>NW_015656642.1:361929-364074 GCF_001515625.1 Sinocyclocheilus rhinocerous
ACAATGACACTAATTCATTCAAGTCCCCCAAAAAGGCTGGTCGTCCACGTAAGACAAATGCAGGAGAAGACAGGATAATGCAGAGACTCTCAGTGGGGAATCGGTTCAGCACTGCAGCTGGAATTGCTCGTCAGTTCTGCAATTTCCATCCAAGACAATACTTCCATCACACTGCAAAACTTTTAAGCAGAAAACATTGAAATAATGAAATGGCCAGAGTCCAGATCTAAACCCAACTGAAAATCTCTGGAAAATCCTTGGTGACAAAGTGATAGCTAAGAAACCCACTACAGTCACTGAACTGTGGAAGAAGAGAAGACCAAGATCAAGCAGCGCAGTGAAAAACTAGTGCTGTCCTGCGGCCGCAGATCTGCTGAAACAATGGTAAACCTGCAGCTAATATTTCTTCAAATGAAGATTAACAATATTTCTTAAAAAATCATTTATAGATTGTTCTCTAATTTTGATCTCCACTGTATATTCACATAGAAATCAACTCTTTTAAATTGTAATAATATTTCACAATATTACTGTTTTTACTGTACTTTTAAAGACTTATTAAAAAAGTTAAGACATCTTACTGGACACAAACCTTTGAACAGTAGCTTGAGCATTATATATATATATTTTATATAGTCGCTTACAACCTTAAAAAAAATGCTTATTGTCCTTTTGAAATGAGCCTCAAGTGTCTGTATACTTTTTAGGCTGACTTTGTAGACTTAATTACAGTGAAAACAGACTATTATCATACCGTGAAAATCTCATACCGTTACAACCCTACATGTGTTGCTGGTTTCAGAGATACACAGTATAGTGAAGTGAAGTTAGACGTGGAGCAAGAAAGCCCCAGATTACTCTCTGCCCATACTTCTGGAAAACATGTTCCGGTGTGAAAGCTGATCGTTTGTGTCTCGTGCTCCACAGGCACGAGGTGGAGGCCTACATCAAAGCCAAGTACGTGGAGCGCAGGTTTGTCCAGAGACACTCCGAAGACGAGATCAGACAGAAGGTTTCAGCACTGAGTAAACAAGATAAACCTCTCAGCGGCTGTTCGGATGCTCGCCCTTCAGGAGGACCATCAGCGTCTGCTTTATCAGGTGAGTGATCCAAACACCAGTGTGATCTGTCTGCTCTTTCCTGCAGTTTCACGCTCTGTGGGGTCCATTTAACCTTTGCTTTGCCTTGCCGTGGCCCGTTTACCTGCTGTTAACATCCGTCAGCATCCATGCGATGTGTTCGGACCACCGTGGACGGATGTTTGTGGTGTTTTACCGTGTGTCTGTGTGCGATCCTAACGCTGCTCTGGGCTTTTGTGTTGCTGAAGCGAACCACGAGTCTCTCTTCTGTGTAGACGAGCTCGATTCTCTCTTCTCCTACTTTAACACCTCCACCAAGCCCTGCTGTCGTAAGTACAGCTGTGTGTGTCTCTCCCGCCGTCCTGTTTCAGTGTCAGCATTCAGCACAATTCACAGTCACTGCTGCCTCACTTTTATTTCACCAGTGTGAATTTGAATTGAATTGAATCCAGGGTTATTACAGTAAAGTAAAGTAAAACAATTGTTAATTAAAATGAATGTTAACTGAAATAAAATATAAAAACTTATTTTATTTCAGCTTGCTAATAAGGTAGCATTTCTCATTTTCATTTAGTTTAACTTGTTTTACTAAAACAAAAAAAAATCATAAAAAACCATATAGACATTTAAAAATAACAAAAAATAATAAAAATGACAAAAACACAACAACATTAAAGCTAACAAAAATTAACACGAGAGCAGAAAATATATTTTAAAAAAATAAAATAAAATAAAATAATTGTTAATATCAAAATATAATAGTATCTTAAAGGCACAATATGTAAGATTTTTTATTAAAATATCCAAAAACCACTAGAACAGTGTTATATATTTTGCTGACTTGTGTACTTACATTATCCCAAATGTTTCGAAGAATGTTTAAATCCAGAGAAATAAGCAATTTTAACTAGTGACACGGAGCATGTCTAGTGTCATTGTGTCGCCTGCCAATGACGTCATAACCCCTCGATTTCCGGTTTTGTTTTGTACAAAACATGGAAACACCAAAGACGCTTTAATATATTATGCGTTTTATTAGACAGGTGACGACCGCACAGAGTAGCAT
>NW_015656642.1:368082-385277 GCF_001515625.1 Sinocyclocheilus rhinocerous
AATCATTAGCTCATCCATGAACATGATTTCTGCCTGAGTCCCGTCGGATTGCATCGGCTGTGGGGATGAAGACCACAACTCCCATGATTCCACACTCAGTCACGCTGTCATCAAACTACACCTTTGTCTCTTCTGTTTATTTTGAATACGCGCCCTCCAGCGGCGAAAATTACATATTGTGCCTTTAATGATACTAAAATAGCATTGAATGACAGGAAGATAAATTTACTGAATTGCAATTCAATGAAATTCAATAGTCATACAAAAAAATTTAGACAAAGTAATACATTTTCATGAATCATATTATACTTAATTATAAACAAACATAATGAACTATAATATTATTAATTTTGACTAATTATGCCTATTTATTGCCATTCATATATCCGATCATGCACAATAGATTATTTTACACAGTAAAACACAATAAATGCTTTTACTTTCATATAATAAATGTTATTCCTCATACAGTATGTAGATACATTTCTTTAATTGATTAGACAGGTTTCTTAAAAACGAAATTAAATACTGCCAGAATGATTATTACAACCATAAAACAGATTTTACATTTTGCATGAGCACAAAATCTCTACAAATGTATCTCTTCACTTTATAAAAGTAAATGCTGACATCAAAATGTGAATCTGTTCATTATACATTTATATTGAGCTGTAACCTCTTAAAGGTTTTAAAAATAGACACAAATTTCTGATTTCAAATATTGATTATATTGATTACATTTTAGTTTTTCTGAATTTCCCCATTTGATGTGTGTGAACATGAAAAATTAAATGTAGTATTAAAAACTGCTACTACTAATGGTTTTCTTATCTTCTTTGAATGTTGTTCGACTTTAATTCTCCTTATTAAAATTAAAATTCAGTAATTTCGCATCCTGATTGCTAACTCAGTTCAAGTTTAGACCGAATTGCGTGTTAAGTTGAATTCAAATTCTAAAATTTGCCCAATCAACGCCCTGCTGGCTCTCTATGAAGAAAACGTTGCATCATCTCTCCATCGCTCAACATCAACATACATTTTCAAGTTTTCAAGTTTATTTGTATAGCGCTTTTCATGATGCAAATCGTTGCAAAGCAGCTTTACAGAAAATTAAATTTCTACATTATATTTAGTACTAAATTTCCAAATTTCCATTTCCATCGCTCTTGCCTGTTTGTCTTCTCTGTTGGACGCTGTGTGTTTGGTGCTGGTTTGCACACCGTGTAACAGAAGAGTCTGTGCAAGTGTAACTCTCTGTTTGACAGTGAAAAGCTCAGACGGTGACATGAAGAACCTCACAGATGGCAGCAGAGAGGCTTCCTCCAGCACGCTCAACAGCACAGGTCTGTCTGATCTCCAGAGCTGCCACTGTTCTGGACACAGATTGGGTGATGGTTCTCATGTGCTGTTGATCATCTGTCGTTCAGAAGCCCCAGAGCCACACGAGGAGAGTTCTGGTGAAGATCTGGAGGTTTTCTGCGAGCCCAAGCAGTTGACGCCGGGCCTGCAGCTGTACTGGGCGTCTTTCTCCCGCAGTCTGCCGGACATGGCTGAAGCTCTCGCCCATGGAGCAGAAGTCAACTGGACCAACACAGACCACGAGAACAGGACGCCGCTCATAATGGCTGTTCATGGGGTGAGGAGAACACACATCAGACCTGATCGATTGGTGTGAAAGAGCCAGATTCACTTCTTCATGACATTATACACAGCTATTCTTGTGTGTGTGAGTGTGTGTGTGTGTGTGAGAGGGAGAGTGTGTGTGTGAGAGAGTGTACAGGTATATATGGTTTATGAGGACACAAATGTGTATAATGACATGGGTACTACAACGTAAACATGGTTTATGAGGACACTTCCTGTGTCCCCGTAAAACAAAAGGCTTAAAAAACATACAAAACGGTGTTTTATGAAATTCAAAAACTTGCAGCAGTTTCCTGTGAGGGGTAGGTTTAGGGGTAGGGTTGGTGTAGGGCAATAGAAAATACAGTTTGTACAGTATAAAAACCATTACGCCTATGGAGAGTCCCCGTAAACCACAAATACAAGTATGTGTGTGTGTGTGTGTGTGTGTGCGTGAGTGTGTGAGTCTGTGTGTGTGTGTGTGTACCTGTTTTTCTATTCTGGTGGGGACTTAAACCTGAATACACACAGACTGTTTTTTAATTCTTTTGTTTTGTTGTTTTTTATTTTCTTTTGTGCATTATAAGTTTTTGTGTGTTATCTTTTGTGTTTTGTTTTCTTTTGTTTTTTGTTTTCGTTTGTGCATTAAAATTTTTGTTTTTGGTTTTCTTTTGAACGTTTTATTTTAATTTTGTTTGTCTTTGGTTAATTTTTGCTTTGTGTTGTGTTTGTTTTTTGTATGTTTTGTTTTGTGTAGTATTTTGCTTTTTTATTTTTTTTATTTAATTTTATTTATTAATTTTGTTGTTTGGTTTTGGCTTTGTTTCATTTGTTATTTTTGTTTTGTTTTTCTGCTTTGTTTTGCTTTTTGCTTCGTCGACTTACAACAGTTAAATATACACATTAGGTTATTTTACTTTTAAAATAATGTTAGTTCTTTACATTAAAATACTAAATGGTCCTGGTTTTATTGTATGATTCATCAGTGCATGCCAAATTTAAATGTGAAATGCATCACATTACAGAAGTGTTATGGATTATGAATGCTGTTTTATTTTAATCTTCTGGCAAAGGCTGAGTGCTTGAAAGTGTGTGATGAGTTTATCACCTGTGTGTCTGTATCAGGGGTCTCTGGCCAGCTGTGAATTCCTGCTCCAGAATTCGGCCAGCGTCAACCAGCAGGACAATCTGGGCAGAGGGCCTTTACATCACGCCACTCTCCTGGGACACACCGGGTCAGTTCTGCTCAACACTCAGGTCTTGTTTCGTAAATGGTTTTGTTTCTGTTCCGTTGCTTGAATGTTGTGCACATTTCTTAGTTGTGACTCCTGGTTTAATGTTATGATTTTTTTTTTCTGCTGCTGCAGGCAAGCGTGTTTATTTCTGAAACGGGGAGCCAATCAGAATGCAGCAGATGTCGAGAATCAAACACCGCTTTCAATCGCGGTCAAGGCAGCAAACGCTGATATTGTCACGCTGTGAGTTGCCATAGCTTTCTTTTTCAAAAGGTACAAACACAAACAGCAGTGTCGAGACATTAAGTGTTAACGGTTGAATGTGTTTCTGTGTGCGCAGGCTGCGGCTGGCCAAGATGAACGAGGAGATGCGTGAATCAGAGGGTCTGTATAGTCAGTCAGGTCAATATAACTCTAACAGCCCCACTGAAATGCAGTATCGGAAATGTATGGAGGAGTTCATTAACTTACAGCTCAGAGACTCCTGATGTATGCCGAAATCGCCAACGCACAAAACCAGTGAATGTACACAGATATCACATGAAGCTGAGCTTCAACTGTCCCCAGGATGGGTTCATCTAGCTTAGTATTTGAATGTAAAGTGAACAATAATAGGACATGTGCAATAACTAGTCTTGTGAAAGAGTGATGTGAAAACATGCACCTTATTTACATTGTGTGTATGTGTCTTAAAACGGTCGGTCTGTAAGAGTAGTGTAATGAAAACTCGGCCCACTCAGTATATTCATGATCACTCTGGCGCATTCCTGATATTTATCACAATATTATACTTGAGGAAGTGAAATCAAATCAGTATGTTTATAAATATTACATTTGTGAAGACATAGTAGATCTGTATAATTCAGTGTTAGACAACACTGTATTTGACCATAGATAATATATCAGTAATTATGAATGCATGTTTTGTTAACGATAACAGTAAAAAAAAAAAAAAATGTATCTATATTGAAAATCTATTTTAGCACAAAGTAAAATTTTAAACTTCAAACTTTTTAAAAAATATTTTATGTAGCAGCCTTTGGTTTTATGCAGATCAGTTGAAATTTGACAGAATTTACATTACAGAAAGAAATAAAATGAGAAGATATTCACACGTTTAGCATTAATTATATAAATATATAAAGTTATAAATGTTTTTTTTCTGTAATATTGGTAAAATCCTTTAAATATATATATATAATTTATTCTCTAAAGAATAAAGGATTTTTATATAATTGGTCAAATTAATACATTTTAATTTATTAAATATGTAAATTATATTTAATATTTATATATATATATATATAATTTTAAAATAATTAAATATGTTAAATTAAATTATATGTAATTGTCTGTAAAATTGTATTTTATAGTTTTTTGTAAAATAGCTAAAATATTTTAAGTAATTAGAGTTTATGTATATTACAAGATAAATTTGACGGTCTGAATGTTGCTATAAATATGATATTTTGATCATTTAATTTAGTTTAAGTGAATGTGCCAAATGAGTTGTCCGGATTATTAGCAGGAGCTGCAGTACTGCGTGGGTCTCAGAGGGGCGCAGTAGAGCTGGACTCTACACCCCACTGCTGCTGTCCAGAGGCTTTCATCTTCCTCTGCTCCATTTGGCGACAGATGTTTACCTCTTTGATTTTCACTGATTTTAATTGAGCTCTTTTAAACATTTAAGCATCGTATCATTCCTGCAGTTTCTTTACAGAGCAGTCTAAAAGCAGTCTCAGATTTATTAGTATGCAAATAAAGGTCGGAAATGATGGTATTATTATATATAATTCTGCAAAGCAATGTTGTATGTGTTATTTCTGAACCGCTCTCTTCATGTATCTGCTTTATTTCTCACTGTTATGACACTGGTTGTTATTTTATGTGGTAATTATGTATCTCACGTAACTCGTATTGAACCCAGAATGTTTCTTTAAACAGAAATCAACACACTTTGCCAAACACTTGACAGTATTTCATCAAAATGTGTTTTATGTGCTACTAAATGATAAATATCAAGAGAGATCAATGTAAACGGTCAGTAAATCTACTTCATCTGCATCACGTGCTTTTCACCTCTGCATTTCCTCCTTTCCTGCTGCTGCGTGCTCTGAGTTTCTGCTGTGAGGTAGCACAGGTATGCGCTCCTCTCTCTGGCTGGAGATTTGAGTTTTGAGTATAGACGCTCTCTACTTCCTCCATAATCGAGCGGTTTTCTCTTTGCAGGAGATGAGACGTACCAGGACATCTTCCAAGACTTCTCTCAGATGGCATCGAACGACCCAGACAAGCTCAACCGCTACTGAGCGAACACAGCAGACTTCCTCAACATTACTGCAGTGTGGGATTTCTTCCAAATCGGATTGGCTGCAGATTATTGTGCATAATATAAAATGGTTTCATTAGGTTTTGTCTTCATTGACATTGGCATGAATTTTTTTTTTTATGAAATCAATGGTGCTGCCCACATAATCTGGGTGACACCAGCAGAATTGTTGCGTTTTTATTGTAAACGTTTCATTTGTGACCCTGGAGCACAAAAGCAGTCTTAAGTCGCTGGGGTATATTTGTAGCAATAGCCAACAATACATTGTATGGGTCAAAATTATAGATTTTTATTTTATGCCAAAAATCATTAGGATATTAAGTAAAGATCATGTTCCATGAAGATATTTTGTAAATTTCCTACCGTAAATATATCAAAACTTAATGTTTGATTAGTCATATGCATTGCTAAGGACTTCATTTGGACAGCTTTAAAGGCAATGTTCTCAATATTTAGTTTTTTTTGCACCCTCAGATTTTCAAATAGTTGTATCTCGGCCAAATCTTGGAAAGCTTATTTATTCAGCTTTCAGATGATGTATAAATCTCAGTTTTAAAAATAAATTGACCCTTATGACTGGTTTTGTGGCCCAGGGTCACATATAGGATTTCATTCACGGATCCATTGGTCTCCATATAGATTTTCAGATGAATGAGAGTAATGTAATATTTGAGCCATAGGACTTCGTTTATGAAACATGCTGAATGAATTTTTGTGTCGATAAAACATTAAGTAAATGCGACTGGTTTTACAAACAATTTACACAAATCCATTCGGCTTGTGTTTCATAAATGAGGCCCATTTTTAGCTAAATAGTACATTTCAGTAAATTGCATCGGTGTATGACTGTAGAGCAAGGATTAAGCTATTTACGTTTACATCATTTCGAAAAACAATACTTTCGTTACATAATTTACTTAACTATTCTACTTCAGTTTTGGAAGAGAAAATCTTGTGAAAACTCATGTTAGCATGAACACGCCACTTTCTTTCTATGTTCAAACAGTATACAAGTCAAACATATTCCTCCCTCAGTGTGAGGGGTGTAAATTGTGTATATTCTGTACATACGTCATCTTGGGTTGGGAAGTGTATTTTGAGGTACTTCAAATGTTATGATAAGCTTGTTTGCATTCATATTGTAATCATCTCTCTGTATGATCCATGCGCTTTTAAAGATTATTTTATCAATTGCAAATGTCTGACTGAAAATGTCTCAAAATATATTATAAACTGTTCTCTCTACATTTTTTAATAATGCCTTATTCTTTTCTTAAACATGTTAACATTTAGCACTAATTATATAAATATATAATGTTATATTTTTCTGTAATATTGGTAAAATCGTTAAAACAAAATAAAATGATCTAATTATCCGTAAATTATATATATATAGATATATATAAAACGTAATTAGATTTTGTTTAGGTATATTAAAAGATAAATTTGATAGTCTGAATGTTATTTTACAGATTTTGCCATTACTGAAAGAAATAAAATTACTGTATGTAATTACAGTTTATGTATATTACAAGAAAAAAATTGTCAATTTTATGAATATATTTTTAATTAAACCACTTAAAAGATTTTTTTTTTTTTTAATCAAAATTCTAGTCTAAACCAATGTGTTAAACCAACAGTCTAAGCCGTCTCGTTCCTACCTTACATTATCAGATTGTATAGTCGTCTCCCATGCAGCGGGGTTGCCATGTTTGTAATAGGCACAGCTCTGTGGCAGAGGCTGATGTTATGTAAACACTGGCACGTTCCCTCTATAACGCAACAGCCGCTCAGTGATGGGCGACCTCATGCCCCTGCCAGCTGTGCACCGACTCCCCTTTTCATATCATGCTTTTATAAACTGGGAGCATTACCCATCACACTGCTTCAGGAGCTTTATTTATAAACCTCGTAAAATAAGAAGGCTCAAGCCATGCATTATGGTTATTGCTAAGGTTAAATCCAACGTGAATAAGTGACTCAATCTGTGCTTCTGGGAAGTCATTCCTTTAAGTAATGTAGTTTCATTAGAGGGTAATGTGCAAAAAGGGTGGTAGGCACAAAAACTGTTGCAAATGAAAGCGTGTCAATTAATCATCATATTGAGAAACTTCTTTAGCTTATATCTGCCAAATGAGTGAAAAAGTATGGTGATTTAGTATGTGCCTAGTTACATCTATAACTGGTGTCTGACAGAAGGTATTGTCCTATGGGGAAGACGCAGGCCAGTTAGTGTGGGTCATGTTTGAAAATTTCCATGGCTCATATCTACAAAACCTTGTTTCAAAGGAATTCTCTGAAGACTGGAAAGGTCGAACCAACGTTGTTAAATGGGATGGTTTTGTCGCTTAGGAACTGAGACAGTTGCGTTGACGAGCGATAGTAACATTTGTACTTTGTACTGTAGATGTGTCAACATTTAAACCACTTTGAAGTGTGTTGTAACGTTAGATATTCAATTAAATTGAAACCCAGTACTTACCTTAAAAAGTCAAACCAACATTTTCTCTCAAAAACTCCTGTCATCTCACATGCACGCAATGACTCTTGGGATAGTCTGGGCTGTGAAGGATCCATCTGTAGTAACCTAAATGGACCGTGTTTGAAGGAGCCTTCGAATTGAGACTGCCTTTGTTGCGCCTCTGTGATGCATTTGGTCTTCGAATGCAGCCTTTGAATTCGGACACAGCTATAGATTATGTAGACCAGTGGTTCCCAATCTGTGGTCTTGGAGAACCCCCAATACTGCACATTTTAGATGTCTGCCTAATCAAACACACCTTATTCAACTCATCAGCTCATTAGTAAAGACTCCAAAACCTCAAATGTGTTTGTCAGGTTAGAGCAAGGGTCTCCAAACTCAGTCCTGGAGGGCTGGTGTCCTGCAGAGTTCAGCTCCAACCCTAATTAAACACACCTGAACCAGCTAATTGAGGTCTTAAGCCGGATTTATACTTTCGCCTGGCTCCGCTTCGCGAGCCTCCGCTGACTGCGCACGCACCTTCCCAAATGGACGAGGCTTTTATACTTGTTGCATTCGCCGTTGTACTATTCTTTGAAACAACAGGGGGCGACGAGGAGTAATTGTCCTCTAAAACCATTGGGAATCACCGGTGCACTCAAAGCGAACTTCCGCCAACACCACGATGACGTCATATTTGCCGCGCGCACCTAAGCGAACTTGCGGACGCGTCGAGTATAAATCAGCCTTTACTAGGCATACTAGAAACTTGCAGGTAGTTGTGTTGAGACAAGTTGGAGCTAAACTCTGCAGGAAAACCGGCCCTCCAGGACTGAGTTTGGAGACCCCTGGGTTAGAGAGACCAGGATTGGGAGCCACTGATGTAGACCAGGGCTAGCCAACCCTGCTCCTGGAGGACGACCTTCCCACAGGCTTCTGTTTCAACTCTGTCCCAACACGCTCTTAAAGTAATCTTGAACAACTTGATTAGCTGGTTTAGGTGTGTTTGATTAGGGTTGGAGCTAAACTCTGCAGGAACAGGGTTGGCTACTGCTGATGTAGACCTGAAAATCCTAGCAAACCCCTCTTGGTAATGTCAAGGTTTGACTATAGCTCTTTAACTCTTCAAGGTCCAGAACCAGCTAAAACAGATGTGTCCAGTTCTTCTTCTGGAGGGTCAGGTTCCTGCGGAGCTCCAACACACCTGCCTGGAACTTTCTAGAGATCTTGAAGACATTGATTAGTTGAGGCGTGTTTAATTAAGGCTGGAGCTAATCTCTGCTGGAAGGTGGCCCTCCAGGAGCAGGACTGGACACCCCTGAGCTAAAATGTCTTCAAGAATACTAGGAAATCACAGGCAGGTGAGTTTGATCAGGACTGGAACTAAACACTGCAGAACAGTCGCTTTCCAGGACCAGAATTGAAGAGCAACTCCAGAAGTCCAGAGGTTTCTCACCTGGACTTTCTAAAGCAGGTACGGGCAATTCCAGTCTGGTCCAGCCCAGAGTTTAGCTCCATCCATAATCAAATGCACCTGAAAAAACTAACCAAGGTCTTTAGGACTTCTTGAAAATTACAGGAAGGTGTGTTTGATTAAGGATGGGGCTAAACTCTGCAGTACAGTGGTTCTCCAGGACACGAATTGCCCATCCCTGCTCTAAACCATCGTAAGAGGTTTCATCCTACATGATTTTTCAATTATTTGCTGGGTTTCTGCCAGATGTGTACCCTTTCCTATGGCTTGAAACAGTTGCAACAGTGGCATGGCTGATCTTGCTAACTGCCTCCAGTCATCTGGTGTCCAATAACTGATCGCAGAAGGAAACCTCAGTTCATTAATTTTGAAACTGGGTGACCCATCTGTCTGGTGTGCCATGTCATTTCCTTCCTGAAATCGCTGAACTGATGCACTGGAGAAATTATTGCATTGACCGCTTCGTAAAATCGAACATTAACTGTGACCTGGGAAGGGTGAGCGTATAAAACAAATCAAGCAATGTGAAATGGTTTTAAAATTGAATGACTTGACAGTAACTTATATGAAATAGTGTTATGTCATCATTTCCATGTGAGGATTGGTCAGATGATAAAGTCATTTAATTTTATTCAAGCTAGCGCTGAGCATCTTCCAGGCATCCATCCTTGCTCTGCGGTGGAGAGGAAATCTGTGGTTGGCTTCCCGCAGAGAGATGGAAAGCCACTGCTTGAGTCCTTTTTCCTCCATTAAAAAATACATTTGCACAAAAACAAAGAAGCCAGGCTCCATTAATATAATCTGATTGTAGTGTCCAACCCTCATCCTCAGAGCCACTGCTTGAGTCCTTTTTCCTCCATTAAAAAATACATTTGCACAAAAACAAAGAAGCCAAGCTCCATTAATATAATCTGATTGTAGTGTCCAACCCTCATCCTCACTGTCCTGGCAAGCTTTCCTCAAGAGTTCCAGGACAGTTAACTGTTATTTTAAACTTTTCCATTGGTGCTTCATACTTGTAAAAAGCGACATGAGATTGGGACTGCTAATGCTTCAAATTCTGAAACGCAAGAAGCCAAACTCTGTCATAGCCTACTTAACATTAACATCAAGTGGAGAGTGTAGGAGCTAACCACAACCATTTTCACAGCCCACAATTGTGCTACCTCTCTGCTTAATGAGTTCTTTGCCTAATGAACCAAAGTCTTCTCTCTTCTTTCCAGAAGTTGACCATTCAGAATTGACTCACGAGTTCACTTTAAAAAAAAAAATCACAAGCATGCAAGCATGGAGAATCCAAACAGACTTGTGGAATTATTCCTTTGACTGTAATGATGAATGAAGATGGAATGAAAGGGAGCTGTCAGCAACATACTTTCACACCGCAATCGTCCACCTAATGGCTGGAAAATTGTGGATGTTTGTTGCCCTATACCATCCATTTAGCCAATTCACTCGCGTTGCTTTTCTATTCCTCTATTCTCACTTCCCAGAATAGGGAGGCCCCTGTAGTTGCTCTCTCCAGTGGAGACACTTTTAAGAGCAGTGTCCCAAGGGTCTCGTCAACTACACCTCAGTGCTTCGCCAGTGAATAGCTGGAAAATCTACTGAATCCATGACAGTGAATCTGGCTTCCAGCTGTGCTCGAAGAGAGAACTCAGACAGGTTAGCCCAAGAAGCAGCAGCCTCTGTTGTGGAGGTTAATTCAATCAACATACGGCCCGGCCCGACAGTCTTATCAGTGTACAAAATTTCTTGGCAAGGTCTGCTCTGTGTATTTTATTCAAGAAACACTGGACATAGATGCCCAATGAAACACATTATGAAAGCAACTGGAATATATACAAATCTGTGTGTGTGTACATGTGTGTATATTCTTATATATGTGTGTGTGTGTGTGTGTGTGTGTACTATGTGCTCTACCCCATCATCTACCCATCAAATTATTTCCCTCAAATTCAGAGCTGTGAGAAAGATTAGGCCTGGTGGTCTACCTGCAAAAACCTAGTCCTTAGATCCCTATGACGTGAATATTGTAAACAAATTTGGGAATTTGCAATGGACTTGATCCACTAAAAATAATGGCTTAATTACCTGTGACACAATTACTAGACTCGCATAAAAAGTACCAGGAATTTAATCGGAGAATACACTGTGGCACTGACACTGAATACAATATCACAACCTTTCTGGTTTTTATGGTGCATTTTCCAAGTTTCATGTGCACGTAACGATTT
This sequence comes from Sinocyclocheilus rhinocerous, assembly GCF_001515625.1. Lineage (NCBI taxonomy): Eukaryota > Metazoa > Chordata > Actinopteri > Cypriniformes > Cyprinidae > Sinocyclocheilus > Sinocyclocheilus rhinocerous. The sequence goes on from NW_015656642.1 coordinate 379,442, forward strand.
CAAAAATGGAACAGGCTACAAATGGCAAACTCCCTGGTCAGTGCACTTACTACGGAACTAGGGAGCAGACTGAGGCGCACCCAAAGACTGTCCACTAACAAGCTTATCAGCTAGGTTCATCTCTTATATAAACTCAATTCCTTTGGCGTAGTTCATGGGATGTGGGCACTGTAGATATGCAATCATGGGAGCAAACAGTTTACTGTCAAGCGATAGCCCTTTTCAGGATGGTTTTAAATAAATTACCTCAACTGTGGTTGAAATGTTGTCGAGTTGTGAGTGCTCTCAAAGTTAAGGTAAAGCCGCTCTAGGAACAAACAGAATTTACAAAGACCTTCTAAACAAGTTTCAACCTTGGCATCTTCCATTGTTTGATAAACTCATGTTATTGGTTGAGCAAAGAGTTATGAGCAGCCAAGTCAGGCCTTTTAAACAAACAGATCGCAGATCCATTTGATGCTGCTAGAAATCCTGCAGGTCATTGTAACTTGGTCACATATTGTGACTTTTACTATTCCCACTGGGAGAGCCATGGGTCTGACCCTTGTGTTCCATTACAGCATTGTATTTATGATGTTCCGCAATTCTTGCCAAGATCCACAAATTCCCTGACTCTCGAGGACTCATAACAGTCATCCCTTTCCCCAGTTCAAATGGCCAGCCAGCGTGTCCATCACTGCACCCAGCAAGTACAACAAACAGAAGGCTCTCGACCACCTCCAGTGCCTGGACACCCGTCACAAACGTTTCTCCAACAGCACTCTGGCCAATCCGCTGACTGACCAAACTCTTGCCATCCGTTCTATCATCAGTAGTTACTCAGTGCAGCTTCAACAGACTGTGACTTCACGGCAAAGAGCAATGGGAGGTATTTGTTCACCAACAACCGTACTTGGGTAGGACGCGCCATTCTCCAAGTTTTCGCTTTGACCCTTTAGGGTCATATCAAGACAAGTCTCTGTTTCCCTGGTAGATACGTATCACCTTGTATGGTCATATATTCAGAAAACAGGCAATGAAGGAAAGATGTCGACACATAATAAAGTGCATTAATATAGTGGTTTCATCTGCATTTTTTCTGCTTTGCTATGATGTTGACTCGCCAGGACTGCAGTTCTTCTAAACGCAGTTTACAAGAGCACGGTCCATTAAGAGAGGCTGATGATGTCTGGGGTCTGTGTTGCAAGGTCCTTAAAAGAACTTTTTTCTTTTTCTTATTTGCAAAACAAACGAATGAAGATCTCTGCAGTTACAACAGAATGGTCAGGATCCAAGACTCCCCAAAATGACAAAGAGATGTTAAGACATGAACCACAATTCCAAGGAAATATAAATATGCGAGTATCTTTCCAGAACTGTGCCAATTTTCTTGAAGTCAAAGTCCACAGTATCCCACCCACTTTGTAAAGACATACGGGTTTTGCCTTGACAAAAATCTTTTCCTTTTAGGGGAAATAGTGAACAGTGGGGGGGGGCTGGGTGACTAAATGCTTCCTCCTGTCAGTTTAGGTTGGTGGAACACCTCTGACCACATACCATTAAAAACTTGGTAGTTTCTGTAGAAAGCACCTTATGACATACATTATACGGAAAAAGGTGGCTTGTTTATTGTAAAAAAAATAAATAAATACTGTCACTATGATTGATGCCGTTATGTCTTTCCTTCAGGCAGTTGGTTATTCTTTTGTAACTAGTTTGTGTAAATTGAGATTTGAAAAGATATTACCTACAGTGACAATGCAATGTGAGTGGATGGTCTTGGAAAAATGTCTAAATCTAACTTTAAATTGCAAACCTTTACAGCCCCCATATTTTATGTACATTAAAGCTGCTTATATATTTTTTTGAATAAGTTGCATTCCTGTCCACTTATCCATGAGCTTACATAAAATATACATATAACTTAGATCAATAAATGGCCACCATTTCTTATATGCTTTTTAAAATTTTAACCACGTTTGTCTTCTTCACTATTTAATTTTATATCCTGCAATGTGTATGCATGAATTTAAGTTTAAGTTATGCTGTTTAAAATAGTACAGCACGTCTTCTCAAAAGCATTTCATGTCAATTACCCATTTATTACAACATAATACTTAACAGTAACACAACAGTTTAATCAAATGTCAAAAATACAAGCATATTGCAGATCCACAACAATAAAAGCACCCAGTCTCATGTTCAACATATATATATTTTATTGTAATGACTGAAAACCATCATGTAAAACATCCCTCTAGTGGCCACGACAGGCCAAGTGGAGGAAACAACGTAAAAAAGGAAAAGGGGTGGGCATTTTGAGTAGACATGTAGCGGTGCATGCTGCGAACACGCAACATTCATAACACCACCTGCGAAAAAAGAGTGGAGACGAGCACATGAGCTTCACGGAGTTATTACAACCAATTCTGAGAGCAGTTAAAGATCACTACAGTTTTATGCAAAAGTTTGGGCAACCCTCTGAGGCTGCATAATAATTAGCTCTTGCTTTATAAGAAACGATTGATATATCAAAGAGTGATATATCATTCAGTTTCTAGAGAAAGCTGCATAATGTGAAATTTTCAGGCAGAACTTCTTAGTGCAGCAGTATTTGGGTTGTATGAAATGAAGTCGGAATGTGAAAAATAGACTGTGTAAAAGTTTGGGCACCCTATTAATTGTGTTGATTTCCTGTAGTCACTTAATTCTCATTAATTACAACACAATATTGATTTGATTGGCTCAATGAACCTTAACACTGCGTACCCATCATGGAAAATGATATTTAAGGTAGCTAATTGCTAGTTGTGCTTCTCCTTGATTCTCTACTGGGAAGTAGCAACATGGGAACCTCAAAAGAACTCCCCAATGACCTAAAACTAGGATAATTCATTAATATGAATTGGGAGAAGGATACAAAAAATTCTACAAAGGTTTAAGGTCTCTGCCTCCAGTCAGAAATATAGTTAGAAAATGGAAGGCCACAAGAACAGCCCTCGTCAAGGAAAGATGTGGCAGGCTGAGGAAAAAATATCTGAAAGGCAACAAATATCTGAAAGGAATGGTTAGAATTGTCACAGACAAACCACAGAGCACCTCCAAAGAGCTCCAAGAACATCTGGCTATTGATAATGTCATTGCACACAGTTCCACAGTCCAGCGCACTTTGCACAAGGGACAGCTCAATGGAAGGGTGATGTGGAAAAAGCCTTTTTTTGCGTACTGCCAACAGTCGTTTGATGTATGCAAAGGCTCATCTGGACAAGCCAGAATTATTTTGGAATAAGGTTTTGTGGGATGAAACTAGTGCTTTGCATGGTGGAAAAGAAGAACCTGCTCCCTACTGTTAAATTTGGTGGAGGGTCCATCATGCTGTGACGCTCTGTGGCAAGCACAGATACTGGAAACTTTTCAGAGTTGAGGTTTGCATGTATTCCACCCAGATTCTTAAGAACAATGTTCAAGAATCAGTCAAGAGGTTGAAGTTAGGGGGTTGTTTATTTCAGCAGGACAATGACCCAAAGCACTGTTCCAAAGGAATTCATGCACAGACACGTTTACAATGTTCTTGAATGGCCATCCCAGTCCCCAGACTTGAACATTGTTGAAAATCTATGGATTGATTTGAAGCAGGCGGTCCACGCTCGACAGCCATCAAACTGGCAGACATTTTGCAAGGAAGAATTACCTGATACCTGCAGTCAGGATTCAGGGACTTATCAGTGGCTATAAGAAGCATCTACTGGCTGTTATTTCAGAAAAATATGGCGCTACTAAATACTGATTGGGGCGCTCAAATTTTTGCACCTTTCTGTTTTTGTTATGATTCCCATTCCATTGTTTCTGTTGATTCAATAAATGTTATTTCAGAATTGAAATGTTACTGTACCCATAAGGTATGAACTAAATCCAAATGAAGTTGCTGCTTCGAAAGCCTAGCAGATTATAAATGGACATTTTTATCATTCTCAGGGGTGCCCAAACTTTTGCATAAACTGTATTACAATTTCTTGAAATTATAATTTTTTTTTTCTATTAGAATTTAAATGTATTTCTTAGTTTAGAATCTTAACATGGACAAAGAGTCTAAACTAAAATAATCCAGTGCATTTAAAAAATGTCCTTTTGTGTTCATGTAGAGGAAGTACCTGTAAGGTGTCATATCTCACTCATCTATGTACTCAAAGGGTTCTGGGGCCTCGGGCTCCTGCTCTTCCTCCTCGATCTTAGGGCCATGAGCGGACACGGGCTCCACGAGCTGCTCCTCTTCCTCACTGGTGTCTTTCAAGATGATGATGCCACCCGTGTGCAACTGGGGGCGACAATGTGGACGAAGGGGGTTACTATATGGTGTGACAGCCCAACTATATACTTTCAGGCAAAAATAGTTGTCAATCTTATGTAACGCAAAAATCCAGAATGATTTTGCCAAAGCAGACATTTTCACTTTAGAAGTCTCCTAAAATGCAAAAACAAGTGGCTGGAGTCATGCCAGCTGACCCCTGAGGACTAAACTGCAGCTCTTAATGCTGTTTGTCCTTTTGTGTTCATGTAGAGGAAGTACCTGTAAGGTGTCATATCTCACTCATCTATGTACTCAAAGGGTTCTGGGGCCTCGGGCTCCTGCTCTTCCTCCTCGATCTTAGGGCCATGAGCGGACACGGGCTCCACGAGCTGCTCCTCTTCCTCACTGGTGTCTTTCAAGATGATGATGCCACCCGTGTGCAACTGGGGGCGACAATGTGGACGAAGGGGGTTACTATATGGTGTGACAGCCCAACTATATACTTTCAGGCAAAAATAGTTGTCAATCTTATGTAACGCAAAAATCCAGAATGATTTTGCCAAAGCAGACATTTTCACTTTAGAAGTCTCCTAAAATGCAAAAACAAGTGGCTGGAGTCATGCCAGCTGACCCCTGAGGACTAAACTGCAGCTCTTAATGCTGTTTATTTAGAGCCATTGGGCAAATGTCTCTCTCTGAAGAGTTTCTCTCATTGGCAGCATGAGTGGTTTTACGGATGAAAACTGTCAAACATTCACAGCAGGCATTCACAAACATTCACAAATTAAAGGAGCTAGACTCACAGGTTTGAAGGGCTGGTATCTGCAGCTGTCAGGCATGATGAGGACCTTGAGCTGGGCGGCCATGACACGGGCTGGGTTCTCCAACATCTGGAAATTTGGCTCCGGCTCTTTTTTCTTTTCTTTCTCTTTCTCTTTCTCTTTCTCTTTGTCTTTCTCCTTCTCCTTCTCCTTCTCCTTCTCCTTCTCCTCGTCCTTCTTCTCTTTCTCGGCCTCTGCCTGTGTTTCCTGCATCAGATAAAGACGAAATCACTGGGGTTCTGTGGTACATGACATGCAAAAGGTTTCTGGGAGTGCTGTAGGACATGCATACCACTTCCATCTTTTCCTCTTCCTTCTCCTTCTTCTCCTTTTCCTTCTCCTTCTTCTTTGCTTTAGCCGTGATGGACAGAACGGCGGTGGAAACCTGCCAGAAGAACAGCGGGACAAAATTCACCATGATATCTGGGACTTGATCAAGAACATTGGCTTCTGGTATCAAGTTGAGATTTGACAAGCCAGATGAGAATTCATGGTACAAGGGTTAAAACTAGGGCTGTGAATATTTGGGTAGACAGCGATTCGATTCACCATTCATAGGTTTTCGATTCGATCCAAGAACGATTTTTGCAAATTTAGAACGATTCAATTTGATTCGATTCACAATTAAATTTGATTCGATTCGATTATAACGATCTGATTCTGCATTCTTTAAGTGCATTCACAGGATTATTTAAATGCTTCCCATAAATTCTTTAAATGCTTAATCAGGAGGCAAATTACACAGCAG
>NW_015656642.1:385564-386237 GCF_001515625.1 Sinocyclocheilus rhinocerous
ATATACTTTATAGTTTCTGTACTGTAATAAATTATGTGTCAATTAGCACTGCATCATTCATAAATTTTATTTATTTATTGTGTTTATTGTCTTAACGTTTCAGTTCATTCTGCTTTTTATACAGTTTAGCTGCAGATATAGTCTGGCACGTCTTAAGTTCTTTGAGCGCGAGATCACTTCTCTTTCAGTGCGAAAACTCATTTTCATAAAATAAAATGCTATAATATTTCACTTTTCCTCTCCATCAGCGAATGATGATTCTAAAAGAAAACGCGCCCGATGTCTGTTTGCTATAGCAACGAACGCTACTTTCATGCATCTGATTAACAGATAAACCTCGCGCTCTTATTTCAAGGTTGTTGTTAATGCTGTGGTTATTTTAACAGTTTCCTTCGTACATTCGGTTCAACGACACTGTTAAAACACATTTATCATTCAATGGAACTGTGCGTATGCTTTTAGACACTTAAGTTTTTGCTCCATCCATGCAATAAATGCAGCCTTCGACTGCTCAGGTAATGTCGTCGGTATGACCGAGAGCCATTGAAAAACTACAGAAAAGTAAAACTACTTCACTTTAGCATTACTGGCCACAAGTACTAAAGAGAGATCACACATCAGCTGCTCAAAAAATGTGTCAGTGAGACGAACGGAGCGCGAGCGCAATCCTGTG
>NW_015656642.1:387254-387888 GCF_001515625.1 Sinocyclocheilus rhinocerous
GCAATAAATGTGCAGCCTTCGACTGCTCAGGTAATGTCGTCGGTATGACCGAGAGCCATTGAAAAACTACAGAAAAGTAAAACTCCTTCACTTTAGCATTACTGGCCACGAGTACATAAGGAGAGATCACACATCAGCTGCTCAAAAAATGTGTCAGTGAGACGAACGGAGTGCGAGCGCAATCCTATTGACTGCGGGCGGGAAATAGTGGAGCGCGTGAAGGAGAGATGCAAGGCACGAACACTGTTCAAGGTCTCCATTAATTCCTGCTTGTAGTAATTTAATGTGGATATATTTTGAAAGCATTGAATCGCTATAGAAATCGCGATTCATTTGATTCTTAGCGTTTTAAATCGATTACTGTCCGAAATCGACGATTCACGATTCAAAAATCCATGTTTCAAGATCGATGCATTGCATCGTCAGGGTTTGTAATCGATCCATCGATAAAACGAGTGAATCGTTACACCCCTACATTACACAGACTGTTGCATGTCACGCTGGACTACATTTTCCATCATCCATTGCACTGATTGCCCACAGCTGCAACCAGTGCTTAATTTGTAAATTGCAGGTCCTGGAACAAAGTGGGGTGACGGATCCGGCATGATTAGAGGAGGGAGAGGTAACGGAG
>NW_015656642.1:388385-397819 GCF_001515625.1 Sinocyclocheilus rhinocerous
TTTGAAAGCAATCGCTATAGAAATCGCGATTCATTTGATTCTTAGCGTTTTAAATCGATTACTGTCCGAAATCGGCGATTCACGATTCAAAAATCCATGTTTCAAGATCGATGCATATGCATCGTCAGGGTTTGTAATCGATGGATCGAGAAAACGAGTGAATCGTTACACCCCTAGTTAAAACAGACCTTCTCTTTTTCCTTCTCCTTTGGCACTTCCAGAGGTGGAGGGTAGGCAAAGGTGGAGGGTTTGCAGTTGGATCGATACTGCACCTTCGGCATCTGTGAAGACAGAACTTATTCATTCAAAAAAAAAAATGTAGATTTAGAGTTCACCACTGTCTTTTATTATGCTGATCCCTTAGCAATAGGCTGACGTCAAATAAGTCTTCTATGTGCTTTGTCTGAAAAGTGTTATTTGTATGACCCCGAATTTGCTGCCCCTGTACAGCTTTCCAAATAAGTCACATCGGAGGTTCAATGACAGTTAGGATGCTGCCTATGGAGGCAACAGCCACTAAGTTCACTAGGGTTTGAACAGATTTATTTGAGAGTAAAAGCAAAATGGGTTCTTCTAGCATGCAGTACTTGTGCCTCAAGCAATGAAGAGAACTATTTTGGTAGCATCAGCTTTCCCTACTTCAAATAATGTGAACATTTGTGTTATCCCTGGGGTGTCCAAACCTGCTCCTGGAGGGCCAACATATCTTGCAGAGTTTAGCCCTAGAAGTTTCTAGGCATCCTGAAGACTTTGGTGTACTGGTTCAAGTGTGTTTAATTGGGGTTGGAGTAGGGCTGGGCGATAATTCGATAACGATAATTATCGCGGTATAATTTTCCTCGATAAAACGGTATGAAAGTTCGATAAATGTTCGATATAATGTTTATGCGCCAAAAGCGGAATGAAACCACGACTCATTTAAAGCGCGCCACTCGGACCGTTTATCCGCTCGGATCACAGTTCAAACTGCCGCGCGACGCGAGCTCACTAGAGCAGATGCGTTTACTCGGTCACGCGAGCACTAAACAGCGCTGTGAGATCCAGTGTGAAGCGCTTGAATTCAGCGATGAACACAAATGACTCAAATGAGTGATTTAAAAGTTTAAAGCCAAACAGGAGAAACACTGTGTGCAACGAGACAGTCAGAAGGCTTTTTAATCCACACATCGCCATTATTTACCATGGATTTACTGTAGTAACACTCAGAAATGTGGGATATTAACATTGAATTGTATTACAGGAGTAATGGTATATAATTATAGTATGTATTTGTGATTAAGCTATAGCATGTGTGCATTTATACTGAATGTTTTTAGACTACTGTTTTTCATACAAATAGGCTAAAATCCATATAGTTATATTTTTACAATGGTATTGAGGTGCTATATGTGTGGTTTTAACTGTGTTTATCATGATTTAAATGTATGCTTCTATGGGATACCAATGCTTAATAAAAAAAACTTGGTCAGAATAAATTTAACCGTATAAAACTGAGATTGCTACAATTTTTACAGATGTTACTGATTTTGATAATGAACAAAAATTTACCTCTGCATCCTAACTCAAGCTACTATCAAATGTGCATTTCTAAGAGACACAAGGTGATATAATTATTATTAATATTATCAGGCAACCCAAACCTGTTTCTTGATTTGAAACAGTATCACTCATTAGAACATGCAGAAACTAAGAAATAAATTTTTCTATTTAGATATTTATTTTGTTAAGGAAAATTAATGGTCTGGTTTCTACAACTTTCACTTTGGAGCAAAAATCTGGCTTTAAACTTGAAAGAAATAAAGATTTTATGAATCTATGACCTGTTTCTTTATTTGAAACAATATCACTCATTAGAACATGCAGAAACTTAGAAATAAATGTTTCTATTTAGATATTTATTTTGTAAAATCATTATAATGAGCCCAAATTAATGGTCTTGTTTCTACAACTTTCACTTTGGAGCAGAAATATGGCTTTAAACTTTCAAATAAAGATTTGGCATTTATCGTGATAATTATCGATATCGACTGATATGAAAAAAATGATTGTGATAATGTTTTTGGCCATATCGCCCAGCCCTAGGTTGGAGCTAAACTGCAGGACAGTGGGCCTCCAGTAACAGGATTGGACAATCCTAAACTAACTACTTCACCGATGCTCCAACTGCTGCTAGTTCTTCTTGCATGGATTAATGGTTTGGCTCCATGCTGGATACATGGGTATTAGAACGTTTGTCACACTAATGCAGGAGATAAAAATAACCTACAATAACTGTTTCTCTATGTTGAGAAGTCACCCATGTTGAGGTGGCACTGGGTTGCTTTGTAGGTTAGAAGACATTTCTTCTTACCTTCAGATCCTTGTTGAGGCCGATGATAGCTGTGGGGGTGAAGGCCAGAGACAGGAAGTGCGAGAGAGGGAACCAGAACCAGAACTGGGTGAAGACCAACAGACCCACCACAGATGGCATGTGGGTGTGGCCTGTGCGTGACTGCAGAGAGATCGTTACGTTACGACCACCTGAGAAGAATCAGAAAGATGGAGTGTTAGCAAGCTCCTCGGGAACTCCAAACAGCCTCTTCATTAGCAAAGTATTGACAATAAGGTCCATTGTCAACTGACAATAGTGTAGGTAGGGGTGGGCGATAGACCACCGGTAGAAATGTTGGACTATCGTCTCTATCGCAGTTACGTGCTCACACGACGTTGTTGTGCTACGTGGTCATGAAAACTTGTTTGTTTCCATTTTTAAACAGTGCGTCTTTAAAAACAAGTGATTTTAAACCATTGAAATGCAATCAGCAGTGAAAGAGAACTCATTTCACTATATGCGCGGTATATCTATATTCACTATATCTGACTGTTTCTGAGTGCGGTTAGAGAGGCGCACGCATGTGAAGACGGTGCTTGATGAGCGTGGGAGTATTAAACGGAGTTATTTTTACCTCTTTATTGGCCTTGAATGGTTAAATACACACACTTGTATGTCAAAATGCCCATCTTTCCAAATATTCTCATAAGCGCTGCAATTTAGGTCTTAAGTGAAAGCAAACAGCTGAGAAAGAAAACGTGTTAACAGTATATAGGAGCCGGGCAGCTCTTAAAGTGACAGCAGTCTAATATTTCTGCTGTCTGTCATTCATGTCAGTCAACAAAATCAACAAAAGAGAAAATCTATCACTGCTCTTGAATAAATCACTTTTGGAACTTTAATAAGAAGAAATATATATTTAATTTACACAGTGAACAATGTGCAGTGTTTTTATTCATTTGATTATTTTATACAATGTATGTAGCATTTCTTATTTATTCTACTTTTTTGTCCTATTGCTTGTTTCTTATTCTTATTTAATCACTGCCTGTTTACTTGCCTTCAGTGAGCTTGAGTTTTTATTTAAATTTTTTTTTAGGCTAATATTAGTTTGTTTTTTTTATATTGACAGTGGTGAAAAGAATATCACATTTCTATGGTATCAATTTTTTTTATATCATAAAGACCTTATTTAATGCAAAATAACTATATTGTGATACATATCGTTACTGTGAAATAAAATTACTCGTATCGTGATAAGATTTTGTTAAGCTAAGTGTAGCAATCCATGACACACCACTCACAACTCACTTTTAAACTAAGCAGCTTTCTGTTGGTCAACACAGCAAATTTGCATGTCCAACTTAAACACGAGTGAAACCCGCATGGAGAAATCCTTCACTGAAACTCCAGATTGTACAGATACCCAGTAAAATGAATGGATTTCTCCCATAAAATTTTGCCCACAAGCAGTAAATGAGACCACACCTTAAGGTGAGCAGATCTAGACCGGAATAAATGACATTGTGGACCGGACTTTATGCTTTTATATAAAGGTCTGTCTAAATAGGACTACTCTTGGATTCTGGCTTTGATTCGGTAATATTACAAGGCATATTTTTCATGCCGTATCCCGTAGGTGTGCACTGGTGATATCTTGATTAACAAATGCAGCTTTCAAATGTCCTTTCCTGTCGAGGTGCATGGCCGACTGGAGCTGATACAGGATTGGGATATTAATATGAGATGATGTGAAGGTCAAGGCCAAAGACTCCTCCACCCTCAAACACCCTGATGAGCAGACAATAACAGGAGTGAGGGATGAATGCCAGGCCGGAAAGAGGTGTGGACATGTCCATTACAATGCACTTTTAAAGAAGATAAATGGGGAGGTATGGTATCATCAGTTTAGAGGATTGATTTGGCTCAGAATGAAAGGCATTGCAGACAAAAGCATACTTCTGTCAGAGCCCGTTAAATTATCAGACTGCAAGTTTCCTGTTGGCATCTACTGTAATCGCTAGGGATGCACCGATACCACTTTTTTCAGTACTCGCCCGATACCGCATAGGAAAATGATGGCCTGTTTTGTTTATTTTGACTGCAGTGACTGCATGTTACGTCATTTGTGACAACCAATAAGCCAAGAATTAAAACACTGCCAAACCAGGTCATGAATCAAGCGAGGCTAAAAAAAGACTTCAAAATGTTATTGAGGGACATAATTTCAAGAGAACTTGCCATTTTCAATGAGCTTCAAGAGCTTTCAGCAGGCCATAGCTATTACTAGTGCATTTTCTTTTAAAACCTAGTGAGGTGCCTACATAGGCAGCATTTTAAGGCATCATAGGCATGCCCTTGACACAAAGACTCTTCCATAAAGTAAGCAGCATACCTGTTAAAATATACCTTTGTTTGGCTAAATTTTAAAGCAACAATCCCAGAATATACACTGAAATCCTTCCGATGTTGTTTGTGTTGTCCATTTTTGTTTATCAGAGTACTGTCATTAGCTTAGCTACGTGCTAACATCAATCTCCAATATTTGTATGTGCTATTGTTATGCTTACTGGAGTATTACGGTATAAGCTTAGCAAAATGCTAGCGTCAAAACTCCAAAATTTGAGCAATGTGTATTTTTATGCATTTTGGATTATTGTGATGTTAGCTTAGCAACATGCTAATGTTAAACTCGAATATTTGTGTGTGCTGTGTATGTTTATGCCTATTGGATTATTGTGATGTTAGCTTAAAGGCCCCGATATACTTCAAGCGAAATCGAAGAACGAACTGATGTGACGTCATTTCGAACAAAATCCAGCCAAAACTAAGTTTCTTGCTGTTCTCTCCATTTTTGGCAGCACATATTTACATATTCATTTAAGCATCGCTTTCATCAGAGTGGGCGGCGTCGGGATCTTCGATAACAGTTTACCACTGCTCACGTATTTCAAACTCCTAAACGAAGAACGAAAAATAACTTTGTTTTGAGTATATCGGGGCCTTAACTACACGTTAATCTCAACCTCTAATAAGACGCTGTGTATTTTTATGCTTACTGAAGTACTGCAGTATTAGCTTAGCAACGTGCTAACGTCAAAGTCTACTGAAATCAGATGAGAGTTGATTCTCCTGTGTGCTTTCTCTGATGTGCACAATTTGTGTAGCACATGGAGTTGCTGCCCATGTAGTCCATATCGGTTAAGTTGCATTGTATGCTGTAGACAGGAAGGCAGCTCACAAGGTTTAGGTTTTGGAGCCCATGTAAGACAATGTTTTTGTAAAGCAGTTATTTAATAAGTTACTTAAAAAATAAAGCGATATAGCTCATGTATTTAAATGAAGTGTTCAGGCATAGACCCCTGACTGAAACCTTGAAATCCCCCATATTAAGAACTGTGTCCAACTGTAATACAAATAATTAGGATGCAACACCTTCCCAGCATGTCCTAAATTCAATTACCTTGGGCAAAAACAACACACTGTGTGAAATATTCTACCGACTCTGTGATAACCTATATTGGGTTGGTATACAAGCTGATATTTGGGAAGCTGGGGGCAAGAGCATCTTGAAGGTCGATGCATTCTCTCAATATTAATAGGCAAGCACCCCTGGGACTGAGTGAATGATATTTGCTTGTAGTGGCATGAAGACGTGGTGCTATCTTGTTTCGCATGCCACATTTTTGTCATGATCCTATCAGCATTTTATCAGAAACGGACTTACCTGCCCTGACATGCATACAAAAGGTGTTTTCACCCACAGTTGGATGCAACACCTTCCCAGCATGTCCTAAATTCAATTACCTTGGGCAAAAACAACACACTGTGTGAAATATTCTACCGACTCTGTGATAACCTATATTGGGTTGGTATACAAGCTGATATTTGGGAAGCTGGGGGCAAGAGTATCTTGAAGGTCGATGCATTCTCTCAATATTAATAGGCAAGCACCCCTGGGACTGAGTGAATGATATTTGCTTGTAGTGGCATGAAGACGTGGTGCTATCTTGTTTCGCATGCCACATTTTTGTCATGATCCTATCAGCATTTTATCAGAAACGGACTTACCTGCCCTGACATGCATACAAAAGGTGTTTTCACCCACAGTTATATGAGATAAGACTCTACAAAGCCTGTTTAAATTAAGCCTATTTTTTATTTTGTATTTATTTAGTATTTTAATGCATATTGAAAAACATCGTAATAAAATTGCTTTTTGTTTGATAAAGCACAAATTAAAAACATTTTGTACTACGATTTTTTTCCTTTATATTTCATTAATGAGAAAAAGGTAAGAAATGTGCAAAATGCAAAAAAGAAAGAAACCACATGGAAGTCTAGTCCAGAAACCTTAAATAGTCAGATCTGATACTGACCTGCATCCAGGATGCCCTGAGCCAGGATGGCCCCAAATTTGGCCATCACATCATCGTGCTTGTCGTTGATCACCTTTGAGTAGAGCTGTCGGAACTGGTTCACCTATGGAAAGAGTCGATGTACAGCTGATCTCTGATATACGACTACTGTGGTTTTCAATTAATCGATGAACGAGAACAGGAAACAACATAGCAACAGCAGCAAAGATGTGAAATCAAAACTGACTTTATTTACTTCTCTTAATAAATGTTTCTGGTCTTATGCTGCATTCACAACAACTGTTAATACCACCGTAATTTAAAAGATGGTATCTCAGGTATTTGACTCGGTTCATTTCCTCGGACTCAGAAATTACTTTCTACAACAACGCACAATGTCAATATGAATTAATTTGCAAAATATGCTTAGCAAAATATTGAAGAAACATCTAGACTCTGGTTCAGAGGCAAACACACAGTTAAATGAAGTCTGTTCTAAGGCATTTATGACATTCATAATCTGCTTTCTCTCCCCAAATTCTAAGGCCAGGCTCATAAAACATGTGGCTAGCATGAATTAAAGTCTGCCCGGAAGGGATATTTAACAAATGATTGCCATTATTACAACTCCAGCCTTTTATTACACCATAAAACAGTGATTTCAAATCAATTTTATTTTCATGTGGCCATAACATTCGCAGCCCAGTAATAATCATGTGGTAAAACTGAAGGAAAAATCACCCCAAGAAACAAGCAAATGTACTGTGACTACACAACCACATTGAAGAAATGATTCGACGAAGTCTGATATTATAAGAGGTGAATATTTATGACTAGAATCTATAATAAACACCAAAATGAGAGACTATTGTTCATTTTCAGTCTGTATAGTCTCTCAAGCCCACAAAAACTTCCTCGAGCTAATGTACATCCATTTATGTGGAACCTCATTGGTGCAACATGTGACCCACATGAATGTATATTAAACATTAGCTGTGATTGTGTAACTCTGGGCCACATCGCGGTCAGGCAAGGACTGAAAAATACAGTGTTTTAAGGCATTATCAGTGCTCATTCACACAGATTATGCATACAAATCCCAGGAGCCAAATAATTAACCCCAACCACCCAAAGTCACGCATTCCCCTTACCTTTGGACAGGTGACCTCCGTCTGCTGGATCATGATCAAAGCCGAGGCGATCAGAGCGCCCTGTCTGACGTAATTCACCGGGTCATTTGTCATGGGCTCCAGGAGATTGATTGCTTCCTGTTGAAGGAAATCATCAATGGAAGCATATGAATTATGATTATGGAAAAACAGAAGCATATCCTGACACAGCATGCTGAAAACCATAAATTCATCAGATTCCCAAGTATCTAATCATCTTTGGCTTTGAGGTATAATAATACGGTAGACCTGAAAATACAGAAAGGAAGTAGCCGAGTTAATTTACCTACTTATAATTCACAAGCCATAGAGAAAGAAAGACCATTTTTCCCTCAGAAAGGGTCAGATTGGTTCGTTTAAGATGGTTATTTAGTGCCACATTTGATCTTCGGGCCAAAAGCCAAACCATTTTGTTTTAAAACAGCGCTGAAGACAGAGCCCAAAATAGCAGATTTGGCACACAGACCACTAAAAGCTAAGGTAACATTACGCAACTTACAGTATCCCATCATTATACATATTTCTGCGATTGAGTCGGCAGTTGTTTGGAACAATTAATTAAAAACAAAACCAGTTTGTTTGACAGATGGAGCGGAAAAGGCATTGAAGCAACTCCTCTAGGCACTTTGTGTCGGCACAACAAAAGCAGAAATTATATCACAGTAAAAACAACCAGGTGTATAAATTGCAGACCCAAAGCTGAATTTGTGACCCATTTAAAAGGCCTGACAGAATTGAAAGTGTGGGAGATCTTGGCTCCTAGGCCAGTCCCATTTCCCAGCATCGCCACAAAACCGCCCATGACTGTATTTGGGCATCAGAGAGGGATTTGGATTAGAGTTATTATATAGTCAAGACCAATCTTCATATTCCATTTTTCCAGCTCACCCAACGAGCGAGTTGAGTGGTAAATGGCTAGAACATCGTCCAAGGTATCGGCTTTAATCTCATCTCCACTCGAGTGGTAAATGTGCCATCTGTGACTCTTACACTGGTAATGCAATTAGTCACAGAACCGACCTGAGCATGCAGAAGAGCCAATAACTCAGGATTGTTGTAAGACAAGTTCAAACATCTCTCTTGGGGCCTGGCAGTTCCTGCTCAGCTGTCTTCTTGTCTCATTTAATCATTTTTCAGTTGTCTAACCTTTAACAGTCATATCAGGGCTCCAGACTGTGACTAAAATGGCCACAAATGCAACAACAATGATTAAACAAAAATTGATGTTGTCGATATATTAAAAGTTGCATCTAGAGTACCTGCATACATCCAATATACTCATATAAGCTAATATATACTATTTAACAAATCTCAATTGACTGTTTTTTTTTCCATAGCAAAACGTAACTATATTTAATCGCAGAACTCTTTAAATTAAGTTATGTATACAAGTATGTCCAACTTTATCTGCATACATACACTATACTCACATAGGGCGAGATATATAGTATTGTCACTATTGTTGTCAAAACACCCGGTACTTCGGTACCAAGTCGGTACTAAAAAATTAAAACGTTACGGTACCAGGTTTTTTTAAGTACCGGTGGTACAGAGTACCCGGTCAACCCAGTTCTTGATGCGCTATCCGACAGGTGC
>NW_015656642.1:398908-400007 GCF_001515625.1 Sinocyclocheilus rhinocerous
GAGTACCCGGTCAACCCAGTTCTTGATGCGCTATCCGAAAGGTGCGCAGATGCGCTCTCTTCATAAAAGCACCGAGACGTGGCGACCTCAAAACGAGGAAACACACCAAACTAACAAAACACTTTAAAGACACCCAGATCAAATGATCTATCAAGCAGGTAAGTTTCATTTTAATTTTTAATATTTAGATCTTCTGTTATGAATATTATTCCATATTTTAATTTGAATGTCAAGTTGAAATAAAATCGCCGTTAGTGTAGTTAATCGTTAGCATAAGTGTGGCAGTTTCCCATACATTGATTTATTTGTGGTGCCCGCCACAATATCAAAACTGACTGTCACAAATAGATTTTCCAAAAGGCTTTGACTTCGTTGAATAAACATGAGCACTGCACGTTTCAAAATTGAAACCCCGTGCGGGTGTTCTCATATCACTCACTACTTTGACTTCGTTGAATAAACATGAGCACTGCACGTTTCAAAATTGAATCCCCGTGCGGGTGTTTTTATATCACTGTATTTCCGAAGGAAACCGACTGTCTTCAGAAAATTTTGGATGTCATTTTCATTTCATCTTGCATGTAAAGTCTGATAAAGCAGCGTTTGTGAGCAGAGCGCTGCTTTGTGTACAGCGTTACCGGGGAAACCTCGATCTCTCCTGCTCTACAAGTGCCTCCTGCTGGCAGAGAATGCATTTGCATATATATGCCGCCACAAATAGAATGCCAGTCTGTGGGAAACACTGATGAACATTAGAATGAAGTTTCTTTATTAACTATTTAATGCTCCTATTATGTTTATGTCATATCAGTTTTTTTTTAGCTAACTTAGTTGTTATTCTTGGCTGGATAACTCTAGCAGGTTTTAAAAGCCCTTTAAAAGTTAAATATTTACACAGTTTGGACTAAATGAAAGTATAGTCAAATTTGATCTCCTGTATAGACTTTACAATAAGATACCATTCATTAACATGACTTCATGTCATTATCTAACATCAACTTACAGTGAGTCAACAATATATTTTTACAACATTAATTAATGTTTTTGAATGTTATTTAATACAAACACTTGATCATTCATGTTTGTTCATTGTGCATTA
>NW_015656642.1:401182-421105 GCF_001515625.1 Sinocyclocheilus rhinocerous
TGTAATCTTATCTAAATTTATTATAAAAGCTGAGGTTTGTTATTTCCTGAAAAGTTATATTTTAGCTGGTGTCAATGATATAATGTTGCATTTGGTCAGACTCAGCCCATTGCTTTACTTAAGTATATTATATTTTCCTTTTACAGCTGCAGGAAGATCCTGAAACACACCAGCAAACCCTAAAACAGACAACAGTTTACAGATGTTTTTCAGCGGAAGCAGAAATATGACAAAAACTTTTGGGTGAAACTTGGTTTACTTTTTTTCATACTTTTATTACTTGCAGAAAAACCTGAAACACAATTTTAAATAAGTATAAAGAATGGCATTGATTTTTGTACATTTTATTTTTGTTTGACTGATAAAAATAATGTGTTTTTTAATTAGCATGTTTTTGTGTTTTGCTTTGGAACCGAAACTGGTACCGAGAACCATGGATTTTCACTGGTATTGGTACCGAATACTGAAATTTTGGTACCGTGACAACACTAATCGTCACAAAAAGTAAACTATTGTCTGTCTTTATATTGTATGTCCGATTTGTGCACAAATGACGTATAAAAATTTAACAGCATTAATAAATCTAGGTTAATGTTCATTTCTAACATTTTAAGTTGCATAAATTAACATTACAATTATTATTTATTAACAAAAATGAATTCACCATAAACTTACATAAAAATACTGGTAACACTTTACAAAAAGATTCTTTTTGTTAACATTAGTTAACGTAAACAATGAAAAATACTTCTAAAGCATTCATTAATCTTAGTTAATGTTGATTCCAAAATTTAATAAAACATTATTAAAATCAAAAGTTGTATCTATTAGTTATTTAATGGACCTGAGCTAATATGGACTAACAATGATCAGCTGTATTTTTATTAACTAATGTTAACAAAGATTAATAAACACTGTAACAAATGCATTGTTCATAGTCAGTTAATATTAGTTAATGCATTAAACATAGTTAACAAATGGAACCTCATTTTAAAGTGTTTACTGAAATATCTATACACAGAAGGTATATATCTTAAATGAACATTAACCTAGATGAAAGCTGTTTGAAAGTTCATGACATCTACTGTTGTGACAATGAGGACATTTTCCCACCGGTTAATCGACACGTGACAATACCGGTAATACCGGTTTCACCCGGGGGGTGGTGTTCGTTTGGGGTTTTCCCTCTTTTCCTCGCTTTCCTTCTCTTTTAAATAGATTATAAATGCCCAAGCGCATTTTACTTTCACTTTTGAATTAGCGGCAATTCGACATTAATTGCTTGAATGGACAACAACAAAACAGTACAACGACAAGCTCACTCATATTAAACATAGAACTTTTGTTAACAAACCGAATAAAAATACAGCATGCTATAGGCCTAATATAAAATAAATAACTTACACAAACTTAAAATTAAAAAAATTAAAATACCTGAAAATCAGCAAACACTGTGGAACCAAATAAATAAGAAACGGATTTAGTAAAAAAACAAAACAAACAAAAAAAACTTACAAAATCTACTTTTTGATTTTCAAAATCCAAAATATCACCAAATGCTTTGGATGTCGTTTTGAATTGTAGAGTCTGTTCTCCAACTGAACTAAATGATTTTTATTACTATAAAAAATCTAAAGGACGGTGGGGGGCGGTGCCACGGTGGGCAAGTGACGTAACCTGCGTTGCGGCTTAACACCGTCAACACCGACTCACAGCAAGCCTAGTTCATACCATTGTTTACATAAATTTTAATATCTAAATTAATATTTAACCTTTAAAAAAAAGGGAGTGTTTTTGTCATGGTACTGAAATTATATCTGTATTAACACATGACAAATTTAAATTATGAAACGCATTAACAAGCTAATTCAATGAAACTGACTAATATCAAAACTCACCTTGTTCCCAGTGCCAGCACAACAGATGCCCAGAGCCATCGCAGCGCCGCAGCGGACGTGGGGATTGTAGCTCTCAGACAGCAGAGAAACCACACTGGGACATTGTTCTGGAGTCCTGTAGACACAAATACAAAACACTTGAAGCGGAGACCATCCATTTCTCAAAACGGTTTATTTGCTCTAACAGTAATACTTTGGATCTGCTGAAGGAATGCGAGGCTTTAGTTCTTTGTTCAGAGTTTATGCAAAGGAACTATTAAACTGATGCGCAGCCAAACAGTTGTTCGTAACACAAAAGATTCAATCCTGATAAAACTGTGTTTCAATTCATCAAGTATATTTGTAGTATGCACATGAGTTTACTACGAACAAGACCATAAAATGATCAGAATAGGAATATCAGGCCCTGTGACAAGACTTCCCAGTCTAATATTTTGTACTTAAGTCATAATAGAATATTTTACTGTTCAAAATGTGGTTCTTTGGTTTCCAATACAATTCAATGAAGTGTAGAGATTCTCAATGAACATAAACTGCCATTTCTATGCTAACTCAATCAGTGTTGAGGAACATTCTCAAATTGCCTTCAGTCAAACTACACTTAAAAAAAAAAAACTAAATAGCTATATTACAAGGTATAAACACGAACATTAACTACACATTGAAAAGTTGTCAACAGTGTCGATCTTTTGTGTTATTTTTACATAGAATATTTAAGGTTTATGATGAGAATGCATATTCAGATTCTGCAGATTATGTCAAACACTGAATTCTAAAACTCACACCATTTATACCAGATATCATTCTGTGAAAATACCTGCCATATTATTTTCCAGAAGTGTAGTTACAGGCGGGCACGAAAAAGAGAAACACGTCCTTGAAACCTTTACTGCAAGACTAGGTAAACCTTCTGTTTAAGTCTGCGGTGATGGTAATCTTAAACAGCCTGAAGGACTAAATGGCCTAATTTTCCTCATTAAATCCTCCTTTGAGACTCCGCTTTGCCAACAATCTCAGATGTCACAGAACACAAAGTCATTAAACTTATAATACAGAATTAGCACTTCTCATTGACTTGACTCTCGAATGAATGAATGTGTTGTGGCCGATAATGGAAGCAACAGGCGATATTATGATTCTATACTGCTATATACTAGGCTGACGGTGATACCGGTGTTAAGCCGCAACACCGGTTACGTCACTTGCCCACCGCGTCACCGACCCCCACCGTCGTTTTGATTTTTTATAGTAATAAAAATCATTTAGTTCAGTAAAAGAACAGACACTACAATTAAAAACTGATCGCGGCTGCTCAATGCAGCGTGCCGAACGACAGTCGCATCACACAGATCAGATCAGATTTCTCCAGTGAGGAGAGTGAGTCAAGCTGACTGACAAGAAGAGTGAGGTGAGACAGACAAGACGAAGGCGGATGATTTAGTTTCGAAACGAAATGCAAAAGCGCCTGCTTGGCAGTATTTTGGATTTTGAAAAGCCTGTTGACTTTTGCCATTTATAAATTCAAACGAACTAAAAACGAACAATTGCTTTACTCCGAATTGCAGCTATTTGAAAGTTAAAGTAAAATGGGCACACCGCTTTTACAAGCTATTTAAAAGCGAAGGAAAGCGAGAAAAAGAGGGAACGGCCCGCCCCCGCGGTGATACCGGTGTTGTCACACGTCGATTAACCGGTGGGAAAATTTCCTCACCGTCACAACCCTACTATATACTTGTATAAACTTTCATGTTTAAGCTCCAATCTAGATTCTTAAATGCTTCAAGTGAAATCAGCATCAAAACATTATCAAACTGCACATAAAAAGATGAGTATCTTTATTTTCTACGGAAACATGGCAATGAAATCTAAGGAATATCTAATCTTTAAACCAGACTAATCAGATCGACATGGATAATTTGACTGACCGATGCCAATATGCTCAAGAGGTTTGTACTAGATTGGTACAGTTTGTATAATACCAGGTTGACAAAGTAAAGTAAATTAAACTTCAGTTTAGGTCCAGAGCAACAACAAAAAAAGACAGACATCATGTCCAGTTGAGACAACTCGAACCCTTCCCACAGCCCAAACCCTTTCCGTGAGAAGCTAATCCACAACTTAGCACTCGCTTACAAATGCCAACTAGCAATAAAAAAGGATTTGACTTAATCTTTCATCAGGCTGTAATTAACGTGTTGCGCTGGGTATCAAGGGTTCTGCCGAACTTGACAAGCTGGCAAAAACAGTTTCAACATTGAAGCTGGGAACCTTCTGTACAAATACAAACCTCTGCCAGGGTCTTATGCTCATCCACGGCCATTTATTCAATCTAATCCTGACTGGTCATTTGGGTTTAGAGTAGAGATGCACCGATCGACAGGCCATGGACCAGAATAAGACAATTTCCCGCATGATCGGGCCGAACCGGTCCGTTTTGACGTCACAGCTACGCTCACATCTGCATGTAAACATGTCGTCAGTGTGGAAGTTCGTCACTGTGAGTGAAAGTTCACAATTCGAATACGTGTAGGGTCAAAGTAAACCGTGGGGGAACCACAGGGCTCGATTAACACTCATCAGGAACAAGTAGATTTTTTAAAGGGGCAAGTGAGAGAGAATTTTACTCGCCCGACCAGAGAAGAAGCCTGATTAAAACGTCAACAACAAAAATAACTAGGGAAGCACTGAAACTTAGCCACCAAAAATTTTTGCGCGAGAATGATTCATATTTTCTTGCATTCAGTGTAAACGGCGACTGATAATGAGCGCAGCAGCACACACAGAAAGTTATAGATGCATACTGCGGTAGAAAAAAAAGAGATTTATAAAATATAATTTAGGTAAGGAACATTACACGACCAAGATGTTTCCCCGAATATCAACACGACTGCAGTGTGACACTGATTTTATACAATAGTAGTTCAATAAACAAGAAGTTAAAATTAAGTGACTTAGGTTTTAGACAAAATATTGACTGTTTTTGCTCAATTTCGCTGACGAAAATAGTTCTAATCAAAGCCACAGCAGAACGGTTTCGTCTCCGAGTAACACAGCCGTGTTTCGTTACTGAATGAATCCACGGTTTTGAACGAATCGAGTGAGTCAATGATTCAGTAATCCATTCATAAAGACAGTCACTTGCCTCGTTTCTTAATGAATCAGCCGTTTGAACGAATCGGTTGAATGAATGACTCACTCATTAAAACATTTGCCGCCACCTACTGGTGGTTTGGTTTCATATTTAAAAGTATCATTTCCCCCAACATTTCTTATTTGCATGTTTAAAAAATGTTTAAAACATTAATCTTATAAAAGTATTTATGCATTTGAAATGCATTTATGGCAGCTCAGCTTCGTCAAACAGTCTGTATAAATACATCTAAAGCCACTTCAGATGCAGCCTCTGTGTTTCCTGCAGTGGAAAGATGGAGTTTGTTGATACGGATTTCATTTGAATGGTAACAACTCTACAAGTTTATTATTATTCTAACTGAATTAATTGAAACAGTGTAAGTATTTGATGTGAAAGATGACACATTTAATAAAGTTAGGGGAAAAAATGACCATTTATAAACATAGTGGGAAATGACATCTGTTTTGTTACATACAGCAACTCATTTCTTCCTCTTTCCAGTCACAGAGCACTTTATTTTGAGAGTTGTTTAAGTCAGAGAACAACTGTAACTTAGTCCAGATTGGGGGAAATTGTAATGTTTAATAATTTATTTTATTATATAAATAATTTTTGTATTGTAAAAAAGTATAGATTTTTGTTTGTACATGCTGCCAATTATAGTTCTTAGAAAGAAAATGGGAACTGCCAAAAATCGATATCGGCAAGTCACACTTACAAAAAACATTGGAAATCAGAATCGGCCAAGACAATTGCAATCGGTGCGTCTCTAGTTTAGAGGCTCATCTCAGATTCAGACTGGAGCTTCATTTGTTTTCACACAGAAATCTAGATTTGCCTTCAATACATTCTGGTATTCATTCATAACCACTTGCCAGTTTGATAAAAATTAATAAATGTAGCCATTTACAAAAAAAGTACAACAATGTTCGTTTACACTCCACACTATATACACATACTTATGCATAGTACATTTATAAATTCATTAAACAGAAATCCAAGATTTAAATACTAATGAAAAGGTACTGTAAGGATAAAAGAAACTCAGATACTTTGATCTCCTGAGAAACAGACAATACACTGGCATCTTCAAGACACCCCACAGAGGGGTGGTGCAGGAAACGTTCATGGTTCAAGAGTTTCCCTTTGCCAGACGCTTTCCAACGCACCAGTAAAATGAACAAACAAAAGAGAGTCCCCTACAACAACCCTGGTTCCTCTGGGGGGCTGGGGGGGACAGCATTACTTTAACAGCTTATTATCAAAACATAGACTTCAGGTTTTGTTAGCTGAGAAAAAAAAAGGTTTTGGCCTTAAGTTTCCATACATACACACACAATACAAAAGTCAGCGTTTCAACTGAAACATTTCTAATTAGATGTCTACAAAACTCGAGCATAAAAGCAAATGCATGGATTTCAAAATAATATATTTAGGTCAGATTAATATAATTTGAATAGTTTCAAATTAGAAAAAGGAAACTAAACCTTTAATAGTTTACAGAGCACCCCAGGATGCACCTCATGAAGCTGTTCCTGCATGAGCGTCTGGGATCTAGACAAAGAGCTGCGGTTTAAAATCTTTCTATGGTCACTACATAATTCAAATAGGTGCATTCATATATTTGATTGGTAGCATGTACAAAACACAGACAAACACACGTTTTTGTTGTAACCAGCTTTAACCTCCAGCTTCACCATGTCAAGGTGGCAAACAGATGTGTCTATGCAGCCTGAGCACATGGCGGTAATGGGAAGGAGGAGCTGGACAAAGACTGTTCACGGATTGGCCTCGCAAAAGTCTTTTAATGCAAAAGTGCGAGTCAAAACCTCAAACGATACATCTTAAAATACAACAGATCCGCCACTGAACCGACCCCCTCAGTATTCAGAGGGTGTTAAAGGACAGTCCCGCTCCCTCTGGATATACAGACAGCTGAAGAAAATTACCTGGGTGCTTCAAGGTTCAAGTCTGGATACAAACCCAATAGATAAAATATGAAGTTCATATTGAAAATATGAAAAGTAGGTGGCAGGGATGTACAAAACTATTTTAAAAAATTGACTAGGTGACTAAATGGCAAAAAAAAAGGATGAATCTACAGGAAAACTATGAATGACAAAAATAAACAGTGGCTTCGCTGCACTGAAGAAAATGACCCTCCAGGATCAATGGACCCACCCCAGTGTCGACACATTCATCTGTTTCTCCAGGTTTAACTCATGAGCGAGCGAGAGAGAGAGAGAGAGAGAGAGAGAGAAGAGGGAGGAAGAGGCAGAGCGAGTTAGTAAGCAGACACAGAATGAGAGAGGAAGGGTTAGAGGACGGATGAAGTTTTAAACCGGTGATCACGCTAGGTGATGCCAGCTGCTCAACAACAAGGACATTCCTCAGCATGCAACTGAAAAGAGAGATAATATCTGGATCCGTTCCCACACAGAATTTAGTCACTGCAATGTACTTTTTTGTGAGTACATATAAAATGAGAGAAGCTGCAAACTGAGGAACGTTTAGTGAAGAAGCACTTATTTCACTTGCTTAAAAGACGGGGAAAAATACAACGATGAATAATATGGAATTAAACTAATGCACAGAGGAAATCTTCAGGTTTTAGTTTAAGGTAAGTAAAAAAAATATATACTCAATTTTCAAAAAAATTTCATAAGGGAAAAAAACTTATTTAGAACCATTTTAAATTTAGAAAACATATAGTTTAAAAAAATGTAATTTGATGAATTCTTTTTAGCTTATAATAGGGGAAAAAATCATGTAATATTCTACAATAGTTTTTCTATGCATTTCAGATTTTTCCTATATTTTATTCCTATGTAGTTAGTATTTAAAATCAACAACACATTATAACAACATTTGACTATTTCATGATACTCATTACATAATGTTATGACAGAAGGAGTCATTTCAAAATGATAATGAAGTTATGAAACCCTAATTATCCTGAAAACAAAAACATTGTTTGTTTATGAAGTCATCTGCCCGACTGATTGAACTAGATAGGAACACAAATGACTCCATATGGTTAACACTCACAGATCATTACTGATATCTACTTCCTTGCTTAATTACGAACATGGCCTGGAACACATGCGGCTAATCACGTGACGAGAAAATTTAATCAAACGCCGGCTACAGATAGTGTTTTTTTGAATGACAGGATTTCCATTGTAATGTTTATATATTTGCAGGAGTGTCAAAGCACAGCGACAGAACGATGGGCAATACCTCATCTACCATGTGACCAATCCCAGCGCTGATTCCATCTGGAGATAATAATTTGGAGGGGAATTCTTTTGCTCAATAAATTGGATTCTTGCAAGCAAACATAAGTGCATCATTTGAATTTGAATGTCCCACCACCCTCGGATCGGAGGGAGTCTGTGACAATGCTGGACGAGCCCACGGAAAAAACAAAAGCACAACTATCCAAAGCAGAATGGCTAGCAATAGCATCTCGTCTACGCCGGGGCTCAACCAAACAGGGAGTGAGGACTGGGAATCCCTCCAGCCTGGAGAACAACTCCGTTGGGCCGCACTGCTCATTCTTCTGGTCATCATCCCCACCATTGGTGGAAACATCCTGGTCATTCTGGCAGTGTCACTGGAGAGAAAACTGCAGAACGCCACTAACTTCTTCCTGATGTCTCTGGCTGTGGCCGATCTACTGGTGGGACTGCTAGTCATGCCTATCGCTCTGGTGACCGTGCTATTTTGTAAGTAACATTAACATTGATTATGGAGGACTGTTTATTGTAGAATTTATTAGAAAAGATAAAAACATGTCCTTATAACATGTTTGGTGGCACCATCAGGGTTGAATGACAGTCCAAGTTCTAACCCAGATGGAATATGTTGAGTCTTTTTTTTTTTTTTTTTATATCCTACAGTGATTTTGAAATGTCTAAAGGTTTCTCAGAATTTCACTAAAACCACATTAAATAAAGTGATAAACACCATATTTCGCTTCCCTGCACTGACAGAATGAATACACACAGAAGTCAAGCACTCTTCAAAACATTTCAGGAGTAAACATGCCTCACAAGTTTCAAACTATACAACATCTGCCAAGCTACTACTATTGTCGTTCTTATGCCAGCTTGGCTTTCAGTTCCAATGCCAAATCCTCCAGTCGGTCCATTATTTCTCATTAAATAGATCTGATGACATTTATGGAACCTCCATTCGCTGCACCTTGTCTGTGCACATCACAGCTTTAGGTGAACCAGAACTTGTTTACTAGATCATAATTTGGCTCTCAAACAAGAACCTTAAAGGAGCAATTCAGCAATAAAATTCTGTCATTGTTTGCTCACCTTCACGTCAATGCAGTCCAAGCTTTGGAATGATATGTGAGTGAATAAATTACTCTGCATTTTTAGGGTGAACTATCCCTTTAACAGTGCTGGGTAGATTACTTACTAATTGTAGTCAGTAACGTAATCCATTAGACATTTCAAGTAATATAATCAGACTACTTTCAGATTACTTTTGACCTAACTCGTTTATCACATTGATTTAAATGGGATAATCTTGTACCATACTGATATAAAAATACAAAGAGAAAGAAAATATATATAATTCGTTGTTATTAACAACATAAAGTCCATTAAACATTACATTACATCAAGGTTTCCCAAACTGGGGTTCATGAAGGAACTGCAGTGTGTTCATCAGTAGTTGATGCAATGTTGAAATATTAAGAAAACACTTTTTTAAATTAAATAGCTATCTGACTAAAATGTAACAATCTAATTACAAGTACTTCATTTTTGGAATCTGATCATGTAATCCAGATTACATGTAATTAGTTATTACCCAGCATTGCCCATTAAATCCAGTCATTTGTCCTGGAAAATCTTTTAACAGATGCTATTCATCCAAAAGAAATTGTCAAACACTGTGTTTGAGAGGCTGGGAGAAAACAGAACCCAAATGTAAATATGGGAAGGGTGGGCTTTTGTTGGTTGTATTTGTCGAAAACCTCAAAAACAAAACTTTAAGTAGCTGGGTTACACCAAGCCATGGTGATGTGAAGAAACTGAGGAGTCCCCTAAGGACTGCAGGGATGGGAAAATGACAGGCAATGCTTGGAAATATGTTCTAAAGGTGTTCCACAGGAAGAGAACAATGTATGAACGCAGAAAGAGAAAGAAAGGTTTCGCCAAACAGCTGAAGCTTACCAGAATTCATGAACACTGGCAGGTAATTCAATTAAATTACCTTTGGAGGAAGGGGTACAATAATACAACGTGTGAGTGCCACAATTTATTGACCAAGACAGCAGTAACTCTAAACGTGAATTCACAACATAATAACCTGCGATTAAATGTAATCATAAAAATAAAGGCAACCTTTACCAACTGGAGTAATTCAAAGGTTTCAGTCCTGTGGAGGCAAGACGTGCTTGCTAAAACATTAAGACCAAACATCCACCAGCGGCCACATCCATCCACATCTGTGGACCAGGTGAAGACAGGCACTGAAGTTAAAGCCATGACTGAACACTGTGAAAGTCTACACAGTGATTGATAAAGAGTCTCAGCAAGGCTAAAAACAAGAGCCCACAAATGTGTTTCTCTGAGAACGAGAGAAATATTTACATGAGGAAGTTGAGACTTGGCAGTGCAAACCTAAAGTGTGGTGGAGCAGGAAGAAAGGGCACACTTACCTGTCAGTCTATATGGGAACTTGGGCTGGACG
Organism: Sinocyclocheilus rhinocerous; assembly: GCF_001515625.1. NCBI lineage: Eukaryota > Metazoa > Chordata > Actinopteri > Cypriniformes > Cyprinidae > Sinocyclocheilus > Sinocyclocheilus rhinocerous. Next base: position 411,929 of record NW_015656642.1, read on the forward strand.
ATAGAGTGAATATGTTAACTTAGATTTTGTGGGTGAGACATAAAATTAAGCAAGATCATAATTTTTTTTTAATGTGCTATTCATTTCTCCATGAAGCTTAGACAAAACTGAATGATTCCATTGAGCGATCACCCGAAACTGTTTATAGGAGGGTTTGTGATATTTTAAATATTAAAGTGTTTACGTGCATAATATTTTGGTAAAAATTGACTCACACAGAATCACTTTCAAACCAAGTGGCTATCTGTTGATCCAGGGCTTGAATTTCGGCGCGGGATTGCGCATAATTCTACTGATTTCTGCAGTTTCCACGCTTGTAACGTGGGAAATTCCCGCAAATATTTCAGCGCGAAAGACGCTCAGGACAGATGACGGAATGTATCATTTGCATGTGTTTCTGAGCCTTACAATTTTAAACATTAAAGTGCTTGATTCAGTACTTGTGCGCTCTCTGTGAGACCGCTTTCTGTGAGCAAACACCCAAAGCGCGCGCACATAGAGCCGCATTTGAGAGCGTGCGATTACAGAATGAAGTTGTGTTGCGCCTTATTGCGCGTAAACGGCCAAATACATACAAAATTAAGTTAAAATGCCCATCTTGATGAGTATTCACGTAAACAGTCGATTCATACTAAACACTGTCGGTATATAGGCTATTAAGTGAATGTAAACAGTTGAGAAACAAAACTTATGTGTAACAGTATATGTTAGATTGCAGAGAGGGGGGCGCGAGGACTGGGATTGGGAACCGCTGGGTTACATCATGTGTCATTCACCGGTGAGAAACCTTTAAAAGTACTACAATACCAGGAAGGAAGATCGGGTTGTTGATGTTTGCCTGCCAAAGACAATCACCTATTGCACCTTTAAGGCCCGTTCACACCGTTCGATAACTATAAAGATAACGATAAAGATATAGTTCTAAAAATCGTTCTCAATATTAAAGAATAGCAGAGTCCACACCACAACTATAACGATAAAGACAAAGAGAAACGATATCGTTGGAATCACGTTCAAAACGATTTTTTTCCAGCTGATGAACAATAAAAAATTGACAGCCAATCAGAATCCATCCTGCTGTAACGAGCTCGAGAATTTAAAGCGGCAGACGCATGTGCAGTTAGAATGCACATTCTAACTGATTCTAAGTGATCCCCCCCCCACCATGGAGGTCTGCTCACACACACAAGCTTAAAGATACATGATAGTTCAGGTCCATGCAGGCTAGAAATCATGTTTGAAATAGAAGCACCTAGTGTAAAACTGAGACCCAAAAAGATGTTACAAAATGCAACTTTGTTAAACCAGTAACCTGAAGTATTTGGATAAGATTATTAAGAGTTTTGTGATGTATTTTATGAAAAATGTCACTAATTTTGCATTTTACCTTCCTTTCCACTTCTGGTAAATATGGAATTGTAATGAGAGCAATAATATGGCATGTACCACGCAGTCTATCCATTTTACTAGAGCATGAAAAAGACAAACAAAAACTGCCGAGATGAAAACGATGTGATCTTATTTAAAGGCTTTAAACAGCAGCATCTGTAAGTGCAATGGGATGAAGACCAACTCGATTATGCACCATTTCATGTCTGTCACTAAAATAAACAGCGTCACTGAAGAGCTTGATGAATAGTCCAAGCCTCCCGAGTGTTTAACCTCTTGAACCGTTTTTGTTAAACTCAAGCTTGTATCCATTTATTTAATAATGTTAAGAACCACTAAATACAAGATGAGATGCAAAGGCTGGGATTAATTTAAAGTAATGCATTTATGTGCATGTCCAAACAAGACATCATAAACAAGAAAAACCAGTCTACAGCTTTAACATTTAAAGTGAGCCTGATGTGTCAGGAAACATTGTGGGAAACGCATAAACAATCCACTGAAGGGATTAGCAAAAACATTTTATCGTATTGTTTGTTCCATGTAATTAATTTCTTTCCCCTTTCATCACTATCAAACAGTCAGTATCATCACTATGAAGCATCTGTGATTTAGAACATGTTTGACTTATCTGAAGTTCTTCATGGGTGTCTAAAGAGGAGAAACGAGCAGTTAATACTAGTTTGGAATATTTAAGAGAACAGGTTAGGACTGGATTTTTCTGGAAACATTGAATGGTGCACTAACTCTGATGAAGTTAGCATGCATAAAATAATGGTGAAAAGATGTCTTTAAAATGTGTGTGTCCAATCACAAAATGACATATAGGTCTCCGAGTTGGTCCTAATTTAAATTCAGACAGCCCACTGATTAGTGCTTAATATTCTCTTCATATTTCAGACTCCAGATGGCCCCTTGCAGATTTCCTGTGCCCTATCTGGCTCTTTCTGGATGTCTTGTTCTCAACTGCCTCCATCATGCACCTGTGTGCCATCTCCCTCGACCGCTACATTGCAATCAAGAAACCAATCCAGCACAGCCAGTACAAGTCCAGAGCTAAAGTGCTGGCTAAAATCGCACTGGTCTGGCTAATCTCTATAGGTATGTCACAATGATGAAAAACACTTTGGAAAACATATTACATGTGTTCAGTATTTTCGTTCACCACTCCTGGAAGAGTCTGGAATAATCTTGAATCGTGTCCTTTACAAACAATTGTGAATTAATCTTTTAAATATTCACATCTACTATAAAAACCAAAGGAAATATTGGCTTTACAGATGCAGGGAATTTCCATTTTCAATTTTATAAACACAAATGCCACAATTTCCTTCCAGAAGATGAAGAGGCTTATACAGTTTAAAAAATGGGAACAAACTCAAATCTAGTGTTTCATTACCTACATTTAATAAAATTTAAAATTACAGCTTTATACAAATGTGGCAAAATCCAGTCCTTGAACCGACCAATGATCTCAACACTCGTCTCCGGAAAAGTTGCATACGCACAAATTTCATTTCTCTCATGTCACTGACTGACCAGTGAGCTTCCGTTTATACAAGCAAAAAGATGTACTTTTAATGATCGGGTTTTAGTTATACGTGGACGCTGGCTTGTGGGGGGTGAAACACCTCAAAGTAAACACCTCGCGATTTCTACTCGTTAACATCAGTCCAGACGATGACTTTGGCTGCGTTGTTTTGGACGAGCTCGACGCACATTCTGGAATCATGAAGCCGTTTCTCCACCATGAAAGGCAGGCCACGATCTGTGTCACTTCAACACTGACCATGAACACCAAGTCCCTGTGCACTCCTGAGAACGACTTTGCATATTCTCACCTTTGACAAAGCAGTTTTACGGTTTAACAGGAGCTGATGGTAATAGATACTAGAAGTGAGAGAACTCCAGTCCAAGATGTGTTATTGATGTTGTAACTGCTATTATTAGTAATGAATGGCAAATGCATACGCTATTCCACTTGTTATTACCCAAGACATCTCCTGCTGTTTTTAATTGCATTTCTTATGTGAACACCTCTTAAGAATCTAATCGGGATCAGATGAACCCCAGATAAGCTGAACTGTTCAGGGCCTCTGCAGAACCAATGAGTCTGGCAATCCACCAACTAGTAGCATTCCTTAAAAAAAAATTGAAAGTAACTGCCAAAAGCACAAAAAGTACTATTCAGTAGGCAGGCATTTACAAAGGAGATGACTGACTATGCAATAACCTAGTCCAGTGGTGCCCAATCCTGCTCCTGGATATCCACTATCCTGGAGAGTTTAACTCCAACGAGACCAGCTCATTTAGGTCCAAGTCCAGGCCCAGACCAACAGAGGCTGACTCAGAGTCAAGACCGAGAGCAGAAGGAGGTTGAGTGCGAGTCAAGACAAGAGACTTGAAGAGGGTCTGAATGATTCAGACAGTGTAAATGCTTTACTTTGGGATAGATGAAATCTGGTCTTGATTACTACAATACTAACTCCAAATTGCTCCAACTGCGTTGACATTTCAAGTAACCCCGTGGACCATGTTTAGCAGGTTAAGGTGTGTTTAATTAGAGCTGAAGTTAAACTGTAGGAATGTGGCTCTCTAGAAGCAAGATTGGACATGCCTGAAGTCAATTTTAATTGGCTTGATCATTTCAATGTTTCATTTCAACCTTATTCCCTGCTCAATTTAACGATTGGTCTTTCTCCATTAGGTATTGCAATACCTATTCCAATCAAAGGGCTACAAGTCTTCGACCATCCAAACAACATCACCTTCAACAACAACCACACCTGTCTGCTGTCGCCAGAAGGCTTCGGGGACTTCAAGGTGTATGGGTCTTTGACAGCTTTCTTTATACCTCTTACAATTATGATGATTATCTACTTGCTGACAATCCAAGTACTGCGCAAGAAGGCCTTTCTTTTGAGAATGGGAGCTACAAGGCCCAGCATTTCCACCATCTTCCACCAGGAACTACCGGTTCTCTCTTCACCTGTGAAAGTGGCCAATGCAAATGGAATTAAAAGGGACCGAACACTGCGTCCCGTCACAAGGGATGAGGTCCCTCTCCGCAGGATGTCCACCATAGGAAAGAGGTCCATGCAAAACTTGAGCAATGAACAAAGGGCATCAAAGGTTCTGGTGATTGTATTCATGTTGTTTGTTGTAATGTGGTGTCCTTTCTTCATTACCAATGTGACTTCTGTACTCTGTCAAGGGTGCGACAGTAATCTAGTGGAGCAACTGTTGGATATCTTTCAATGGGTGGGCTACGCTTCGTCGGGAATCAACCCCCTGGTTTATACACTGTTCAACGGGACGTTCAGGGAGGCCTTTAAGCGCTACATCACATGTAACTACAGACGTGTAGAGACTCCGAAAATGCAAAGGAGAAGCAGAATTACTTTTCGGTCATCGGTGACCGAAAACTCAAAGCGGTTTATGAAACACGGTATGAAGAACGGAGTCAGCCCTGTAAGTTATCAGAGTCCTCTCCGGCGTCGTCCCACGAACCTGCAGACCTCTGCAAACATCACACTGGACATTTTGCTCCTGACGGACAATGAAGACTGCAAACCTGACGAACACATAAGCCACGTGTAGTATATCTGATGCCATGTTAGAGATGTGTCAGTCTTTCAGTGCCAAAAGGCCACAAGTTCTCATGGGAACCCATGAGATGTGGTCTAAAAGGAGTCCAGAAGGACTGCATAAAATGGTCATGGCCAATGTAATACTCCATCTTAAAGTCTTGGATTGGGAGATAGAATAGCACATAAGATGAATGTCTAAGAACCCCCAAAAGACAAAAAAATTGCTTTGGGGAGTGAAAGTAATGGCCAGCCTAATAATTGGCAGTACTGTGAAAATAAACAGTACTTACGGCAAAGAGAGGACTGTTTTTGCACATCCCAAAGTTAGTAGACAGGGTCTACAATGTGAAGCCAAAATTAAGCCTTGTCAAGATAAGCACAAGTCTCAAATTAATCACACCTCCACTTACCTTCTGTATACAAGAAAAGTAATAAATGCTTCACTAAGTTATGGCAGGTCTTTTTTTTACGTCTGTAGACAGATCTTGAATCAAAAGTGCTTTTATACATGTAAGAAATAACTATTTGTAGATACTGACATTTTTCAAGATTCTTCTGAACTATTGCTAAATAAACATTTTTTCCAGATAAAATAGCTAAGAAGTGTTAATTTTGGTTAATGCTTACAGTTCGTGATTGCAACATATGTCAATGGTGCTACTTTGAAGTTGTGCAAAATGCATCCCTCTGAAGAAAACCCTTCTATGTTTTATTGTATGTTCTCATAGAGAAAACACTCCATTCGCATTTATAGTGAGTGATCAATCAACACCCACAAAAGAGGAAGGTGTGCAGTCGTGATTTGCATGTGCAGCAGGGATAGGGGGCCTCTGGGACAGACGACAGGAACATGTTGAATTGTTGCAGCTCTGTACACTCTCTAAACACAGGAAGGATTTATACAGTTTTTTTTTTTAGCTGACAATTGATCATGGGAATATCGCATGGCCTTTTTAGGGCTTAAAATAGTTCACCAGTACTACTTGGCTTAGAGGGGGCGTCTGAGGGGGAACTTACTGCCGGCAAAATAATAACAAAAGAGAAGCATATGGGGACAACACAACATGTTCTACCCTTGCATGCGGGATGTTTAAAGGTGCAAGCTGTTCTTGATTGAGATCTGTGGTTGGGCCTATGATTAAACTCTACTACTTCAAAGTATTTTTGTCTTGAAACTGGTGATTTTTGAGGTCAACAAATGTTGCAATTTAGATAGATCCATGATCAGTGCTGGCTATTTCAAGATTTACTCAACATCCAGATGTTTTGAACTCAAGAATGCATATGTGAGTGTGTAGTGGACATGACCCTAAACCAGATTAGGGTCTGGTTTTTAAAATATGTATTTTTAGGTTTGCCAGAATGCATGAAGGTAATGGAACGACAATGGGGAGTAAATGAAAACTAATTTCTGGTTGAACTACTGCATAAGGGAATACCTCTGCTGATCTGACGATATATACTCAATGCAGAAGCACTAGGTAGAGGCACAAACGGACGGCAAAACTGTCACTGACTATAAAGCAAGTGCCACAGGGTGTGATAGGACGAAGTGATCCATCTCTTAATGGGACCAAAATCAACAGCTAGGAACAAGCACTTCAGGAGACACTCTGAACACATTTGTATCAGAGGTATGGGTGGAATCTCGTCTGTGTATACATTAAGGGCTGATTAATCAGGGCTACTGGCAAGCAATCTCAGAGCGGCTCATCCCGATGAGGTCTGTTTATAATGAAGCGCAGGATGAGACGACGATAGGCGTTGATGAGAGAGAGACAGGTGAGGACAGACAGCGCCGTACCTGAACAAGATTAATCCAATGGACTCGACAGCAGCCCTCCGAACATCATCGTTCACGTCACTTACCTGACAGGAAGAGGGATGAGAAATCAGAGCGGTGCATTCGGATAAAATATTAAATTCAATATTCTAAGGAAATATTTTGTTAATTTTCTTCTATCACAATGTCATAATTAAAGGGTTGGTTCACCCAAAAATGAAAATTCTGTCATTAATTACTCACCCTCATGTCTTTCTAAACCCGTAAGACCTTCGTTCATCTTCTGAACACAAATTAAGATATTTTTGATGGAATCTGAGAGCTGTCTGACCCTGCATAGACAGCAACGCAACTGAAATGTTCCCAAGACCAGAAACGTAGCAAGGAGATCTGTAATATAATCCATGTGACATCAGGGGTTCAACCGTAATTATACGAAGATACGAGAATACTTTTTGTGCGCAATAGAAAAAAAAATAACGACTTTATTCAACAATTCGTCTCCTCCGCATCACTCTGGTGCCATTTTGGAGCGTATCCACTGGACGTAAACAGCGTATGCTGTTCTGTGTTAGCTGCGCTACTCAGATATGTTGTTTTCATTAAAATCAAAGCACAAACAAAGTAGGAAACCGATCCGGCGTGACACAGCTAACACAGAACAGCATACGCTGTTTACATCCAGCGGATATTCTCCAAAATGGCACCAGGGACTTGACAATTATTTTAAAATTCAATTTTTTTCATTCCCTAATAGAATGTTCTAAACTAAATGCATCTTCTTTTGGGATACTGTTTTAACTTCTAATAAATAGGATCTCCCACATATCCACAATATCAATATCCATCCTGTTAGCCTTTTTGTCTTCATGCAAGCCAACTCTCAATCCCTCAGTGAGCAATGGCTAACTTTAACTTTGGCATGCAGGTTATTTTCTTACCGTTGTATAAATACATTAAATTGCCTGAAATTTACCAGAGCATAACTCTGAAATACTGATATTACAATAAAACGTACAGCTGAACAGGAAACAAGAATAACACTGCAAGCTCTTTTGCTGCAAGTACAAAACCACTTATGGAAATGTCGCCACCTGCAGGAAATGCAGGACAGATGCCCTGCTCAACAAAAAGAAAGAAAGAAAGAAAGCTACACTATGTATAATGCTTTTGTTTTTTCCTATCTATTAATATTTCTGTATTTTTTTATATAAATCATTTAAACTGAATTATTTATCATGCGTTCCAAAATGAAAATCAGACTATGGCCTTGTTTGTTTTTTCAGAATTCAGTAAAAATACTGACCTAATAATATTTAATTATAATGTTTAATGATATCTAATCTAATAAAGCCCACACCATAAATTTTTTAATGATGTTCCTGATATTCAGACTGTCACTCTGCTGCTCTGACAAAGATGTCAGAAAAAACGTTAAATAATTATATTATACTATATTATATGTGTCTTCCCCTGATTTTAAAACACTGTTTCCCCTTTTTCATAAGTTAAAGTTACTTAAAAACCTGAAAAAAATAATAATAACTACATAAAACATTACAATCTAACCTTTTTTTCTTTCTTGTAATTGAGGAATGACCCTTATATGTGTTTGCATCTAATAATTCTTATTGTTTGTAATATTTGCAAATGTAAGACTCACAGCCACGTGCAGCAGTCGCCGGATGGCTTTGTTGTTCCCAGATCCGCAGTACGCCATGGCCACTGTGTACATTCCCGAACGGCGCAGGATGGGGTCCTGTCGGGACAGTGAGATAAAACAGAAGCTCAGTGTGCTGTCTGCACTGAAGACCAGAACCTCAGAACACACTTAATGTATTCACAGAATAAACAAAGCCTTCTGGAAACAGTTAAGACTGCGAAGAATTCATTCTGCCTGTTAGAGACACAATTAGCAGCATTTAAAATAACCTAAAAAAAAGGTATGAAATATTACAATTTCATGAAAAAGGATGCGATTAAGGGTAAGTACAAAAATGATTGTGAGCTGAAATTTTTTTTTTTTTTTTTATATACACTACCGGTCAAAGGTTTGGGATCAGAACGATTTTTTATGTTTTTTACAGGAGTTTCTTCTGCTCATCAAGGCTGCATTTATTTGATCAAAAATACAGGAAAAATTTAATATTGTGAAATATTATTATGATGTAAAATAACGTTTTTCTATGTGAATATATAGTAAACTGTAATTTATTCCTGGGATGTGCAGCTGTATTTTCAGCATCATTACTCCAGTCTTCAGTGTCACATGATCTTCAGAAATCATTATGATATGCTGATTTATTTTCAGTGCTGGAAACTGTTGTGCTGCTTAATATTTTTTTGGAACCTGTGATATCTTTTTTTTTTCAGGATTTTTTGATGAATAAAAAGTTAAAAAGAAGAGCATTTATT
>NW_015656642.1:421134-424088 GCF_001515625.1 Sinocyclocheilus rhinocerous
GTTCAAAAGTTTGGGGTCAGTACATTTTTATTCTTTCTTTTTTTGAAAGAAATTAAAACTTTTATTCAGCAAGGATGTGTTAAATTGTTAAGAAGTGATAGATTTATATTGTTAGAAAAGATTTATATTTTGAATAAATGCTGTTCTTTTAAACTTTTTATTCATCGAATAATCCTATAAAAAGTATCGCAGTTTCCAAAAAAATATTTGGCTGTTGCCAACATTGATAATTCTAATAATAAATCAGCATATTTAAAAAAATTAACTCAGTGCTCACCTTATCTCTACATAGACTCTCAATTAGAGCATCGGCCTCTTCCATCCTTCCGTACATTACCATGGCGATGCCGACAGCCAGTCCACGCAGGATCTTTTCATGCTGGGTCTCTTGAGCGTAGCCCACCATGTCCTCAATGGCCTGGGCTGACTTTGAGCCCAACATCACCAGCCCTAGAGCAAGACCAGCCGCCTCTCCTGTGACAACACCAATCAACAAGATGACAGTGAGCTGAACCTAGAATTACAGACTGATTGTCATGATGATAAAGTGTTCTGGGTGGATGCCCAAAATTCGACCAATAGTAACAGTGATGCTTGCTTTCATGAAAACTACTGATAAAGATTAACTAAAGGTGCCAAAATCAGATGACAATAAATTACGTATAAGATGCTGAACATGCCTGTTACTGCATCATCTTGATAGAGGTTTGATTTGAGCAGATCGTAGACATCTTGGCGAGCAGTGCCCAGGGCAGCTAACCCGAGACCCAGAGCGCCACCATGACGAACAATCTGGACGAAAAAATAGAAAGAATATAAAGAATTATTCCTGCTTTTTGGAGTTGCAGTGCAGTGAAACTATATTTGAACGTGATTATGCACGTACATCATTACTGGCATTCTTTAGCTGGCTCAGAAGGTAGTCGATGATATCGCCTCCATGATTAGCATGGATCAGCCCAAGGGCATATAGCCCTCCTCCTTCCTGATAGGCTGATCCAGGTGAGGTGTCTTTGGGCAGGTAAGTCGCCATTAACTGTAGTGCCTCCTTTTCATGGCCCTGGACACAAATGCAAGTAAATTTAACAAATGAAAATAAAATAATAATGATATTAATTAAACTTTTTTTATGAAAAAAAAAACACATTTCAGTCACTTTCCACAAGCAATACAAAATATGAGCTTCCTGCTACGCTGGAATGTCCCATTTTTTTGTAATGGCAGAAAGTCGAGTCATAACAACAATAAACTGAACTGAATCAATTCAATACGCCAAAATTGTAACGTTTAATTTAAATGTCGATCTCTGGACAGGCAAAAAAAAAACAAACAAACATTATTTTATTAAAAAATAAATAAATAAATAAATAAAATTTATTACCGTATTGACCCGAATATAAGACGATGTTTTTTTCTTGGAAATACATCTGAAAAAACGCGGTCGTCTTATATTCAGGGTCTAGACTTTGACATGTCAATAATACACCCACAACAATAGGTGGCGCCAAATACGCATAAAACGAGTGTGCCATGAAATACGTAATGTAATGCGTGTTGGAAAGATCGCCAGTAAAAACAAAAGAAAAAGAAAACATTACAGCTGCATGAGTCGTGACTGTCAAGTTAGCCTGATGGAACCAAACTCACTTTGTGATTTTAAAACGTAAGACAGTACCCAGATCTGAAGACTACAGTAAGATTTAACTTCGACTGTTAATAAGATTTTGGTAGGCTACTATTAGATGGATAGCCTAAATGTCCTAATTCAGATGGGCTACCTGTTTTTTATTATTTTTTTTTTTTTATGGTATATCAAAAAGTGCATATTTTTTGTGACTGTCACGTTAGCCTGATGGGACCAAACTCCCTTTGTGATTTTAAAACGTAAGACAGTACCCAGATTTGAAGACTACAGTAAGATTTAACTTCTACTGTTAATAAGATATTGGTAGGCTACTATTAGATGGATAGCCTAAATGTCCTAATTCAGATGGGCTACCTGTTTTTTTTTTTTTAATGGTTTATCAAAAAGTGTATATTTTTTAAATGAGATTGTTGGTACATTTTACCAGTTTTTACCATATTTTCAAAACTAAAATTAAAATAGGAAAAATATGCAATATGAAAATAATTGAAGGCAAAATGTGTTTTACTGAGAAAAAACAAGATTTGGTTTTTAAAAAGACTTTTTCCAAAAGGTACATCTGGAAAAAGGGGGGTCGTCTTATAATCAGGGTCGTCTTATATTCGGGCCAATACGGTAATAATTACTAATGTTTAAATAGTTTTAATAGTTCTCACTACAAACATCTAAAACAAATATCTAAATACACAAAAAAAACATCTAAAACAAACTAACAAACAAAAACATCCTAAATCTAAAACTAAACAAATCACACAAACATTTGAAACAAACAAAAGCAAACAAACATACATCTAAAATATAACAAACTAGAGCAAACAAACATCTTAAATAAACAAATATCTTAAATTCAAAACAAAAGCAAGCAAACATGCAAAACAAACAAATACGAATGCAAACAAACACCTAAAACAAAAGCAAAAAAAAAAAACATTTAAAACTAAAGCAAACAAACATCCTAAAAGTGAACAAATGCAAGCAAACATCTAAGACAAACAAGTAAAACAAACAAAAATAAATGCAAGCAAGCATCTAAACTAGTGGTCGACCGATATGGGTTTTTTGACAGCCAATGCGGATATCTTGGAAAGCAGGGAGGCCGATGGCCGATATAAGATATAATTTTATTTATTTTAATTAATATTTAAGAAATTTGAAATCATTTGAAAATGGATTAAAAATAATTGTGTAAAATAAACATACTTATATTTCAGAAGACAAAGCATTTTTCACAAATAAATATATAAAAAAAATCTAATTGAAAAGGAAGTAAACACTGTAACCAACAGGGCACTCAGTATTCTGGGAAGTT
>NW_015656642.1:425481-428594 GCF_001515625.1 Sinocyclocheilus rhinocerous
GTCGACCGATATGGGTTTTTTGACAGCCAATGCGGATATCTTGGAAAGCAGGGAGGCCGATGGCCGATATAAGATATAATTTTATTTATTTTAATTAATATTTAAGAAATTTGAAATCATTTGAAAATGGATTAAAAATAATTGTGTAAAATAAACATACTTATATTTCAGAAGACAAAGCATTTTTCACAAATAAATATTTAATAAAAATCTAATTGAAAAGGAAGTAAACACTGTAACCAACTCAGTATTCTGGGAAGTTTGTGTGCATGAATGTGAGTGTGTGAGAATGTGAGCACTGTGTGCTCAGGCGCTGCCGTTCTCAGCGCCGTCAAAATAAACGTCCCGCCTCGAACACAACGGCCAAACAGAAAAACGTATCGGCCGATGGCGATATTTGAAAAATGCCAAATATCGGCCGATATATTGGCCTTGGCTATATATCGGTCGACCACTAATCTAAACTAAAGCAAACAAATATCCTAAAAGCGAACAAATGCAAACATCTAAAGCAAACATGTAAAAGCACACAAACATGTAAAACAAACAAAAATAAATGCAAGCAAACATCTAAACTAAAGCAAACAAATATCCTAAAAGCGAACAAATGCAAACATCTAAAGCAAAATGAGCACACAAACATGTAAACCAAACATCTACAACAAACACCAAACTGTGCTCTTTTTGTGGAAAGTGCCTTGAGCATATATGATAACGCTAACCTTGTGAATGACGCCAAGACTGGCTGTTGCTGTGAATTTGGCCCAGTTAGTTGCTCTTGCCAGCCACTCCAAATTCTCTCTGTAAAATAAAATGGCAATTATCATAATCAGTTTTCTTGTTATCAGTATCAAGAGGCCAAATTTCCATTAGCGAGACGAAGCATGTGAATGTGCTTTACCGTAGAAACTGGTCACTTGTTGTTCCCGTGTGCATGAATGAGTTTGCGATGACCGTCGCTGTGTGACACACCGAATTTCGCACCGCATCCTGAAATAAGTCAGGAATAAAAATATACCAAGCTTGTGAAGTGGAGAATGCCTACGTCTGGGATTTGATTCATATTAAATTTACTTGAGCTGATATCAAAGACCATCAGAGGCTTTAATCAGTTCAAGAGCTGGTTTCTTCTCACCTTTGTGTTTTTGAGGATCATCAGATCTGCGTTGTTGTTTCGAATGAGGAACTGAAGGTGCAGCTCAATGGCCATTTCACCACTTAGTATTTTGATCATTTTTGAGTTCTGGTCTTTTGGCTCACTCTTCTATTTAAAGGAAAAGAATAATGAAACATGTTTCTACAAGCATGGTATCTGATGAGCTAAAAGTCTTAAAGTGATGACTCGCCACATCAGCAGCCTTTCCAGCAGGAGAACTGCCAGCTTTATCCTCCGTCTCCATCACATCACTGAAACAATAACAACACATTTAATTATGTTCTAAATCATCTTATTAAATCTTCTCATATTTCAACGTTTTTGTTTAAATATCCCTCAAGGATGCGAGTTACAGTGAAGGGACTTCACCATAACTAAAGAGAAAATGAAGCCTATTTTTAGGACCATTATGATTTTTTGCAGTGACGTGTGTAATTCTCAATGACTTATTACTGTATATATTTTTTTACTGTTTTGCAGTAGAAAACATTGTACAATGATTAAATTTTTTTTTTAAAACAGCATAATAAAAAAAAATAGCACAATAAATACTGTCATGATACATAAGAACAAAAGTTATTTTTCACATTAAAATAAATGCAAACTTCGGGGGAAAATAGGCTTAATTTTCTTTAAAAAAAAGTAATTATTTTATTGTAAAATTGTAAAGTTTTACAATAAAATATATACAGTAATTCTCAATGACTTATTATTGTATATATTTTTTTACTGTCTTGCAGTAGAAAACATTTTACAATGATTTAAAAAAAAAAAAAAAATCTGAAAAAAAAAAAAAAACAATTTAAAAAAAATAGCACAATAAATACTGTCATGATACATAAGAATAAAAGTTAATTTTCACATTAAAATAAATGCAAACTTCGGGGGAAAATAGGCTTAATTTTCTTTAAAAAAAAAAAAAAGTAATTATATTTTATTGTAAAATTTGTCAAATTTAAATAAATTTTTAAAAAAAATTTTTTTTTTTTTTCATATATTCTCTGATTAACTGACATCAGTGCAATGTGACAGTCTCAAAAAGTGATGATAGCATTTCCGTATTTTCACGCACACTTCGCTAAAGAAACATTGTAAACTTGACCCTCTCGTGAACACACACGACAGCTGGCCAGAGGCAATTATTTATAGTTAAGAAAATAACCATTTGTTTTTGTAAGACACTGATTCATCTGCTGGGGTCGTATGGATTACTGTCATGATGGCTGTATGTGTTTTTGAAACGTCAAAATTCTGGCACCCATTTATTTGCATTACACACAGAGAAGATATTTTCTAAACTGATTTATCAGTTGTTCTCTCATACACCAATGATACACCAATATGGAAGCAGTAACATGTGTACCTGTCTTTGTCTTGGGTGGGCACAGTGCCGGTGTTGGTGGATCCGGGCACGGCGGGGATGGGTGTGCCCACGGTCCGCAGGTTCTGAATGACAGAGGACAGGAACTGCTGGCTGGCGCTCTCATACAGGTCAAAGCAGATCTGATAGGCCATCAGGAGGTTATCATCTTTCACAAGCTTCTCCAATATATCGCTCACAGCTTGAGGGTCGTCGAGGAAAATCAGACACTATGATGAAAAACAACAGCGTCAGAGAGGAATCTCCGAACGCACAGCAGGATAAAGATCAATCCGCTCAGGACAGGTCACCTGGCAAACGTTAATGAAGTCGGGCTTCTCCAGGTTCATGTACAGCTTGACGAGAACTCTGAGAACGTCGTTACGAAACTTCTTGTTCTGCATGAGGGACATGCAGATCTTCAGGCTGTAGGCCAGCAAACCAGCAATGTCATTCTGTAGGAAACCAAACAAGGCCTGAAAACTGGTTCTGACATCACAGGGGTTATGACATCACAGCTCATTAACATATGCCTATATACACACACACACACACATATATATATATATATATATATATATATATATATTTTTTTTT
>NW_015656642.1:429672-430380 GCF_001515625.1 Sinocyclocheilus rhinocerous
TATATATTTTTTTTTTTTTTTAAATACTGTCCACAAAATCAAAGTCATATGGTGCAACAAGTGGCAAAATGTCTCATGGTGCAACTTCCATCAAAAGTGTATTAATATTCTATTATTAATATTCGATGTAAGACTGTGCAGATAAATAACATACAGATTCCAGGATGGTTTTCTCAAAGATGTCTAAGCGACGAGTCTCCAGCGCGATGCCGATGGCTTGTTTGTACATATGATCTCCCAGGCAGCGCTGGAACATCTTGTTGACGATTCCCTCGAGACGAGGATCGATGCTTTTCTTCTCCTCATCCTCTGGCAGCTCGGCGTTCTCAACACGCAGTTTGGTGTAATGATCAATACACTTGGCTGATGGGCAAAAGGATAACACAATGAAAAAGGCTGGTAAGTCTCTTCTGCTCACCAGAGCTGCAGTTATTTGATCAAAAAAACTGTAAAAACTATAATATTGTGAAAAATTATTATGATTTAAAACAGCTGTTTTCTGTGTGAATCTCTGTTAAACTGTAATTTATTTCTGTGATGCGCAGCTGTATTTTCAGCATCACTACTCCAGTCTTCAGTGTCACATGATCTTCAGAAATCATTCTAATATGCTGATTTTCTGCTCAAGAAACATTTCTGATTATTATCAATGTTGAAAACAGTTGTGCTGCACAATATTTCTGTGGAAACTGATGCATTTTATTTTTC
>NW_015656642.1:430810-441419 GCF_001515625.1 Sinocyclocheilus rhinocerous
TATTAATATTCGATGTAAGACTGTGCAGATAAATAACATACAGATTCCAGGATGGTTTTCTCAAAGATGTCTAAGCGACGAGTCTCCAGCGCGATGCCGATGGCTTGTTTGTACATATGATCTCCCAGGCAGCGCTGGAACATCTTGTTGACGATTCCCTCGAGACGAGGATCGATGCTTTTCTTCTCCTCATCCTCTGGCAGCTCGGCGTTCTCAACACGCAGTTTGGTGTAATGATCAATACACTTGGCTGATGGGCAAAAGGATAACACAATGAAAAAGGCTGGTAAGTCTCTTCTGCTCACCAGAGCTGCAGTTATTTGATCAAAAAAACTGTAAAAACTATAATATTGTGAAAAATTATTATGATTTAAAACAGCTATTTTCTGTGTGAATCTCTGTTAAACTGTAATTTATTTCTGTGATGCGCAGCTGTATTTTCAGCATCACTACTCCAGTCTTCAGTGTCACATGATCTTCAGAAATCATTCTAATATGCTGATTTTCTGCTCAAGAAACATTTCTGATTATTATCAATGTTGAGAACAGCTGCTTAATATTTTTTCAAGCTTCTTTAATGACTCTAAAGTTCAAAAGCACAGCATTTATTTGAAATGTAAATCTTTCACATCATTATAAATGTCTTTAATGTCAAATTTGATGAATAAAAGTATTCATTTATTTCAAATAGAATTGAGAGAGCCCTGATCACTTACCAATAATGGTCTCCACATATTCGGAAACGTCATTGACGTTGAAGAGATCTCCAGCGCCCAGAGCGTAGTTTAAAGACTCCTCAAAAGCACCGAGGTGGTAAAACACTTTAGAGGCCACCAGTGCAGCAAACGCTCTGCTACGAAACGTCTCGTCCTCATACAGGACCTCGCTGACAGAGAAAAACACGGTTCATCACTTCAAAAGTATCTAAACATTCATATGAAATGTTTCAGAAATTGTTAATCACTTTTACACTACAGTAGTATTATTGTAATGGTAATACTTCTTCATTAAAAATTATATCATTTAAATAAAATAAAAAACAAAATAAATACATTTAATAAATTATTTATTTTATATTTATATTATTTTATTTATATTTAATAAATAAAATAAAAAGCACTAATTAAATATAAATATTATTTATATATATATATATATATATATATATTATTATTATTATTATGATTATTATTAATTACTCATTTTTACACTTTAATAATATTTTTTATTTACAAATTTTTATACTTCAATTTCAATAGTATTATTGATATAGTAATTAATTTCTTCTTTTAGCTTTATGATTTGAAAAATAAAATGAAAATTATTTAGAATTTTAATTTTAACAATGATAATGTCAAAGTAAATCAATAAAGAAATATAATACTATTGCAATAATACTACTGTACTGTAAAAACAAAAGACGAGCAATTAATAACAAGAAGAGTTATTATTATTCGAAACGGTATTTTTGATTTAAACTCTAATATTTTAAACAATATTAATAATAAATATATTACTATTGCAATATTGCTACTGTACTGTAAAGAAATATTTAATTATTATTAAAATTACAAAAAAAACAGTAAAGAAATATTACTATTTCATTTCTACTGTAGTATTAAAAAACAAATACAAGTAATTAGGGCTGGGCGATAAATCAATAACGATAATTATCGCACGATATAGATTTCCTAGATAAACAAGTAATTAATAATAATCAGTAGTATTTAAATTATTATTTTTTTACTTAAATTATAAAAAATGAGAAAATCACTAAAGCAATGTATTACAAATCTCACTATTACTATTATACTGTACAATAAAAATGAGTACTTAATAATTTAGTTTACATAACTGCTGTAAAACTACAATATTACAACAATCATGTTATTTTTTCATCCAGATTCATGCAGTTCACATGGGCTACACTTCTCAATTATTATTATTATTATTAATAAAAAAACACAACCCTGCTTAAAACAGGTTAGAACCACATTCAGATGAGTTCACAGCCATTTTTGGCTGCAATTCTCTTCTAAACCAATCAAGCACTGCTACTTACATTTTGTCCACAGACTCTAAAATCTCAGCCCAGAAGTCATTGACGATGGCGTTTAGTTTCTGTAGAGCAAACTCCTTTAAAAGAAGAAGAGAAGCTCGTGAATATATATATCTGTATCTGTAGAGCTGTATGTGACTGAGCTCCTGCTGTACCTTGAGCTGCGGCTCATCTTCATCCAGGAGGGAAATGATACCAGCTGCAGAACAGCAAAAACACCATCAGCGCAAGCAGTTACTGCCTTCTCTTGCTTTCTGTCTCTATATCTGTCTCTCAGCCTATCTATCCATCTATCTATCAGTCATACCGGTCCATAATGACAGTGACATTATAACAACCTCGCACACCCGTTTGATTTACAAATAACAGTATTGTACAGTAAAGACAATGTTGAGACACATATAACACACTTTTTAATACAACACGCCAATTTCTTAGTTTCGGTTGCTGATGTAAACAAACCACTCAATGTCACGAGAAACGACATTAGCAAACAATTACACTCTCACCGCTGCATTTAGGCGCTAAAGTAGTACATATAGCGTAATTACAAGAGTAAGTTTATTTGCATCAAGCACAAATAAAGTCGTAAAGCTCATGCGCCGCGTTAGCCGTTAGCCGTTAGCTGTGTGACTCAGCTAAACCAACCGCACTCTTTCCCGTTCACTCGCAAGCACTCACCGGCTGAAGTGATCATGTCTGTTTGTGACGGTCACCGGATCTCCTCCAGCACACGGATGTAAACACACAAACAGTCAGTAGAAGAAGAAAGTCTATTTCACTCGCAATGAAGCAGCGAGAGAACGAGCGATCAACCGCTATTACACAGCAGCGGCACAAACTCATCTGACAATGAGCGCTGCTGCGGGGCGCGCCGAAAACTGCGCCTGAATATGATGTGGCGTTTCGTTTACAGTCACACACTGCAGAATGCATGGGCGTGGAAGTTAGCAATACGGCTGTTTTTAAAGAGTAATATCAGTTATTTTCAAATGAATATATTGGTGGGGCAAGAATAAAAAATAAATGTTTCCAGACAGGCTTTGAGGCGGTCAACCCTACAGCGGCTCTTCTTCTGTGCCGTTCAGAAAACAGCTCGTGACGCTGTGGCTGATCGAGCCGCTCGGTGGTGCAACATGGAACACATTTCCTTCTTTCTTTCTTTTTTTTAATCTGAAAAATAAATAAGTAAATAAATAAACGCAACGTAGCCTGACGTAAACTCTTCCGTTTTTCATTTATTCAACATTATGTCTTGTATAGGACTGAAAACGTTTTGAATAGCTAAAATGAATTCCCTTCTTTGCTTCAGAATCACATGAAGGAATCGTGCTTGAATAAATTAAAAATAAATTAAAAAATAAATTAAAGGAGTCGAAAGAAAAAAAAAATGCATGTTACACAAATTAGTGTACACAAATAAGTGAAATTGGTACTCTGTTGTGTATGCAAGCCCGGAATAAAATTAATTAATTGCATGTTTTTATTTCTTTTTTTTTCTCGCAATTCTGAGTTTATATCTTACTTTTATCTGCCAATTCTAACTTTTAACTCGCAGTTCTGAGAAATTGCGAGATAAACTCAGAATTGCGAGAGAGAAAAAGTCAGAATTGAGATTAAGAAATAGTTTATTTATTTATTTATTTGTTTTTCTCTCTTTCTTTTTCGTGGCAAAAAAAAAGCTAAAATGAGTGTAAAACTTATTTATCTTCCATAAAATATTTATCAAAAGACAATGAATCCCTTGGTGAATTATATAAAGTCATGTACGAGTGTCTGTCTTTCTAAGATTTTGTAAAGGTGTGTTTTTGTTTTTTTCCTTGCAACCCCCCAAAAAAGGTTTAACAATATTTAAAGATTGTTTTTTCTTGTTTATTATACTGTGCAACTTATCGTTTCTTTTATTCACATGAACCTGTTTAAGTATTTGTATACGAAATGTCAGTTGGATGACTGAAAATTTGAGCACGTGTTACTTTTGTGTGAGTGTGTGTGTGTGAGTGTGTGTGTGTGTGTGTGTGTGTGTGTTTAATGCAACAATTTGTTTCTTTTATTTAAAAAACAAAACAATTGATACATTAGTCAATCACAGCGTCCAGCAATTGTCACATTAGATTATTTAATACTAATAAACTCTGTATGCTACTGTTATAGTAGTGATATATCCTTCTGAGCTATTAAAAATGCATCATGAATAATGCTCTAGCAGCCTTTCATCGCCTTCATTTCTCATTTCTCCAAATCTTCCTGACTGGTAAGTCATAGTGCAAGAGTATATGACCTGTGTAGCACACAGGCACACAGTTTGAGGCTCGTTCTTAATCTATTTTGGTCTATTAGCTAAGACGGTCTGGCGTCAGTCTGTTGTGTGCCGCATCTGCAGTGGAAGTCCTTATAGTCCCCCAAATCATGTGATTCAGCCAGAGTTGTGACCTACATAGTAAACCAAAAGCCCAAAAGATGGGCAGCACACTAGGGTTTGAGACTATGATGCCACAAACTACTGTCTAGAGATAAACAGCTCACAGTATTTTTAGGCTATTATGATCAAAAAGGGCTATTTTTTGGCAATGATGCCTCACAGTGCTGTCTAGGTAGGCTGTTCAGAAGGTTTTGAGAAGATAATTGCCCAAAATCCACACACAAAAATGCTATCTAAATAAGGAGTTCACATGAGAATCTCATGAGAAAACGTAATTTTGTGATAAGTACAGAAATGTACGATTTTTAGAGAGAGAAAAAACAGCATGAAGGTCTACCTCTAAAGCTAACCATCAGTGGGGTGTAAGCAGAATGTATGAAAACGTTCAAATGAGATGTTTTCCAATGCAAAAATGCGTTGTGTTAACGGCCCCTCATGCATGAGATCCTTCAAAAGACGCAAGCGAAGCAGTCAAACGGGTCTGTTTAGTACATGTAGTATGAAAAACAATAGAAAAGCAAAAACATGCTTTTGCTATTAACAATACAAGATGCGGAGTAGTGGAATTAAAAAAAACAAAAACCGCTGAAGGCCCGTTCACACCAAGGACGTTAACTATAGCAATAACTATAAAGTTTTAATTATCGTTCACACTACAGCTATACGGATAACGACAAAATCATTGGTATCACTTTCAGAGCGATTTTTTTTCCTGCTGATGAACAGTTAAAAACACTGACAGCCAATCAGAATTCACTGACTTTAAGGAGCTTTAGCATTTAATGTGGCAGATGGCAAAAAGGCTTATATATTAACGCTTATAATAAACGTAACAATGTTGTGTGTTGGTGTGGACGCTAATATAATTATCATTATAGTTATCGTTCTTGGTGTGAATGGGTCTTAAGTATAGAGACTCATTTTTTTAAGGTTAAAGGTGACATATCATGAAAATCGGACTTTTCCAGGTTTTAAGTGCTATAATCAGGTCCCTGGTGCATCTACCAACCAAGGAAACGTGAAAAAGATTAACCCAATCACTTTGTTTTGGTAAGCCTTTTTCTGCAAGCGTCTGAGAAAACGAGCGCGTCTGATTTCACTCCCTTGGTGAC
Source organism: Sinocyclocheilus rhinocerous (assembly GCF_001515625.1). Classification (NCBI taxonomy): domain Eukaryota; kingdom Metazoa; phylum Chordata; class Actinopteri; order Cypriniformes; family Cyprinidae; genus Sinocyclocheilus; species Sinocyclocheilus rhinocerous. The sequence goes on from NW_015656642.1 coordinate 436,404, forward strand.
GTCACAAAGGGATCTCATTATAATATTACCTCCCCTTAATCTGTACGTTTATTAACAATAAACACCATTACTGTAACACCATTATTGTGTTTTCACAAGCGACAACGGTGTACCAGTTCTAACGCCATGGTGAAAGTTTGAGCAAAACAATTTCCCAGCTGTTTACCTTCACAGACATAACCAACTCTTTTTTGTAGCTCATGTGTGTTTTTAACGTAAACTTGTGTGTGAATGTATAAATATTGGCGCAGCTCTATTCTGGAAAATATATTGTAAAAAGGGGCATAATATGTCTCCTTTAAAGCTCAGTTTTTAGAATGCCATGTCATGCCTAAAATGCTGCAAAAGACACAAGTGCAATGGTCAAACGCGTCAGTCTAGCGCATGTTTACATAGAAAAACAATGGAAAACAGTAAAAACGTGAGATGTAAAAACATGCGACGCAGGGCAGTGGAATGAAAAAACGCAAGTCTAGGGATGTGATTTTTAAAAGTTATCTTATTTTAACTGGAGCGCCACATTTTTAGAACGCCTATCATGTGTGAGATGCTGCGAAGCGTAAAATAGTTACGAATTGCCAAGAGAATGTGTAAAGGTTTTGCGATTATTCAAATTCATGCAGAATCGCTGATCATAGAATAGTTGCATTTTCCCACAAGATCGGGTTTTCAAAAATAGAGTGTCATGCGCAAGACTCTGAAAAACATAACATTTCTATGAGCGTGCATTGAGGTTTTGAGACTATGCAACACACTCTCATGGTAATTCATAACTTTTACATTTCTGTGAATTAGTGGCTAATGCATACAATCTCATTCATACATTTTCATACGGTCTGCTAATACCCCACTGAGGGTTAGGTTTAGGGGTGGACCTTAGTGGTCACGTTTTTTTCACCCAATCGTAAAACAGTTGCATTTTCTCATAAGATTGGGTTTTTAGAATGCAGTGCCATGTGCGAGACACTGCAAAACGTAAAATAGTTACCAAGTGTCACATTTTCATGGCAATTTTGGCAAATTGGTTGCTAATGCGTACAATCTCATTCATACGTTTTTGTACAATCTGCTTACATCCCACTGTGGGTTAGGTTTAGGGGTAGACCTTTATGTTTACATTTTTTTCAAAAAATCGCATGTTTCCATACAAATTTATACAGAATCCATCATAAAATAATTGCGTTTTCTCATAAGATTAGGATTTTAGAACGCAGTGTCATGTGCGAGACACTGCAAAACGTAAAATAGTTACCAAGTGTCACATTTTCATGGCAATTTTGGCAAATTGGTTGCTAATGCGTACAATCTCATTCATACGTTTTTGTACAATCTGCTTACATCCCACTGTGGGTTAGGTTTAGGGGTAGACCTTTATGTTTACATTTTTTTCTAAAAATCGCATGTTTCCATACAAATTTATACAGAATCCATCATAAAATAATTGCGTTGTCTCATAAGATTAGGATTTTAGAACGCAGTGTCATGTGCGAGACTCTGCAAAAAGTAAAAGTTATCTATTTCCATGAGAGTATGTTGAGGTTTTAGACTATTCAACACATTCTCATGGCAATTTTGCCAAATTGATAGCTAATTCGTACAATCTCATTTGTTTGTTTTCGTACGCTGTTTACACCCCACTGAGGGGTAAAAAAAAAAAAATCACATTTCCGTATGAATCACAGCATACAAATTCATACAAAATCGCCCAAGCGAAAAAGAATTGTATTTTCTAAATAGATCAGGTTTTTAGAATGGAGTGTCATGCTCAAAGTATTGCAAAACGTAAAGCAGTTATAAACTGCCATGAGAATGTGTTGATGTTAATGTTTTGAGACTACGCAACACATTCTCTTAGCAATTCGTAACTATTTTAACTTTTGGCGAAATATTTGTACAATCTACGGTCATATAATCGTATGTTTTCGCACGATCTGCTTACGCCCTACTGACAGGGGCGTGTCTAGAGCATTTTAAATTGGGGGGGGGCAGTCAGGGCACTGGCTCAAAAGAGGGTGGCTTGTAATACATCGTGTACACTCACTAAACAAAGAGTGACAGCTTTTTAGTGGTTATGAGCACTCTTTGCAAGCTTTCTAGTCAATAATCCATTTAAAATGCAGCCTAGAGAATCCGCTTGGGAGTGGAGAGCATTATGCGCTCTCGACATTGTCATTAAGATCACACTATAGAAACCGCCTAAAATTAAGTATAAAGAAGAGAAGAAAGCGGCCCTAGGCAGCTGCCTACACATGCCAGGATCCGCCACTGCCAGATGCAGTTAGAAATTTACTAAAAACAAGCCTATGGCAAGACATCTGGTAGGGGGGGCACCTGGGGCCAAATTTCAGGGGGGCCGGTGCCATCCCTGGCCACCACGTAGACACGCCCCTGCCTACTGATGGTTAGGTTCAGGGGTGGGGTTAGGGGTGGTCCTTCATGTTTACTTTTTTCTAAAAATCTTACATTGCTGTACTAATCACATTATGCAAATTCGTACGAAGTCGCCTTGTCGTAAAATAGTTGCTTTCTCATGAAATCATGTTGGAGTATGTTGCCCAACCCTCAAGCGGGCCAGTTGCACCCCCTAAGGACTGCCCCGTCCAAACGTGCGGTCACAGAACAGCAGGCCACAGGGTTGGATCTCTAACCTGCAGACACTGAAGACTTCACAGCCCTGCAGGCGTTCCATCTGATCGCCTGCAACAAATCCGGGGACTTTGTGACGTAACGGCCGGTCCATATGGCCTGTGTGGGATGATTAATGAACACTGATCGCAGTGATCGATCCAGCAATTCCACTGAATCGCGACTCTCCGATTGATCACCGTCAGTGTGAACGAGTCCCAGCAGCGCCGGGCGGAGCGCGTTTCTCTTTACGCGAGCTCGCACGTCCTTCAGAATCTCCCTCAAACACACGTGATTCTCTTTATTACACACATAATCGTGTTTGAAGATGAATATGATCACGGAGCATTGAATGGATCTCTGCTTTCCGCCGATGTTTCGGCTCGCGGCTATGTTCTTGGGTGGATCTGGTTTCTCGCTCTTGCTGCAGTGATCGGATGAACTCTGCTCTGATCGATCAGTGCGTGACACATTCGTTTGGATTGTGATTGCGCCGTTACTGTTGCCAGTGGTTTCTTCGTGCTCCGCGTTATTAAACATATCAGCGATAAAGTCCTGTAATCCCCCGGTGTCTCCATCAGGTCCAGTCACAGCGCTGATTAAATGAATGTTACTTTTCCCACCGATTTCATGCAGAATTTGTTGGAATGGATCATCGTGCTCGCTTTCTGCAGCCATTACCAATGCAACGTCTTTACCAGACAGCTCGTTCGTTTCTTGAGGATAAGACAAAGTTGTCAAAACACAAAACTTACTTGAGAAACTTTTTTAACGCCGAAATCTCGCCGTGAAAGTGGACGCGCCTCGCGTGTGGGCAGAGTTTATTTACACAAGACTGACCAGCTCGCCGTGAAGGTGGAAGCGCTGCGTTTTCTCTGATTGGCTAAGCGCATGTGTAGGCGGGGCTTATTTGCACATGATTGACAAGTTAGCCGTATGAGTTGAAGTATTGAGTTTCCTCTGATTGGCCAAGCACATATATGGGCGGAGTTTATTACGACAAGGTCTACAAGACCATAGCTTTGAAGGTGAAATTGTAAAACTTTTTATTATTATTGAAAACATTTTATGTTCTAAGTTCTTCTTAATATAATTTCAAGAGTGATTTAAATTTATTTTTTTCCCCTTTGATGATTGTTTTTCCTTAGTGTTTAAATCATATATAGCCGATACACAGTGTGAGGAGCCTGGATTATTTAGATAAGAATGGGCTGGCTTTATTATTTGTATTTATTACACTTACATTATATTAATATTTAAAATTATAAAATTATAATTATATAAAAAATATTAATTTATATTTAATATATAGTTATAATTATATAAAATATTTAAAATTATAAAATGCCATAGCCTTCAAAATCTCAATTTACATAGACATTTATATTTAAACAGTTCTCTACCCAATATTTTTCAAAAATAAATAACTAGCTTTGTATTTAATGACAAACTGAAGTCTTGGGTAAACAGTCCTCCTGACCTTTAAACAGCCCTGACTCTTTGCCTTCTACTAGTCTGATTAAAACTTTAATCAAATAAAGTATGATAAAATTACTATAATCAGTCATTTAATCTGATATGCTGCATTATCATGTTTACTATTCAATGTTCACCATCAGTATCAAATGTGTTAAAACATACTTAGTGATTTTAATAAAAGTCTGACTTCTGTGTACTAATTCCATTATTCAACTGCTCAATAGCTGCTGTAAAGTATACAAATTATAACGTTATAATGAATTATATGGATTTATGGCTCAGGTGACAAAAATGTGATCAGACGTTTTCATACAAAGATAGCATAATGCATAATGTATTTTCATTAAATGTTAACTTTTCTTTACTAATGTAGTTTTTAGTGTTTTGGTGTTTAACATTGATCACAGCATTGACAAATTCTTCTTAACTAAATATAAATGGTGTCAGTGTAATGTGAGATGTTCTTTTTCGCTGATTATCTTGCCCAACAGGTTTGATGTGGGGTTTTTTTTTAGTATACTGTATGTATTCACTGTACAGAACACAACAATACAATAAAAAGATTCTTACCTTCCCAGCCAATATTTTCACTCATTTTCATAGGAACGATCAATTTTTATTTTCCACCATGTTTATATTATAATATTAATATTTGTTTTTCATCAAAAAGTTTCTTTACACAGTACTTTACAAAAAGAAAATATGCATCAATCTATAAATTCAGAAACCCTTTTGCTGGAAAGCAATGTCATATATAAAACTTTACAAACTGTAGTTTTCCACACATTCTCACTGACAAAAATCTCAGCTATAATCAGCAAAATCAGACTCAATGTGTATAACTCTTCTATTAGTCCAGGGCCCAGATTTTCAAAAAATGTAATCTGGATCAAATTGATCCGGATTTGGAAA
>NW_015656643.1:0-1701 GCF_001515625.1 Sinocyclocheilus rhinocerous
AATTAGTTGTGCATATATGTCATGATAAGAGGTAAATCCAGCCCTTTTTTTTAGAAATACACAGAAGTGATTTCAGCACTTTTTAAGACTACTTATTTGACCAGACTTACATTTTAAATTTAAATGATTTTGATTGTGTTTTTGTCATTTTTAATAATGTACAAATATGTATTTAGCATCAGTTTTAATATGTATAATTATAAATAATTGTATTTCAGTTTTAGTTTTAGTCATTATAATACTTCAGGTTAATTTATTTTGGGTAGCTGCCAAAACAACGTTTCAAATTTTCATTTAATCTTAATCTTTTAGATTTTCATCTAATGTTTATAATTTATTTTAAGCTCTATTTTAGTGACTGAATTAAATAAATAATTGAATAATTTAGTTGTTTTTGTTAATATTAGCAAGAGTATTATTATTAATAATAATAATAATAAGACTGCATTAAATAAAATTTTTAATAATTTAGTTGTTTTTGTTCTTAATATTAGCAAGATTATTATTATTATTAATAAACAATTCATTATATGAATAAATCATATTATTAATATGAAATAATATTAATATTTCATTGCATTATTGTAGAATAATACCTACTGTTTATTTGGGCAGTGTTCAGTAAAGAGCGTTGTGATTCACGAGAAAAATATATAGGTATAATAATTATTTCTGCTGCATTATTATGTTGTTTATCTCATTTGAATATGAAAGCACTGTGTAAAGTTCTGTACAAAGGAAACATGTTGTATTAAAAACATCTCACTATAATTTAAAATGACAGTGTATAATATAAAAATGAAAGCGTAAATCAAATGAATATGTTTTCAGTATGTGTTGCTCACTGTTTCTGACTGGAACTGTCAGTATTAATAATTCAATCAGAGAATGACTGTCAGCGATGAGAGGAAAATGTCTGATGTGTTTGATCAACAGCACGTGTGCCATAATTGGGTTCACTCTTGATCATTAAATGAACATCTGTTTATTGTGTCTCTTCAGCTCCTGTGATTCTGCATCCGAACACGGCTCATCCACGTCTCGTCGTGTCTGATGATCTGACCAGTCTGAGATTCAGCGAGAACAAACAACCTGTTCCTGATAATCCGGAGAGATTTAACCATTATTTCTGTGTTCTGGGTTCAGAGGGTTTTAACTCAGGAACACACTGCTGGGATGTTGAGGTTAAACAGAGTCAATACTGGAGTCTTGGAGTAACTACAGCATCAGGGCCGTGCACAGACATTTTGAGGGGCAGTGGCCCAAACCAAAAAAGGGGCACTAGGGGGGTGGGTGCTTGTTAATACAAATTATAAAGTTGTTACAAATATACAATTAAAAGAGAAGACAGCACACTCTGTAATAATTTCAGACTTTATTGTAGATGTTTTGATAAGAGTGGGCTCTCCCTCACTCTCTGAGCCTGCTTCTGCCTCATCTTCAATGGAAGTAGGGGAGAGTGGGGTAAGCTGAGCCAGTGGGTAAGTGGACCCACTTGTTTCTTGGCAACTGTACACTTTTACTGTCATGTGACCACGTTTTTTGGAACCACCCATCATTTCTGCCACACTGTGAAAAGGAGAAACACATGGGGGGAATGGAAGGCACCCATTCACTTTAAAAACTTGTCTAAGTAAAATTTTAGCATAACAGATATAATGGTTGTTACATCAAAGCAAATTTATCCAGGTCTAAAAATAT
>NW_015656644.1:0-1655 GCF_001515625.1 Sinocyclocheilus rhinocerous
ATGTTGATGCAACAAAGCAAATGAAGAGAATGCAAGCCCCCACACTCTGTAAAGCTTCTTTCTCTGTAAGAGAAAGCTGGTTTATGCAATGTTAAGAGTAGATCTTGCCCATAAGAAAGATGTTTCTTTCAAATGAAATAAAATCATATTTGCAATGCAGAAAGACAATACTTAATGTGTTAGAAGTTTTATGCACAACAATTGATGTTAGAGCTTCCATGCACAGAATCATTTGTTAATAGATTCTATGAACATGGATGCTGTCTTAGTGCATCTAAGTAAATGAAGAAGAATGCAAGCCCAGACAAAAGCTTCTTTCTAAGTCAGAGATTGATTGTTTGTACAATGTTAAAAGTTCCTAAATGAAATGATTTTTATTAATTATGAAATGAAATCTTATTTTCAATGCAGAAAGACAATTTTTAACGTGTTAGAAGTTTTATGCACAACAAAGAAATGTTACAGCCTCTGTGCAAAGAAAGATTAGTTTAACGCTTCTATGAACAGTAATGCTGTGTTAATGCTTCTAAAGCAACTGAAGAGAATGCAAATGTACATATTCTGAAAAGCTTCTTTCTCAGTCAAAAATAGTTTGTTAATGCAATTTTTAAAGTAAAGCTTGCCCATAACAAAAAAACTAAAGAAAAGAAGAGAATGCAAGCTCACAAATGCAGAAACACTTCGTTCTGTGTAAGAGAAAGCTGGTTTATGCAATGTTAAGAGTAAAGCTTACCCACTTACCCATTGGAAAGATGTTTCTAACTCATGAAATGAATAAATATTTGCAATGCAGAAACACAGATTTTAATGTGTTTGAAGTTTTATGCTCATTAAGTTATGTTAGCGCTTTAAAGCGCAGGAAGCTTAGTTTAGAGATTCTGTGAACTATGTTGATGCAACTAAGCAAATGAAGAGAATGCAAGCCCACACACGCTATAAAGATTCTTTCTCTGTAAGAGAAAGCTGGTTTATGCAATGTTAAGGGTAAAACGTGCCCATAAGAAAGATGTTTCTCTCAAATGAATTAAAATCATATTTGCAATGGAGAAAGACAATACTTAATTTGTTAGAAGTTTTATGCTCAACAGGATGTTTTATCTCTTCTACGCACAGGAAGATTAGTTCAGGGCTTATTTTAATATTCCTTAGATGCACAGGAATATTAGTTTAGTGCATCTATGAATTGTAATACTGTGTTAGTGTAACTAAGCAAATGAAGAGCATGCAAGCGCAAATATACTGAAAAGCTTCATTCTCTGTAAGAGAAAGCTGGTTTATGCAATTTTAAGAGTAAAGCTTGCCCATTTGAAAGATGTTTCTAGTAAATGAAATAAAATCATATTTGCAATACAGAAAGACAGATTTTAATGTGTTTGAAGTTTTATGCCTATTAAGTTATGCTAGAGATTCTAAGCGCAGGAAGCTTAGTTTAGTGCTACTACGAACAGTAAAATCTAAGTCAGAACAACTAAACTAAAGAAAAGAAGAGAATGCAATCTCACAAATGCAGAAACACTTCGTTCTGTGTAAGAGAAAGCTGGTTTATGCAATGTTAAGAGTAAAGCTTATCCACGTACCCATTTGAAAGATGTTTCTAACTCATGAAATGAAAAAAATATTTGCAATGCAGAAAGACAGATTTTAATGTGTTTGAA
>NW_015656645.1:0-120 GCF_001515625.1 Sinocyclocheilus rhinocerous
ACCATGTTACAGCACAGTAGCGCTACTGCAAACCGGAACAAGTAGACCTATACTGCATGGAAATTTCCTGTCAGCGCGTTATTTGAGCGGACTTTGCTTTTCCGATGAGCATGAGCGGTA
>NW_015656645.1:392-527 GCF_001515625.1 Sinocyclocheilus rhinocerous
ATACATCCGAAACGCGGACGGGGCTTTCCTGATAACTTTCCGCGATGCCGCCTTCTTTATTTTACTAACTTACTGCATGCTGAAGGTGATCCAGCTGACCTCACCAGAAAAAAACTCAACACCACCATCTAGTGG
>NW_015656646.1:0-256 GCF_001515625.1 Sinocyclocheilus rhinocerous
CTAGGTACCCTAGCAACCGCATATCAACACCCAAGCAACGATCCTGAGTACCCTAGTAACCGCATAGTAACACCTTAGCAACCACCCAGGGTACCCTAGCAACCGCAGCATAGCAACACCTTAGCAACCACCCCGGGTACCCTAGCAACCTCATAGCAACACCTTAGCAACCGCCCTGGGTACACTAGCAACCGCATAGCAACACCCTATCAACCACCCCAGAACCTTAGCAACCGCATAGCAACACCTTAGCAAC
>NW_015656646.1:560-1153 GCF_001515625.1 Sinocyclocheilus rhinocerous
ACCCTAGCAACCGCATAGCAACACCTTTGCAACCATCACAGGTACCCTAGCAACCGAATAGCAACACCCCAGCAATTGCTCTGCGTACCCTAGCAACCGCATAGCAACACCATAGCATCCGCACCGGGTACCCTAGCAACGGCATAGCAAGACCCAGGCAACCACCACAAATACCTTAGTAAAAGCATAGCAACACCATAGCAACCGCCCCAGGTACCCTAGCAACCTCATAGCAGCACCCTAGCAACCGCATAGCAACACCTCAGCAACCACCCAGGGTACCCTAGCAACCACATAGCAACACTCTAGCAACCACCCCGAGTACCTTAGCAACCGCATAGCAGCACCTTAGCAACCGCCCCGAGTACCTAAGCAACCGCATAGCAACACCTTAGCAACCGCCCTGGGTACCCTAGCAACCGAATAGCAACACCCTAGATAGCAACCGATCTGGTTACCCTAGCAACCACATAGCAAAACCTTAGCAACTGCATAGCAACACCATAGCAACGGCCCTGGGTACCCTAGCATCTGCATAGCAACACCCTAGCAACCACCCCTTATACCTTAGTAACCGCATAGCAACACCTTAG
>NW_015656647.1:0-152 GCF_001515625.1 Sinocyclocheilus rhinocerous
ACGCAGCGTCTCGTTCCCTGTTCTCAGGGAACCATGGTCACATGCGTAACCTGAGACCTTCCCTTTCGAAAGGGAACTCCACTCTGCGTCCTCTAGAGGCGCTAGGGGAACGGTCTACCCACGCCGCCATGCTGAGGGATGAGTGCCCAAAA
>NW_015656647.1:399-556 GCF_001515625.1 Sinocyclocheilus rhinocerous
GGCAGTTAGTGAGGCTCAAGAGCCTACCTACCCATTATGCCTAAGCGGAGCTATGCAAAGTGGAGGCTTCAGCCTAGAATGAGTGTCTTATGCCGAGTTCTTTTTTTTTTTTTCATTTTTCACTCGCCGACAGGTTTTGCGAAATCGCCGACAAATG
>NW_015656648.1:0-513 GCF_001515625.1 Sinocyclocheilus rhinocerous
TTAATTCTAAAGTGAAGATCATGGTAACCTAGTAATGAAAGTGTTCAATTAGGAATAGCTAATTATTTGAATCAGTATTCTAAAGTGTTAGTATATTGGGTATCTTTTGTGCAGTTGTTATTTGAATTAGCACTAAATAAAGGGGAAATTAGTTGTTTTGTGACGAAATATACATTTAATAAAATTATTATCAAAATAAGCATCATTAGTCCATTTTTTTAATTATGCATAATATGATTTATTATTTGTTATTTCTTAAAGCATAAATAATTTGTAAAAAGAGAAATTATATAAAGAACAGAGTGGTCGCTGTATGCACTGTTCTGTGATCACAAAATAAACAGGAGCAGACACGATTAAACAGTCTTGTCTCGTAATTACATTCGAAATTCCTGCTTTCATTTTGGGTGTTTGATATGTACACCTTACACAAATAAAGAAATTACTGAAATTACTGCATTTATATCATAAAACAGTGGTAAAATATTAAAGCTAGATTCTCAAATCCAATCA
>NW_015656649.1:0-3073 GCF_001515625.1 Sinocyclocheilus rhinocerous
CTAATTTCCCTATTTTAAAAACAAAACCTTACAAGGTAACAAAATGTAAAAAAAAATAAAAAATCCCGCCCACTCTAAAGCGGTACTAAACTGCAGTGGAAACGCAAACCGAACTGAACTGAGCCGTGCTGTGCCATTCTGAAACGTGCCGAGCCGAGTCGTACCACGCAGTCGTACCACGCTCGTTCCTGTTGGTGTCGTTAATCTGGCAACCTGCATGTGCGTCAAGTCTGAGGAGGAGGTGCCGGGTGAAAAAACCCTCTCCAATATTTTGAATTTGGACTGCAATACTTAGTTCAACCGATAGGTGTCAATCTTACATACAGCACCTTTAAAGCACATGCAAATAATGTACTTTTTTGATTCCGAATAAGTGCAGTGTCCTGTGAGTGTAACTCTACCACTGAGGTAACATTTGATGTGAATGCATGTGGCGTTGTACAGTATATTGAGACAAAGACACCAGAACTGCAACTGATAGAATGTGTGCTATAGCACAATACTACGATGTTTATTCAAAAGCAGATCGTTGAGACATTTGAATCAACCACGATCAAAAATCGTCATATAACACACCCCTAATTAGAGTAGTTAAAAAAAAAAAACCCTGATTTAGCTTTTCAAAATGGATGTACACTTACTTGACTTGATTTTGATTTTCAGCAGTGGAAACTTTTTCCAGCTGCTTGCTGGCTGATGCATCTCTTCAGCTGCTTTGGTTACATTAGCCCCTGGTGGCCAGTGAACCATGTTGTCCTTCACCCAAACCTCTGGGATGACTCCCTCCTCTTCTCCATTTGGCTCTGTCCAAACTGCCCTGATCCACATAATAAGACCTATAAAAGAATCAGAACAAATCAGTATTCATAGAGAAGTGTTTTATTTCAGTTGGAATTCTGGCAACTGCAACAACTAACTTTAGGCAACTTAATCATTCTCTGAATGTGTTGCATGCAATCTACATAAGGGCAGCATTCTCTCCTCCACACTCAGAACAAGCATCATATACAACCTCCACACCCTCACAAGGATAATTTCTGGAAAAGCTGTTAGGCTGATGAAACACGGGACAACTTTGAGTAATTTTTCCGGGCAACTTTTTTTGTGCAATGTTGCTTTGGCCACTTTCCCATTGAGAATGGGTATCAAATTTCTATCTAGATGGGTTGTGGGCCCTGTGTCTCACCTGGTAGCCTGCAACATTGCCCAAAGCTGCCCCATGTATCATCAGCCTTAGGAACATTAGTTTCAGTAACATACTTACAATTCAGTTACGTTCTACTTCATGCAGCAAGGGGAACAAAATGTACCCTGTGTCAGCTTCCCCGGGGTTGGTTGGCAGACAGACAACTTTACGAATCAACTGCTGTTTGCTGATCAGTCTACGTCTAGTTCTGCTGATATCTCTAACACGGACGATGTTAAGCAGTTTAGAATCACAAGGTTCACTGAAGAAACTCTCTGTGTGGCATTGGCGTAGCACATCACAAACCAAGGTGCCTTCTTCGCGTATTTCCTTCACAAAGACATAGTCCTTGTTCTGAAGGATGAAACAACAATCTCGTGGCCTTGTGGAGATGCGAGTAAACCTCTCTTTGGTCAAGGGCCTACATTTTGTAGACTGCTCTAGTTCTGCAAGACGCTTGGCAACTTGTGCTATAGGATTGCGAGATTGTCTGACCATTTTCTTTAGAGTCTGCAGGTAGTTCTCAAATGGAAAGCATGAAATCCCATTCAGTGAACATCTGAAGTGTTCCACATCATCTGGTAAGTGAATTAGTGAATGCACATTGTATACGGTGAAGGTGTTTCCATATATATCCTCACACTTCCTCACATAGTACATGAGTAGCTCTCTGACATAGTCCAAGTGTTCCTCACACTCTGTGTCCTCAGAATTCAACAGGACTGACATCGCAACCATCAAGGAAAGAAAGTGACTATATACATCGTGTGAAACCACTCTTCTCAGAACCACTGGTCCAGTATAAAGTAGAAACTGTCTGAGTTCTGTAGCCTTCCACCTGTCCAATTCCAGCAAACTCCTAGGTTGCCGAGCAAACTCACTAGGTAGTTCTCCATTCAGTGCCTTCAGTTTATCTGAAATTTCACTCCTTTGCTGAAATGACAGTCTGCATGTGTTGGGTCCTCCCTACATGTAGTGAAGCATTCTCCTAACTACACCCAAACACACCAAGTGCATGTAGTCCAATGCAAATGGTCGAATACATGGAATTCCAGCTAGGGTCAGTGGAGATTTATCAACTTGGTGGTCTTTGTAGGCAAGTCTACTGAATTCTGCTTCAGACCTTGCAACAACACCAGGTGCTGTACCACCGAGAACAACCCGTCCCACATAGGTGCCTCTAACTGTGCAGCGTTCACAAGCGAAGTAGCTGTTGTGATTCTTTATACACTTCAGGAATGATCGGGCTGGTGCATCACAAATGAAGGCCTACCAACTAACACCATCATCAATTAACAGACAAACAAATAATAAATAAATAAAATCTATACTGAACCATTTGCTTCAACCTCAGTCAAAGTCAAATACTTTCCTGTTAGTATTTACTTTATATTTTAATTCCAAGTTTTATTATTAATCTACAAATGTTTAATTTTCTGAAATAATTTTTTTGTAGCAAATTGATTATTTTCAATTAACTTTTAATTAATTTGTATTAATTTAACTTATAAATTTCATTTTATTATACATTGATTATTTACTGAATGAAAGACTTGCAAGTCTGTCAGGTGCTATAACTGTGCATACAGGATCAGCTCATGCATGGCGACTGCTAATCCCCATGGTGTACTTTTGCCTAAAATATTAAAAAGCAAAAACAGTTTTCAGTATCACAAAAATAAATTACATTATAGCAATAAAACATTTACATTAAGATATCTTTAACAGAAAAATATCAGGACACTTGAAAGCGAAAGTCTTCAGATTTACAATGTTCTAGAGTAAATTTGAGAATTTTACAGTTTTTGAAACATTTTCTTAAAACACATGAAATTACGGAAAAAATATGCAGAGATCAAACATTCACTCTTATGGTATGTCTGCTGA
>NW_015656650.1:0-446 GCF_001515625.1 Sinocyclocheilus rhinocerous
ATTTACATTTCATTTCAAAATTTAATTTCAGTTCTTGCTTTCACACAGCAACAAATAACTACTGATTAATTTAATTATAAATTGCTCTTATAATCTAATGACAACAACATTAGAACTTTTAATCATTAACTATCAATAGGGCTCTGAAATTTTTTATTTCATCTGTAGCTCATCAGGGTTGGGTTACCCTGCTTCAAGGTAATTATTGCTTAATTTTAAATTTAATTGCTCTCATCAATTTTAATGATAACATCATTAAATTTTAACCAGGATATACCATTTCTAACTTGAAATTCTAATTTCATTTGCAATTAAGTTCTGCGTCTACCCGTTAGGCCTTCTTTCCTCTCTCCTTCAGTTATTTAATTAACTCAGCTAAATTCTCATAAGTTTGCCCGTTCGGCTTAAGCCTGTTAGTGGCAAAACCCCAAAAGGAAAATTAGGGT
>NW_015656651.1:0-555 GCF_001515625.1 Sinocyclocheilus rhinocerous
CTAACATTACACAAATAATACCTGCAATCATTCAGTCAGGGACGAGTAAACTGTATAAAAACTAATAAAAACATTATAAACTGTTACGAAATGATAAACAAATGTAGTTTTTGCAACACTGTAAATATATTTACCTTTTTTAAAAATATTTATTCCATTAAACCTGCTGAGATACAAGGAGGGTGAACTGAAATTCTCAGTTCCACTTGATTCCACGCGCATGTCCGGGAAACTCATGAATATTCATATATGCTCCGCCCACTGAAACAGAAAATCTCGGAAACCGAAAATCTCGTAACACCGGCCCACCGGGAATCCTCCCGGTGCTCACGATTAGCCAATCCGGGCCTGTACTAATCCAAACCCCACCCCTAATCATACAACCCCTCCCCCCTACTCCTAAACCTACCAATACTAGGGGGTGCAGAATTTGGCAGGGTGCAAATTTCGGCACTACACCGGGAAGCAAAAGGTGTCCGACTTGACTTCTCCATTTTCAGCTCCTCCCCCGGACATAAAGAGAGTCATCCAGTAAAGGGTGTGATTGAAGAATGC
>NW_015656652.1:0-197 GCF_001515625.1 Sinocyclocheilus rhinocerous
TGCTTGGGAGCAAAACACGCAGAGTCAGTTGCGAGCGTTTGTCACTGCGTATGCTTGGTCTCCGAGGGCTCTCTTTGAGGAGGGAGTCTTCACCGGCGTTTCTCGCGGCGCCGGCCCCGCTTTCGCCGAGGAGGAGCGACGGCTGTGCTCGTGGGTTTCGCATATGGATCCGGTGGAGGGGATGGTGACGGGCGAGG
>NW_015656652.1:642-862 GCF_001515625.1 Sinocyclocheilus rhinocerous
CCCGCTATTGCTGAGGCACGGCGGCGATTCATTCAGATCGGATCGCACGTGGATCTAGCAGGTTGGAGACGGCTCGTCCTTTCTCCGCCTGCACTCCCTAGATCCAGCGCTCGCTCTCGAGGCTCGGAAGCCCGCACTGCGGTTTCTCTCGAGTGAGAGCTTGATATTGTTTGTGTGACTAATGCCGAGTTCACACTGCACGATATTAGCCCGATTTTTC
>NW_015656653.1:0-1211 GCF_001515625.1 Sinocyclocheilus rhinocerous
ACTGTTGATGCTGATCAAATACCACGCGAGTCTATAATTTTAAGTAATTTTAAATTTATTTGTGCAGATCGGCTTTAAAAAAACAAAACAAAACAAAACAGCGCACCTTATAAACGCACTAAGTAATTTCCCCCGCTTTATTTCCCTCCTCTCGCCGCTGCACACTCCAGTCCAGCGGGTGGCGCTAAACACATACGTTTGTTTGCCAAACACCATTAAACCTCAGAAGAAGAAGTTTAGTTTCACCGCGCTCTCTGTTTTGTTTTGTTGTGGTGCTGTTTAAACATATGTTAGAAATGTTGTTTCTGTACAGTTTTTGAATCAGGTCAGTAAATACCTATAATATTCTCATCCTGATAGTCGTGACTAAGTTTTAAAGCAAGCTGGAATATCTGGAGGAGTATCATCTGAACTGAGATCTGCTGCTGTGAAGATGCTGTTTGTTAAAGAGGAGAGTGAGGAGAACACGAGTGAACCAGAAACCTGGAGAATAAAACACGAGGAAACAGAAACCTGGAGAATAAAACACGAGGAACCAGAAACCCGGAGAATAAAACACGAGGAACCAGAAACCCGGAGAATAAAACACGAGGAACCAGAAACCCGGAGAATAAAACACGAGGAACCAGAAACCCGGAGAATAAAACACGAGGAACCAGAAACCCGGAGAATAAAACACGAGGAACAAGGAGGTTGGTGTTTATTCTTCATACATCTTTAATGATTGTTTGCCTATAAAAGATGGAATGAACAAAGAAAAGCTTAAAATTGAATGGAACTGAGAAGCAAATCCAAAGAAAACAATAGCAGTGGAAAAATACTGCAAAAATAATTAAAAAAAAACCCCACAATGTTATTGAAGAAGATAACTTTTTTAAAGCAAGCAAAGTAAACGGAACACATCATGTGTCAAATAAAAGAAAAGGAATGCCTAGAAATCCCTTTGTAAGGAATTATTGCATAAATTCTTCTACTCAGCTGTTGTTGTCAGTTTTGCAACATGCAAATTATTATTTATGATGTTATACATAAAGCAGCTGTTGGTCAGAATTATATTGGCACCCTAAGAAAATATGATCAAAGAAGGTTGTGAACATAAACCTGTATTTTTACCCTTTGATCTTTCAGAAAGTAAATAAAAGTAAATAAAATTTACTTTTTGGAATAAAAAATCGAACTTGTTAACAATGCAGATATATTTTCACAGGCTT
>NW_015656654.1:0-585 GCF_001515625.1 Sinocyclocheilus rhinocerous
CCGGCCGCGCCGTTCTCAAGCCTACCCGCCGCTCACTCTAGCCAGCCCGCCACTGCTCACTCTAGGCCGCCGGCCTTCGCTCACTCAAGCCCGCCGTGTGTGACGCTGTGTGTTTCCTTGTGAAAGCGAAACTACTTTGTTTGGCCTTCCAAAAGAGGACACGACTAGAAATCAGTGGTTAAGTTGTATTTACAACACTGTTCCAGAACAGTTCAACCAAAATATTCAGATGTGTGCAGCACATTTTATGGAGGACTGTTTCCTGATCCTGGAAGAGTAGACTACAATGCCGGCTGTTCTGAATCACAGACTGTAAGTACGTTTTTTATATATAAAGAATTTGCCACTGACGATTCAAAAGCGAGCAGTGCAGAGTAGTGCTTGTTGTTTATCATTTCTCCGATCACAAATGCAGACAGGGTTTTATGTTTACGCGGCGCGATGCAACGCAACACGTAAAAAGACAGTATAAGTCATTATAATCCATAATTATGTCCCCAATGGATGCAACGAATGCCTCGTTTATAATGGGTTTTAATGTTTATGTCTCGTCGCTCCGGCCGGACAGGACATCACAGTATGGTA
>NW_015656654.1:668-1107 GCF_001515625.1 Sinocyclocheilus rhinocerous
GTAACATTTCCGTCACACGCTTGAGGTATTCGGCCAATCATAACGCACTGGATAGCTGGCCAATCAGAGCACACCTCGCTTTTCAGATCAATGAGCTTTGTAAAAATCGACGCATTTCAGAAAGGCGGGGCATAGAGGAGAAACAATAATGTACAGTATGTGGAAATAATGTGTTTTTTTAACCTTAAACCGCATAAACACATTTCATTACACCAAATACACAAAATAATGTTCTTTTTAGCAACATCATATGACCCCTTTAATTTAGATGTGAATATTGTAATACAGTAACATGAAATAAATAAATAAAAACATTATTGAAATTAAATATAGTACATTAATTTCATAAAAATAAAATTATTATACTATTATAGTCTCCAGTCTGTGTTGACCTCAAACAATACAAGTGGAACTCCTAAATGAACAATACCAGAGGGTT
>NW_015656655.1:0-236 GCF_001515625.1 Sinocyclocheilus rhinocerous
GTGCCTGTGGATGGTAAATGCACCCTAGTCTCTGTTTTATTCTTAGTTGTTGCAATATTTGTTTTACAGTTTTTTGTATGAATGCCGACCCATTATCTGAACTTATTTCTGATGGTATTCCAAATCTAGGAATTACTTCTCTTGTTAGAAATTTAATTACTGTTCCTGCTCCCAGATCTGCTGATGGTACTGCCTCCACCCACCTGCTAAATCTGTCTATGATCACAAGCATGTAT
>NW_015656655.1:417-562 GCF_001515625.1 Sinocyclocheilus rhinocerous
AATTCATCCATGCATATAAATAAGGAGACCAATATCCTTGCTGTTTAATTTTCCTTATCACTTCCCCCTTGCGCGATGGTCAAAACCATGCGCATCTGCCATAAGAACATTCAAAAGTGAAGTAGGTGCTACAATGTTTCCTTCA
>NW_015656656.1:0-903 GCF_001515625.1 Sinocyclocheilus rhinocerous
GGAGCAGGGAGTGGTGCGGGCGAGTTGCAGTCCTTTCTCTTCACCTATTGTTGTGGTTAAGAAGAAAGATGGGTCCATCCGTTTGTGTGTTGATTATCGTCAGCTAAATTCAAGAACAAGAAAGGATGCATTTCCCCTTCCACGTATAGAGGAATCTTTAGATGCTCTTACTGGCGCCTGCATGTTCTCGACCTTGGACTTGGCTAGTGGTTACAATCAAGTACCGGTAGCGGAGAAAGACCGAGCCAAGACTGCATTCTGTACACCATTTGGCCTCTTTGAGTTTCAGCGGATGCCTTTTGGTCTGTGCAATGCACCTGGGACATTCCAGAGACTGATGGAGCGCATTTTCGGGGATCAGCGGATCTATTCCCTTCTCCTATATTTAGATGATGTGGTTATCTTTTTTTCATCTTTCACTAAACATCTAGAGCGGCTGGAGTTAGTTTTGCAGAGATTGCAACAGAATGGACTGAAACTTAGGCTCCGTAAATGTCACTTTTTCCAGCCAGAGGTGAAATATCTTGGACATGTTATTTCAGCAGCTGGGGTTGCTACGGACCCCGAGAAGATCAGTGCTGTTCAAGAGTGGAAGACTCCCTCGACGGTTTCAGAAGTGCGGTCTTTTCTAGGGTTTGCTTCTTACTACAGGAGGTTTGTGGAGGGTTTTTCTAAGTATGCAGCCCCTCTCCACAAGTTGGTGGCAAAACTTCAGCCCTCCAGGAAGGGATCCAGAGCCGGATCACGTGGTTCCCTTGGAGACCATTGGGACTGGAGTTGTAATCAGGCATTTGTTACTCCTGGCAGTCGGGACTGAGTTGTAATCAGGCATTTGTTACTCTAAAGGAGAAGCTGATCTCTGCACTAGTTTTGGGGTACGCAGACTTCACCAGACCATTTGTT
>NW_015656657.1:0-1191 GCF_001515625.1 Sinocyclocheilus rhinocerous
CAACACCAACATGGTATGTTACTTTTTATCTTTGATGCAAAATTTTATCATGATAGAACACTAGTGGCTTCAAGTCCATTTTGAAAACCTCAAAATTTATAAAGTGCTATTGTGAGGCCTGATAATTATTATTTTTTTGCATACAAATTTTAACTTTTTTTCCTAGAATCAGCCTGGACAGCCAGTGACAATGGAAGCTGGACAGATACCCAAAGACAAAATTGTAAGTAATGTTAAATTGGGTACTCCATCCAAAAAAATTTATTTTCACATTATTTACTCAACCTCCTGCCATCCCAGATGTACAAATCCAATCTGAAATGGGGACGTTTTGTAAAATGCAATAAAATCAAAATCAAGTCTGTGAAAATTAAAATCTGTTTAGTTTAGTTAAAAGGTCTTGCCGCAGAATTCCCTATAAAAGTACAAAGAAAAGATTTACAATGTGTTTACTGACCAAATTAATTGTATTTTGTAAATGTAAACAAATTTTGAAATTTGTGATAAGCCATGATCCAGCTTTGCTTGCAAAGACTAAGATGCTCCTTTTATACCCAAACATGATACCCTCACCTATTACCAAATGACCTGCCTGTGAACTGTTTCAAAACAGTTTAATTAGGATATTCTATATTCTGTCATGTTTACTTTGCCTGTCTCAACATTTTGGAAGTGTATTGCAGCCATCAAAATCATAATTTCTTTGTTTTTACAAAATGCATTTAAGTTGGTCAGTGAAAGCAGTGTAAGTCTTTTCTTTGTACTTTTGTAAATTAAATAAAAGACAAAGAGAATTAACAAACCACAGATTCTCAATTTCATGGCATTTTAAAACACATCCCAACTTTTTCTGATTTGGGGTTGCATATATGACTTTATTTCTCCCTTCTGTGGAACACAAACTGAGATTTTTAGAAAAATAATCGACCTCTGTGAGTCTATATAAAGCAAATAAATAGGACGCCAAAGTTGATTTGTGAAAAAACACACTAAACAAACAACGTTAATCCATATGACCCCAGTTGATGAATCAGTGTGTTCTGAAGCAAATTGATTGATATGCGTGAGAAAAATACTAGTATTTTAAACTTAAACTATAAACTATTGCTGTAAGTTGCATCGTAAAACTTGTGTGAGAAGTGATGTAAGCATAGAGGACCGCTACTTATTGCAAGTGTTTTGCTTCAGGAC
>NW_015656658.1:0-487 GCF_001515625.1 Sinocyclocheilus rhinocerous
GGACTAAGTGTATGAAAAGCACTTTATATTTTATTCAGCAGGTAAAGCCTCAACCTCAGAAAAGGTGAGTTAGCACCTAAAATTCAGTACTGCCAATATTGTGAACTCAGAGTGGAATAAAACCATATAGGCCTAGTTTTGATGCCGTTTGTTGTGATTCTGAGATAAACTGTTTTATGTTAGTTTGTTAAACTAGTTTTTTCATGTTTTATGGGGAAATGTTTTCAGATAAAAAATTCATGCTTTGTTGTGTTTTTAAATTAACATTTGGAATTTAATTAAAATAAAACAGAAAATTGCATGAATGTTCCTTTATTTGTTTGCTTTTTTGTTAATTTTCTAGTTTAACAAATTGGAAAAATAAAACAACTGATATAGATTTAATTTGGAAATTACACTGAAAAAAATGTTTCATCCAATTAAAAAAATTTAGGGTAATGATTTCACATCTATATTTTTTAACTTGAGCCAATGAAAAATAAATAAC
>NW_015656659.1:0-2275 GCF_001515625.1 Sinocyclocheilus rhinocerous
TCAAAAAAATCCAGTTTAGATATTGATTTAACTATGTGTGATATATTCTGCTATTTTTCTCATTATAAACATAACAGAATATGTAGGAAATGTATTTATTTTGTTAGCAAAATAGCAATTACATAAATGTAAATTTTCCTCAGCGTTACCCAAATTATATAATTTTCTTTGTGAATTTAACTACCATGACACTAAAAAATATCAACAACAAAAAGAGTGTCAAATTTGTGAAACTGTATAATGATATGCTCAATGTTACGTAGGCTAAATTGATTTACTACCTCTGCACTTTTTCTTGTTTTACTGTTTTTTTCCTTACCTACCCTATCCTTTATTGTCTATTTATGTTAGTCATGCAATGTTTAAATGTTGAGGTTATTCTTGTTATACTTGCAATAAAAAGTTTTTTATTTAATCGCGTTAATATAAATGTTATGTCTGTCTATCTATCTAAAATAACAGTTTTGCTGAGTAAAAACTAAAATAAATCGTATGATCCGAACGAACCGATTCACTCCAACGATAGCGCTACTACGGCGAAGGCACGTTGTGAATATTAATGAGCCCAGCCTCCTATAGCTTGGCTTGGCTACTGAATATTAAAACTCCAAGCGATGACGTCCTCGGTAACCGTCCAATAGCGAAGACCCCGCGCCTTCGCCGTAGTAGTAAAATTCCGAACCAGGAAAAGCGCTCAAACGCGCATGACACAAAAAGCAGCAACAGGAATCCTTTTTAAATCCGCGGATCGCGATTGGCGATCACACACACACCTCCTCACCGACACCCACCCATCCAGAACCCGCTACACAAATAGACAGTGAACCCGGCAGGTGGTAGTCAAGCTAGTAGGTGAAATTTTCCACTACGACGCGATTAGTGACTTACAGTTGGCGCAGAGAACCTCCTTAGAAGACTTACCACAGGCATTTCAGCTCAGGACAGGCCTGAGGAACTAACTAACTAACTAACTAACCAGCGCGACTAAAACCCGGTTAACCCTTCAAAACAGGCTTGAGCTCATCTAAAGCAACGCTTGCTTGCTTCTGTCAGCTTGAAGCAGTGATGGACTTCCTTGCTGGATGCATTGGAGGTAAGGCATTTCTACTAACTTTAGTACAGTAGAGTACAGTCAATTCTTTCTGTATGCTAGATTAGGACTTGGTTAAGCTCGTTAAGAGGGTCTAACCCCTAACCGCTAACGTTACATCAATATAGGTCGTTTGTTTTTACATTCAGACTCCGTCTGCTCGTTCACACAGTTGGAGTGCGGTAATTAGTCATACTCGTATGTGTGGAGTTTCTGTTGAAGTTCGTTGATGTAATTTTACACGGTTAGATGGAGTCACACATGCTGAATTATTTGTAGAGGAACCGGTGAATTCCGTTTCCCTGTCTCCCCTTCACAGCGCATGCGCAGCTTCGCAGTGTTGCCAAGTCCGCGGTAGTTTTTAGCATAGACATATAAATACCTAGACGCCTCATTGGCCGCTTTGAGCCGTTGAGTGGATACGTCAACGCGTCCGCCATGTTTGTGGAGTTTCTGTTGAAGTTCGTTGATGTAAGTTTACACGGTTAGATGGAGTCACACATGCTGAATTATTTGTAGAGGAACCGGTGAATTCCGTTTCCCTGTCTCCCCTTCACAGCGCATGCGCAGCTTCGCAGTGTTGCCAAGTCCGCGGTAGTTATTAGTAGCAATTGGGCGGTTTATTTTTAAATATCCTGGCAACCCTGAAGCTTCAGTGCTAAAATAATGACGTCATGATTTCGCCCCGGCTAAGCAAGTCAGCTTATGGTGGTTTTGCTGTCTTTCAACAAGCAATGTTCATTTCACCGTGTTAATTAGATAATTTGTAATTAAATACATGTATGTGACGTCCTGTTCAATCGCAACACAGAGTCAGATTTCCCTGCTAATTCTAACTTGTGCCTGTTTTATTAAGTGTAACACCATACACTATTTATTTATTTATTTATTTAGTCATTTAGCAGATGTCTAGCCACATACATTACCATTAGACAGTTAAATTCCTTCGTCAGGGGCATTCTTTTGTTCAGACGCCCTTTTCCATTTTATTGTTATTGTTCTCGTGTGTGTGTGTTTCTGTCAAACAACTGAAGCCTTGTCGAAATAATAACAAATAAACTATATTGTCCAATGACTAGTCTCTTTTATTATTTTAGGTAACTCAGAGTGATGCTCCTGATGTGTTTTTAAAATGTCATAATTACGTCTAACCACTTTTATCTGCAGAACACTTTACACTGAAAA
>NW_015656659.1:2304-2520 GCF_001515625.1 Sinocyclocheilus rhinocerous
TGTGTTTCTGTCAAACAACTTAAGCCTTGTCGAAATAATAACAAATAAACTATATTGTCCAATGACTAGTCTCTCTTTTATTATTTTAGGTAACTCCGAGTGATGCTCCATGTGTTTTTTAAATGCCATAATTATGTCTAGCCACTTTTATTTGCAGAATAGTGTCTTTTCCAAGCGGTAACCTCCCGCTCTCTCTCGTGAAGCCAACAAGGAAGT
>NW_015656660.1:0-1144 GCF_001515625.1 Sinocyclocheilus rhinocerous
TTTGGAGCCAATTATTAAAAATATATTTTGTTTTCAATAACCGTTAAGAAAAATTCATAAACTGTCTACTAATTACATTTTTCGTTATATGAATCCCCAAATATTTCACTTAATTTTTAATTGGAATATTTTCAATTTCAGTTTCTACAGTGTCAAATAAGCAAATAATTTCACACTTAGATAAATTAAGTTTGAACCCAGAAGCATTAGAGAAGGCATTAATTGTAGTTAAGACTGGAGAAACTTGTTCTTTATCCTTCAAGAATAAAGTAGTATCCTCTGCCAATTGTGAGATTCGAATCTCTGTTAAAGATATTAAGGCCAGCAAAGTTATTATTGTGCAAAATATCTATGGATAATGTTTCTACAACAAATAAAAATAAAAGGGGGCTCAAAGGGCAACCTTGACGTATACCGCGAAGAATAGGAAACCTTGGTGATGTATCTATTTCTTTGTACAACATTTGAGGTATCTGATAGCGTTTGGACGCGGAAGCGGTGACACGTGACGTCAGATTTAACAAGCGGATACTCTTTGACCGTGTGCGCTCTCGTTGTCAACAACTCCGCCCCTCACTTTGTTCTGTTTATATTTCATTTTTATTATTCTTTATGTATTTATTGTTTTGTATTCTGGTTGTGTATGTATTTTATTGCTATGACTGTATCCCCTGTGAATGTTATATCTTCAATAAAAAAAATTAAAAAACTCCGCCCCTCACTTCCGGTTCTGAAACTGCTGGTCAGAGTTGCCAAGTCCGCGTATTATACGCTACTTTGGGCTTCTTTTTTTGTAAAGTTGCGTGAAAAAAATCCCGGGTTGCGGTTTTTGGGCTTATTTTTTTAAAATATGGTTCATTTCTTTTAATTTATGTTCACTGTATTCTCCAATGCATTGATTGACACTCTGTCTGCTCACAGTTAATAGCCAATCAGTGCAATAATATAAGTGCTGTAGCGTAACTGTGCGTTCACACCGCTGCCGTCGAGAGCGTCAAAAATCGCTCTGGCCGCCCTGCCAACAACGCTGTAGAAAGATTCGTGGACGCTCTGAAGCTCTGACGTAGATAGAATGCTTATCTTGTATTTAAAGGGGTCACAAAGCAAACACGCTTGTTGATCTTGTGCAGACTGACCACAAGCA
>NW_015656661.1:0-2929 GCF_001515625.1 Sinocyclocheilus rhinocerous
TACTCTCCAAAATGGCGCTACAGGGTGATGCGGAGGAGACGAATTCTTGAATAAAGTCTTTTTTTTTTCTTTTCTTTTGCGCACAAAAAGTATTCTCGTAGCTTTGTAAAATTACGGTTGAACCCCTGATGTCACATGGATTATTTTACCGATCTCCTTGCTACGTCTCTGGATTTGGGAATATTTCAGTTGTATTGTTGTCTATGCAGGGTCAGAGAGCTCTCAGATTCCATCAAATATATATCTTAATTTGTGTTCCGAAGATGAACGAAGGTCTTACGGGTTTGAAACGACATGAGGGTGATTAATTAATGACAGAATTTTCATTTTTGGGTGAACTAACCAAATGAGTGAGTGGGCATCACTGTAAATATATCACTGTTGTAATTACAGTGGATAGCTGTACACTTGCATTTGTTACTGCCGTAAAACAATCCACACTTTTCATGAAATTTCCTACCCGCTCACCAAACTGACATACTCCTAAAAGAGATTTTGGGGGAACAAGGGCAGTGGGGGTCCCCCTTGTTTGAAATTGCGGTCTGGGGGGCACCTAGATTGGACCGAAAAGGCACTTTAGCTTTGGTGATTAAAGGGACAGGGGGTTGAGCTGTGTTGATACAGGCTGTGCACGAGACTGAACGAAACGCAAAAGTGAAGTATACCATTCCTTAATTTTAAAGGCATTTGTCTTTTTTTTTTTTTTTTTTTTTTTTTTTTTTTGAACGTGGGAAAGAAACAGAAGCCATTTGCCTTATTAGAAATTAGTGTATCATCAGAATGATTTTGAAACTGAAATTTCAAGGTAAATAAATACAGTTGCTTTAAAGACATAAGAAAGTTTTGTGAAAAGAACAGACAGATGCAAGATTTTTAATTAATCATGGCTTAAATTTTGTTCTGTGGTTCAACTATTACGTGACTTCTAAAGACTTGGAATATAGCGCACAAATCATATGGACTATTTTATGGTGCAAGCAAAACTCTTAATTTTTATTCAGATGAACTGTCTCTTTAAGATGAACCTTAAATCATATACCCTTTTTTTTTTTGAATATTATATGAAATGCATACATTGTTACCTCAAATCGAAACTGTCAATTTAAAAAGAAGTGCAACCACCTATTTTGTACAAATGTAGCCTACATAAAAATCGCATCGGATCAATGTCAAACTGCATTTGACAGTTTTTTTACCATAATTTGATTAATATATTTCATTCAATGAATCGTAATTTACGTAATATAGAGTTATGGGTGGAATACACTACACCTCTTTTAAAATATGAACAGATTTTAAAACATTAGGCTTCAAACTGCATTTGACAAGTCAGCAGAAAAACACTTTTTTGACCATCATTTGATTAATATATTTCATTCAATTAATCGTAATTTACGTAATATAGAGTTATGGGTGGAATACACTACACCTCTTTTAAAATATGAACAGATTTTAAAACATTAGGCTTCAAACATGACTTGCTGACTTTGTAAACGGTCATAGAGAAAACCTGGGCTTCATACTGTACACTAACACACACTAACAAACTTTTACATCGTTCCGAACACAACAAACTCAGGCAGAAACATGTACCTTATTGAAACTCAAGACAAAGAAAAACAATGATCTTGCTCAAAATATCAAACATGTCTGATATCTGCAGACTGAATGGAATCATTGTCTGAAGCTAAAAATTCTGCTATTTTATGAGAAATCTGTCAACTCTGCAGACTACCCAGAAACATCATGGGCAAAAGTCATGTAGTTTTATTTCAGCCTTTAGTTGTTTCCATGTGTATCTCACCCCAAGTGCCATATAGATGCCCATCATCTTCGCTTTCACATGCTGCGATACAGCACACACTGGACTGTGGCACAAAGAGCCCAGGATCTGACACAGTATCGGCCATTTGCTGTTGGTGTTTGAGGTGATGGTGATCACTGTCACCCCTTCGCCATGAGACACTGCCAGAGACATCCTGCAACTGAGCAAAAATGATGTAACGATGTATCATCACTGTCAGTAATATGTTAATAAAATATATAAACTCTAGTGGAAAAAACGCAAGGTCCAGAGGAGCACACGGCACACTTTAAATATATGCAAATGTGTTTATAAGTCTTTATAATTACGATAGAAATTTGTAACATTTAGTTCCTCCTCACACAAGTTATAGCAAGTAGCACATTGTTGACTAGCTTCTTTATATCAACTGCGTTAAAGCTTCACAAGAACAAAAGTGTGAAAAATAATCCACCTGCTCTGTGTGCTAAAATGTTGTTGAAATTAAGATTACACTTTTCATTTGACTTCACCACCGACACAATTATTCTTTACCTACATTTACACTAGTATGTACGTTTTACAGATCGAATGTGAAAGAGTTAATCTCACCTTGTACGTGATCGGGTAGTTACAATCCAGCAAAGTTTCACACCCTTTGTTTTTGTTAAATACAGAACTTTTTTTTTTCTTTCTCGACAATGACACTCCTTTCAATTTCCTAACATGTGGAAGAGGAATGTTGTTTGTCTAAACAACCCGCAAGCTCATAAGAGCAGAAGGAAGTTACGAGAATGAAAGTGATGACTTTGGACATTCACCTCCCATTAAAAAAAATATTGGCGATCTTATGTAGGCTATAAATGAAGCAGCCACGTTTAATACACGCTTTGAAAAGTAATTTGTAACTTATTTCGTTAGATTACACAAGTTTTGTAGCTTAATCTAGACTAAATACATTAGAACACTTTTGAATAGGCTACTAATGTAACACAAAGGGTCCACCATTAGACTTGGTTTTCCTCTGCATGTTATTTATTTTTTCTCATATTGCTATGACTTTATTCTCGTAATTTTGACTTTTTCCTCAAAATATTGCGACTTTAATCTCGCAATCTTAGATTTTTTTTAATTTAAGGTGGCACT
>NW_015656662.1:0-2740 GCF_001515625.1 Sinocyclocheilus rhinocerous
CAGATCTGAAAGTGCTGGATCTGTAGATGATCTACTTACTGTGAAGGTTTTTTGTATGACTGTGTAGAGAAGATGAATGTTTGAAACACTTTCCACATGCAGTGCAGTGATACGGTTTCTCTCCAGTGTGGATCCTTTCATGTGTTTTCAGAGTTCCTGAACGACTGAATCTCTTGTCACAGTGTGAACACTTGTAAGGTTTTTCTCCAGTGTGAATCCTCTCATGCCGTTTTAAACGGCTCGCTGAAGTAAAAGTATTTTCACACTCAAAGCACATGTACTCTCTCACACCAGTATGTATTTTCTGATGTTCTTTCCAAGTTGAAAAACGTGAAAAACTCTTTCCACACAAATAACATGAATATAGCTTCTCCTTTGTATGAACTCTCAGGTGCTGCTTCAGTTCTGAAGCCCTCAAAAATGTTTTGCCGCACTGATCACATGAGTACAGTTTCTCTCCAGTGTGGTTGTTCATATGATCCTTAAGGCTTGATGATTGTGAGAAACTCTTCCCGCACTGATCACAAGTGAACGGTTTCTCTCCAGTATGAACTCTCATGTGAACATCCAGACCATGTTTGCTTGTCAAACTCTTTCCACACTGAGTGCAGGTGAAAGATTTCTTGGCTCTTCTTTTCTTTAAATCTTTCTGTTTGGGGTTTTCTGCACTTCTGACATGATTTTTCTCTTCAACTTCACTCAATTCCTCTTTCTCCTCATTATCTTCAATCAACTCTGAAACAAAAGTAAAAACAGTACATTTTCATTAACTTGTTAAAAAATGAACCAACTCTGAAATAAAAGTAAAAATGGTTTATTTTCAGTTAGTCATAAAAACAGAGAAATGTGAAAGGAGATGAAAATTAACCCTGGTGTAAACATAATATATATTTTTGATGCATTTTTATAAATTAAGTCTCTCTGAAATTGTAACTATTTGTAAGTATTATAGACACAAATCCCATGTTTCTACAGGGAGAACTATTAAATATGTTTGATCAACAACAAAATATCTAACATACATTAATTTTGTTTAAAAAAGTACACATCATAGAAAGTCTCTTAATATATGATGCTTCCTCTAGATCAGGGATCACCAACCTTTTTGTGAGTGAGGGCTCCCTGAAGGGATAAAATAGTCTCAAGAGCTACTTGTTTGATATACTCCTATATATATACATATATATATATATATACTGTACACACACATTTAAAAAAAAATATCTTGATATCTTGCCACTAATAAACATTAATGATTTCTCACAAGCATTTTTAAATTTTTTTTAACAATCCAGGAAAATATTCCAGAAAATGTATAAAAATAGGCTAACACAATTTTTTTTTCCATATCATACAATATTGATTTTTATCATGCTATTCATTTACCATTAATGGGGAAGGAAATGCTTTCCACATGTTTGTTAGACTTTGAGAATGAAGGTAAACATAGCTTTGTTCACAATTAATAGGCTAACACAATTTTTTTTTCCATATCATACAATATTGATTTTTATCATGCTATTCATTTACCATTAATGGGGAAGGAAATGCTTTCCACATGTTTGTTAGACTTTGAGAATGAAGGTAAACATAGCTTTGTTCACAATTAAATTCCACAGAGGAGCTGTTTTAATTTAGGGCCCCATGAAATGCATTTTATTTTCCCCTAAATTCTGTGTTTTCCATTTAATTTATTATGGATTCTGTGTTTTATGATTCATTACAAATGTATCATAAAAAATGGTTTCTAGTGAAATGAATTAATACAACTTTAACAATTTAATCAATCTTTTAAAATGTAATCAAATGAAAATCAATTTAAAACAAACCATTGCATATTCACTTTATCAGATAAGATGCTGCACAACAGAACTGTATAAATTAATAATAATAAATAACTTGCATGTTTTACCTATTCCCCTGCCCGCGTCGCATCTTTGTCAAAACAAAAGCACTGTGTAAATGACGCCTAGCGCTAAATATATGGTCCTTCACAGAGCGTGTTACACCTGAGCGGTTAATCACGTGCGCCGACATGCTGTTGGATCATTCTTTTCTCTTTACTGTTATCACCAGGCATATTGTCAAAGTGTCTAATTCTAACATTTGGCAATATTTCTATTCAAAATCGCGATTCCTCGATTTCTAAAAAATAAAATCGTGGCAAAACAATAAATTCGAATTAATTGATAAAATCGGGAAAAATCGCCCAGCCCTAATTTGGCTGTAATTTTTCTTAAATGAAACTGCATAAAGCTGGTGAAGTGACTCTCCGAGCATCTCTGGAGATGAAGTTCATGTGTTCATGTCCTCATATATTTAGACACAGAAGCTGAAAACACCGCGAGTCACGTGTGTTTGAGTTTGTGTATCAGACGAAACTATTCCATGCATTCACCAGAGACACAGAACATGCAGACTTATTAGCGACATGCACTGACTGGCTGCTGTAACATTTATCTCTGTTGTGTGATAAGATGTTAGATTAATCCATATTGAGTAAAAATGTCAAGAGCTTTTCATCATTATTAACATAAATTTGATCATAATCTCGATATGATATCATTTATCGCCCGACGCTAATTCAGGCTATTTATAGATTGTGCTTGGCGGGCGCCTCAGAGACTCCATGCGGGCTACCAGGGGTAGGTGACGTTGGTGACCCCTGCTCTAGATTATTCAACAGCTCTAAAGATTTTCCTGTTACAACAAAACTAATACTGTTTGAAGCTTTATAACA
>NW_015656663.1:0-847 GCF_001515625.1 Sinocyclocheilus rhinocerous
TGTTGAAATGGTAGATCTATCCTGAGAGAGTCTCCTGGTGAGAGGAAAAGTCATTGGCATTCTTTTGCTCTTTGATCGTCAAATGAATGACAATTAATCATTATATGAACATTATATGGAACTCATAAGAAAACACAATTATATTATTATTATGAAGCAAAATTATATCCAGTATTAAAACTTTCTGACATTATTCTTAGGGGAGGAACTTTCATCTTTATTCACTGTGAAATGATATTTTATTGCTTGATGCATTATTGTGTCACATTTGTTAAGGACACAGCATCAGATCTGAAAGTGCTGGATCTGAAGATGATCTACTTACTGTGAATGTTTTTTGTATGCTTGTGTAGAGCAAATGATTGAGTGAAACACTTCCAACATGCAGTGCAGTGATACGGTTTCTCTCCAGTGTGGATCCTCTCGTGTCTTTTCAGAGTTGCTGATTGACT
Organism: Sinocyclocheilus rhinocerous; assembly: GCF_001515625.1. NCBI lineage: Eukaryota > Metazoa > Chordata > Actinopteri > Cypriniformes > Cyprinidae > Sinocyclocheilus > Sinocyclocheilus rhinocerous. The sequence goes on from NW_015656663.1 coordinate 453, forward strand.
GAATCTTGTCACAGTGTGAACACTTGTACGGCAGTGTTATTTGTGACAGCAAATTTTGATTTAGTTTTAGTCTTAGACTTTGGACTAAAATGCCATTTAGTTTTAGTCACATTTTAGTCATCTGAATTGTTCTTAGTCTTAGTCGATTAAATATCATAAGACTTTATTCAACTAAATCTACAGTAAATTTAGTCAACTGAAATCTAACAGTGTAATGCATGTATTAAGCATTTCTCTAAAATTTCCAAACTCATTATGAATTCCCAGAGAAAACATTTGGTAATATGAATGATTTGAACATGCTACATAGACACAGATTTAACTGCTTTGACACACTCACAGTCTTTATTCTAAAACTAAATAAAACCACTTCTCATAAAGAAACAAGAACATGG
>NW_015656664.1:0-1083 GCF_001515625.1 Sinocyclocheilus rhinocerous
TGAACACATGAGCATCATCCTCTCCACTGGAACCTGAAACACAAGAACATTTGAATACTAATTATGTTATATATTAATAAATGAAAACATAAAACATACCAGCATAAAAAGCAGAAGATTCAGATCATACAGTATTTTTCACCAATTATTACAAACACACTCTCCAGAATAAACTATTGTTCTTCATCAGAGAGCTGTTCGAATCACAAACACACTCTCAATATGAAGATAATTCAGCATCAGATGTTTGAGAGTGAAACTGTCTAGTTTTAGTGCGTTCAGGAATAATCCAGTATGTTGTGTATGAAACACAAGAATAAACTGATGGTGTTCAAATGAACTCTTTCTCAGACTAATTCCACTGAATGTCTTGAAGAGAAAACACAGATTTCTTTACCAGTGAGAAGTGAAGAGAGAGCGATCAGTCCCAGCAGACACAGATGACACTCATCAGACATTTTCTCTTTCTCTTCATTATTTGCTCTCAACTCTTTCTTTAAATACTCTCAGCTCCTCCTGTGGTTTTAACTTCCTCTGATCTGACAGACCGAGTGTTTAAATGCTGCTAGAGTTGTTATTTAGTAACATGATGCCAGTCGTAATGGAGAAGTGAGATCAGCTCGGGCCTCTAGACATAAAATCATAAAATCATTAAATTATATAAAATTGGTTTGTTACTGAAAAGGTTTCCACTATCAATGACTTCCTATGATTGTTTTCATACTGAGAGCAATAATACCCATAATGCCACAGTCGGTCAAACTTGCTGTCCCTAAACCGTTGGTCTGACTTTCGGTAAAAAAAAGATGGATTTGTTGTTAATATACCAAACTGTTAATGTTTTTAACACATCAACTAATTTGATGGCAGAAGTGTTTGATCTCTGCGACGCTTTCACATGTTGACTCCGATCTTTCGGCTCATCTCGATATCCACACTTGCTCATGAGCACTTGAGAGCGTGAATGTGACAGGAATTAAAACTTTGCCGTGTACATTAAATTAATTTGAAAATACATATAACTTGGTAGTAAAAAATATATGTTATAATTTGTTATTGCAAAGGTGTGTTGTAAATATATAA
>NW_015656664.1:1615-1906 GCF_001515625.1 Sinocyclocheilus rhinocerous
CAAAACCTTTTCAGCTTTCTCTTTCTGCAAATTGTATGGTGTAGCGATATGATGACAGCACCCAAAATACTATCAGACACTCCAACGCAGCTCCATTCTTTGCGAAAGATGGATAAAAAGGCAAACGGGAAACAAAACCTCGAAAAATTATATACGACCCGCCAAACTCTGACCAAATCACAGAGATGCCGATTCGCACGGGACTAATATTATCACAGGACCTCGGTGTTCGGCGAAATATGGTAGGTCATTTGCGGGGGAATTTTTACTTTACAAATTACAGACATGGCC
>NW_015656664.1:1986-2407 GCF_001515625.1 Sinocyclocheilus rhinocerous
TACAAATGACTGGAGGTCACCAGGTAATACTAATCCCGTGCGAATAGGGCTTTTGTGTACTCGTTCTACATCAGGGGTGTCAAACTCAGTTCCTGAAGCCGCAGCCCTGCAGAGTTTAGTTCCAGTCCTGCTCAAACACACATACCATGTAGTTTTTTTTTTATCAGCCTGAAGGACATGATTAGCTGAATCAGATGCGTTTGATTAGGCTTGAATCTAAACTCTGCTGGGCTCCGGCGCTCCTGATCTACATTATCATCAACTGTCAAAGTTAAATTCCAGGACTCATGAACACAAGTACTGAGAGCGCATGAAAGTTGCCGGATGTGTTCTTGATATGTGTGGAGACGTGCTGATATCGCGTTTTGTCTCGTTCTGTATCGCGTATCTTGTCAGTGTCTGCGCTTGCTTGGCCATTTGT
>NW_015656664.1:4077-4929 GCF_001515625.1 Sinocyclocheilus rhinocerous
TTTCGTAACTAAAATAGTGTGTTAATTATAGCAGTGGTAGGGTTTCAGAGCTGTGATCTCACTGATCTCAACATGTGAGTTTGACCGCAGTAGATCAGTGGTCATCTCTGAGCCCAGTTTAGACTGATGGGTGTGAATCTGAATCATTCTGACGGCACTTCCTCCTCTTTCTGTAAGTGAGCTGCTGCACGCCATTAAACTCCTTTCAGTTAACAATAGAATAAGTTCAGATTGTTTAATAAACTGATTTTAAGCCTTATTTTATTTGAATCAACCAAAGAAATTACAGTTTCTAACATTCATCTGAATTTGATTTAAATTTCTATAAAATATACAGTATGTGAGCAGATTACTTATCATAAGCCCTCCTTTCAAATCTTCTCTTTTATTATGGTCACTAATTTTATATATTAGATTTACATTAAATTCACAGCCAAATATCTGAGGGCTTCTTAGGACTCAAAGCAGTAAAATGATTAGTAATGATGACTGAAGGCAGTGGTGTAGCAAGTCAGCCCCGGACCCATATGCACAAACATTTGTACAGGCCCCTAAACATTACAGGTTCATGTGAGCTCCAATACTCCTTATTGTCTTTTCTGAGGTTAATAACATTACATGACTATTCACAAGCTGTTTTATTGACTGTATAAATGCTTGGAAATAATATTTAATGTTTTCCAGTCTATTCATTATTTGTAGCGCGCAGCCATCCAATAATCACAATAAGCCTGTTTTGTTATTTTGAATATAACACAAATCATAGCCTTTAAATTCTGTCAATTTCATCACGAAATACAAACATTGCATGTGTTTTCCCGCTCTTTAATGTGGCGTGAGATCACTGTATTC
>NW_015656665.1:0-768 GCF_001515625.1 Sinocyclocheilus rhinocerous
GGTGGGTTTCTTAAGTAGTGGGGCTATACGAGCCTGTCTAAATGCCAAGGGAAAAACGCCAGTGTGAAGGGATGTGTTAATGATGTGAGTGAGTGCAGGTACAACTGCAGGAGAAATAGCTTGAAGGAGATGAGATGGAATAGGATCAAGCGGACAAGTAGTAGGATGATTGGAAAGGATGAGTTTGGAGACTTCTGCCTCAGAGAGTGAAAAGAAGGATGTGAATGATTGTATGCTTGCTGGTAATATGTGCTTCAATTCAATTCAATTCAAGTTTATTTGTATAGCGCTTTTCACGATACAAATCGTTGCAAAGCAACTTTACAGACACGATACAAATCGTGGCAAAGCAACTTTACAGAAAATTAAGTTTCTACAATATATTTAATAGTAGCTTATCAGTGGTGACTATCAGTTAATGTACATATGGCAGAAATGTACGGAAAAATCAGTTAAAGACATAATCAAACAGGCAAGGAACACTATTAACCCTTTAGGTGCCAGGGTTTTTTGGAAAAAATGCTGGATTTTGACATCAAGATTTCAAAAGCTTTTGGCTTGAAAGGGCTTAATCTACTGAGATCTACTGTAAATTAGAAAAATGTTGGGCATGACTGAAAGTTTATGTGGGGTGTAAATATACTCATCTAATTTGCATATTATGACGTCATCAGGGAAATAGGAAATAGTAGACTATAGTAGGAAATAGTAGACTATTCAGGAAATAGTAGATATTGAATTGATGTTTGAACTTATTTGCATGTTTTT
>NW_015656665.1:778-910 GCF_001515625.1 Sinocyclocheilus rhinocerous
ATCGTCATTTCCAAAAGGCAAATATTCCCCTTCAGAGTCAGAATCGGCGAATAACATTTTCAACACATCCTCACGGTACAACTTTTCATTAGCCATTTGCCGATTTTCTCTCACAAATCTCACAATTTACTC
>NW_015656666.1:0-201 GCF_001515625.1 Sinocyclocheilus rhinocerous
GATGGTGGCCTCCGGCCCATCCTCGATCTCAAACACCTGAATCACGCCCTTATGAAATGGTCGTTCAGGATGACTATGCTGAAACAGATCCTTGCGCAAATTCGCTCAGGAGACTGGCTTGTTCTGGCCCAGTCAGAGGCAGAATTAATATTACACAGGACCCTCCTCCTCAGCCCCCCGGAGGGCCTGGGGCTCAGGGTC
>NW_015656666.1:432-841 GCF_001515625.1 Sinocyclocheilus rhinocerous
GCATCGCCAGCGCTACAGTTGGGTCTGCTGCGTATGCGCCCCCTTCAGCGCTGGTTGAAACCACGGGTTCCATCCCAGGTGTGGCGTCACGCACGCCTACAGATCAGGGTAAGTCAGGCCTGTGTAACAGCCCTGGCCCCCTGGAAGAACTCCGGCTGGATGGAACAGGGCGTGGCCATGGGGATGGTTTGCAGAAGGACAGTTGTCACGACAGACACCTCCAACTCAGGTTGGGGGACGCTGTGCGAGGGCATACCGACTTTCGGCCACTGGTCGAAGGCGGGAAAAAGGCTTCCACATCAACTGCCTGGAAATGCTAGCAGTATGTCGAGCCTGTCAGTTCTTCCTGCCAGTCCTAAAAGGACACCATGTGCTAATCCGATCGGACAACATGTCTGTGGTGTCCTAC
>NW_015656666.1:875-1031 GCF_001515625.1 Sinocyclocheilus rhinocerous
GACATGCTATCAAGGAGCAATGTCCCCTCAGGGGAGTGGACGCTCCATCCACAGACGGTGAAGAGGATCTGGGAGATCTTCGGCGAGTTCGGCGAGGACCTCTTCGCCTTGGAAGACAACTCTCACTGCCCAATTTATTTCTCAAAGACCAGGGAC
>NW_015656667.1:0-140 GCF_001515625.1 Sinocyclocheilus rhinocerous
GCAGCATCCATGGCGCTTTGGTAGGGATCCCAATTCGTCAGTCACTGACGTGACTCGGCGTGACCAACTGAAAGGGAATGTCTCGGTTACGTATGTAACCCTCGTTCCCTGAAGGAGGGAACGGAAACGTCACGCCCCGT
>NW_015656667.1:287-584 GCF_001515625.1 Sinocyclocheilus rhinocerous
ATGCCAATGTGCATTGGCTCGTTTAGTTTACACTCGAAGTAGATTGGTCTCTCTAAACAAGATCCCAATTCGTCGGTCACCGACATGATGTCTCCGTTCCCTCCTTCAGGGAACGAGGGTTACATACATAACCGAGATGATCCATATAATAACTTTGTGTTTCGCAACAGTGGTGATTTACTTACATTTTGCTCTGTTCCTCACACCAAGATATCAAATTACTTCAGATTTTAGCACACAAGTCATATGGACTACTTCTTTGAGTCCACTATGAGCTGATGTTATATGAAAACGAGG
>NW_015656668.1:0-450 GCF_001515625.1 Sinocyclocheilus rhinocerous
TATTGCTAAAAAGACTGTTACGCTGATCTTCATATTTACTACATTCTTCCGTGTGGTCGGCATGTTCAAGAGCTTTTGAGCTTGCAGCCTCTGCACAGTAACGAGCGGCAGGTGCGAGTGATCACTTCACTCTCCTCCGCACCTGGTTGAGCAGCAGTAACACAGAGAAAAAGCACCCAGCAGCACGTAACAACCAACAATATTATATAAATAAACACGGAACGTAACAACTTGTATAAAGACGGGCGATTGAGGTAAATAGTTGAGCGTGGCACTTTACTGTGTTCATAAGAAGAGAGGTATTGGCAAAATGTCACCTGTATTAAATCAGTCGGGACACTAGCAATGTACTACAAACCATTGAATGGAAAATTATTTTAGTGAATTATAATTTTAAAAAAAAATTCACCTGTAGAAAGTCATTCTTATTACTAGGAACCTTCTACAAGT
>NW_015656668.1:669-925 GCF_001515625.1 Sinocyclocheilus rhinocerous
TGCACCTTGGCTGTAGTCATGGGCTGGTATGAGATTGTGACGGTATGATAACCTTAAACAAAAATATCACAGTTTCATGGTATCACGCTATTGCAGGTACAGCTCTAAAATGTGTTATTTTAAAATGTCATGGTTAAAAAACACGTATATTTTGATCAGTAGTATTTGTTCATTTTTCTTTGGTTTGTTTCCTAAAATATCTGCTGAATTGTGCTGCTAAAGCTGCTGCTGCCCTAAAAAGAAGAAAAATAAAGAC
>NW_015656669.1:0-1436 GCF_001515625.1 Sinocyclocheilus rhinocerous
CCATCATGTCCATCCTTTAATAATAGAATGTGTACCCCATGGTTATAAAATACCTATATGCCTATAATAAAATACCTATATAAAATTATAAAAAGTATATATCGTCTTTCTAAATCATTCCCAAACTTAAGATTGTTGTTTAGGCCATACATACCACGTGATATTAGAATAAGCACCTCTTAGTTTCAAAATACTTACAGTATAAATGATTTGTAATTTTACAGGTTGTTACCCCTTTATTCCCCAAACTTCGCATATTATTCCCTTATACCTACACGGAGGTACTGAATAGGTACACTATAATTGCAAAAAAGTTACACTGTAACTTCAGTTTACTTACGCAGTTCTTTGCAGGTTGCATATATGGTTGTTTACCCCCTTCGCAGTTCTTTGCAGGTTGCATATTTGGTTGTTACCCCCTTATTACCCAAACATAACACATTGTTCCCTTATACCTACACGCATGTTCTTTATAGGTACACTATAATTACAGAAAAGTACACCGTAAATTCATTATACTTAGTTCTTTGCGGGTTGTAATCTAAAGCGTTACCAAAAACTGTTCTGAGCTTCCCAACTGGTTCTGCTAAATGAATTCTGTGAACAATTATGATGGGTTAGTCAGAGTTTGACTGAGAAGTGGGTAATTAACTTTAGATTTAAAGTTACTTTCTGTCTTTTTGTAAGGCATATTTTTGTATTAATGTACCAAGAGATATGAGTGGTTTTCTGTTTTTCTTGTCAGTATTGCTTTAATATTGATACATATTCCTTTATTATTATTATACAATCTAAAGGCTTCTGGTGTATTAAGTTAATAAATACCAAGTCCCTTTTATTTTACCCAGATACTGGTGATTAACCCAATATCAGAGTTAAATATCCTACTTTCACACTTTGAAATAAACTCAAATAAGTATTAATCACAAATCTGAAGACAAAAAAAAAGCAAATTGCGAATTTATATTTCTGCATATGATGCTCGACATAAAAACATGTTGCAGCATGATGTAGGAGGGGAAGACAATAATTCAGATGTTTAAGTAAGGATTTGTCTCTGTATCAAATGATAAGTGAACAATAACAATAAAAAAACTTCACAATACATCTGTAAATATGTCGTATGATAATTAACAGACACTTGTAGCATGCATCATCAGTTAAAATTGACTATTACAACATTTAAAAAGCTTTCTGTAAAAAAGTTCAATGCAATGATTAGATTAATCAAGATTAGAACATTACCATGCATTTCTATTAGGATTTCTGTAATAATTATTCATGGTTATTAAAAGCACTTCTGTTGATCTCTGTATTTAATATTATATTTAAAGCATTCAGTACAGTATAAGGAGCAAATATCCACGTAAGCTGTATAAATATCATCATATCATCAAGATGAAGATAAATCTTGCTGTAATCTGTTATTTGTAGAG
>NW_015656669.1:1489-1611 GCF_001515625.1 Sinocyclocheilus rhinocerous
TGGGTGCTGCGAGTTCTTCCTCCCTGCAAAATAATTCAACACAAAAGCATTTACTGGGCTCTCATGAGTGCAGATCATTCCAGATCAATGTGAATCATCTCAAAAACTCACCAGCTCTTCTT
>NW_015656670.1:0-2054 GCF_001515625.1 Sinocyclocheilus rhinocerous
CAGTATTCTTACCAAACATGTGATGTTTGGTGCAGATTGGACATTTCATGTTTAAGTTCGTGTAAATCAAGTCATTTCCTGTTGCCAGCAGGTGACGCTATGATTATAACTGAATATTGGCCTTAAGATGTGTTCAGGCCAGGACTCTTATCAAACGTGAAGTTTGGGGCAGATCGGACATTGTATGTTTAAGTTAGTGTAAATCAAGTCATTTCCTGTTGCCAGCAGGTGACGCTATGATTATAACTGAATATTGGCCTTAAGATGTGTTCAGGCCAGGACTCTTATCAAACGTGAAGTTTGGGGCAGATCGGACATTGTATGTTTAAGTTAGTGTAAATCAAGTCATTTCCTGTTGCCAGCAGGTGACGCTATGATTATAACTGAATATTGGCCTTAAGATGTGTTCAGGCCAGGACTCTTATCAAACGTGAAGTTTGGGGCAGATCGGACATTGTATGTTTAAGTTAGTGTAAATCAAGTCATTTCCTGTTGCCAGTAGGTGGCACTATGATTATAACTGAATATTGGCATGTAAATGTTTTCAGGCCAGGACTCTTATCAAACGTGAAGTTTAGGGCAGATCAGACACAGATTGGACATTGTATGCATGAGTTACAACAACTTCCTGTTTGATGGCATTAATAGCATGCTTTAGCACTTAGCTAAGTGTTGCTAGCATCTTTGAGCATGTTTCTAACATTTAGCACACAATGGCATATTTTACTGTGTAGCTAATTGTGCAGCACAGTGTTAAACATGTCACTTCCTATTGACAATAGGTGGCGCTATGACTAACTGAATCTTGGCATGTAGATGTGTTCAGGACAGGACTCTTATCAAACTTGTTAAGTTTCGGGCAGATTGGACACTGCATGCCTGAGTTATGTAAACTTCCTATTTCACTGCATTAATAGCATGCTTTAACACTTAGCTACGTGTTGCTAGCATGTTTTTTCATGTTAATAGCATGTTGCCAGCCTATGTAACACTTCCTGACGCTTTTTATTATGTTGCTAGGAGTCCATAACTGTGTTAAACATGTCACTTCCTGTTGCCATTAGGTGGCGCTATGACTAAAACTGAATCTTTGCATGTAGATGTGTTCAGGCCAGGACAGTCATCAAACAAGTTAAGTTTCGGGCAGATTGGACACTGCATGCCTGAGTTACAGAAACTTCCTCTTTCACTGCATTAATAGCATGCTTTAGCACTTAGCTAAGTGTCGCTAGCATTTTTTAGTATGTTTCTAGCATATTGCCAGCCTATGTAACAGTTGCTGACGAATTTTTAAATGTTACTTGGAGTCCATAACAGTGTTAAGCATGTCACTTCCTGTTGCCAGCAGGTGGCGCTATGTCTATAACCGAATTCGGGCAAGTAGATGTGTTCAGGGCAGGACTCTTATCAAACGTCTGAAGTTTGGGGCAGATTGGACACTGCATGCCTGAGTTACAGAAACTTCCTCTTTCACTGCATTAATAGCATGCTTTAGCACTTAGCTAAGTGTTGCTAGCATGTTTGAGCACATTTCTATTATGTTTAGCACACAATGGCATATTTTACTGTGTTTCTAATCGTGCATCACAGTGTAAAACATGTCACATCCTGTTGCCAGTAGGTGGCGCTATGACTATAACTGAATATGGGCATGGGTATTTGTTCAGGACATAACACCTATATAACGTGTGAAGTTTGGGGCAGTTTGTAGACTGCATGCCTGAGTTACAGTAACTTCCTCTTTCACTGCATTAATAGCATGCTTTAGCACTTAGCTAAGTGTTGCTAGCTTGTTTTAGTATGTTTCTAGCATGTTGCTAGCCTATTTAACACTTGCTGACGCTTTTTAATATGTTCCTAGGAGTCCATAACAATGCTAAACCTTTCATATGTTTGGTTGACTGTATTTTATTCTGACAATGAACAGACTGCGATGTAAGTTTGAATTGCTAGAATATGTGGGGTGTGTGCGTGTTAGGCGCCGGTGAGTTCGAACAGCTGAAACATAAAAAAAACTCCATTTTTGGAGTAGGCCTAAGAAATAATCCGCAAAA
>NW_015656671.1:0-517 GCF_001515625.1 Sinocyclocheilus rhinocerous
AAATATTCTGTATGTTGCTCAAAATATATTGTTCAGGTTTTTTTTGTTTTTTTTACCCAGACATTTAAAATTAACAAATTTTAGAGCTGTAACAACAATACCGTGATACCGTGAAACGGTGATATTTTTGCTTAAGGTTATCATACCATCAAAATCTCATACCGGCCCATGCCTTATACTTCACTATAAAGAAAAATTAAATAAACAAATATGAAAAAATATAGGCCTATGTATATTTATAATCTATGACAAGAATTTATCATAAACTAGGTTAGTGGATAATTCGGCAGCAAAAGTTATTCTAGAAAAATCAGTGCACATTAATTTTAGAAATCCCAAATAAAAGAAATATGGTAAAATGTTACACATTGCTATTTGTATTATTATAACATCCATTCATTAAAAACATTAAAAACTGTATTTATATATAAGTATATACTATAAAATTAAAATAAGTTTCTTTTAAATGTATAGCATATTTTTTAATAAGGCAACAACATATGATAGATACGATAGG
>NW_015656671.1:1939-4081 GCF_001515625.1 Sinocyclocheilus rhinocerous
TGACGTCATCAGGGGCGGCCATCTTGAATTTCATAATATTCAGGAAATAGTAGATATTGAATTGGTGTTTGAACTTATTTGCATGTTTTTTTTTTTTTGTTTTTTTTGTCTTTTTATCCTCATTCCAAATGATTAGGAAAAGAGGAAATCAACAGTAAAACTATTAGTAACTATAGTAAATTATTACTATATTACTGTGCCATAGTAAAATGCATGTGCCTATTTTTTGATCAGTTGACCAGCTATCTGCCCAATCAGGTATCTAGGTGACACAGTTTATAGTTCTTGAGAGTATGGTGCCTCTCATTGCATGGCACAGCGCACAGACCTACCCCACACTGACTGCACCTGTACTTTGTAAGGTGCAGCACTGGTCAACTCTTTCTCTCCTAGATAACCAACAGGCTCATCAAAGCGTTTGATCCAGTCCTGATACACTTCTTCATTTCTCAAAAAAACCCAGCCACCATTGTCATCGCTATTTCCAGCCCTATTTAGAGCCAGATCCCCCCCTGCTGCCTCTACCACGTCTCCCGGCTCTCCCACGCACAGCACGGCCACGTGGCCACTCCCACCTCTTTGGGGCGCTGGATCCAAAGAGCTAGTGCTACTTCCAGCCCTATTTCTCCTACCCCTGCTGCCTCTACCTCTAGCAACAGCTCTCCTATGGACACTACGACCACGTTCACCCCTGCCACCCCCATCCCCATTGGGCAAAGGGTCGAAATGATCCCTCTAGCAACAGCTCTCCTATGGACACTACGACCACGTTCACCCCTGCCACCCCCATCCCCGTTGGGCAAAGGGTCGAAATGATCACTTGTTTGTGCTTCGTGAACACTCGCGCCTTGCACGGCGGCACCATTGCACTGCAAAGATGTACCGGGAGAAGCACGATCATTAGACGACCGATCGTCATTTCCAAAAGGCAAATATTCCCCTTCAGAGTCAGAATCGGTGAATAACATTTGCAACACATCCTCACGGTACAACTTTTTATTAGCCATTTGGTGATTTTCTCTCACAAATCTCACAATTTACTCAGGCGCTCTAAACTGAACTGCTTCAGCATCAATGACACGATAGCTCACTTGCTCTGCTATTTGCTCGAACACTTTGAATAGGAACATGACGTCATTTTGGTCTAGAATCGAAGTACTACCTGTCTGCCATCTAGTGGTAGGGAATACAAATGAGATATTACACCATATTAGGATCTACAACCTATTTTATTAAGTATGACGTCTTGTCGCAATTTTGCGACTTTGGCGCTTAGAGGGTTAAGATCAGTTGTAATACTTTCAAATGAAATAAAATGCTTGATGTTTTATTTTTTATTCATTTATTTATTTTTTGATATTACATTACATTTTATTTTGATGGTCCCCTTAGTATATTGACTATAAACAATTTTGCAACTACATGCCAACTAACTCTCATTTAGAGTATTAGTAGACTTAGGTTAATGTTAGGGTTAACGATCCGGAACCCCTCCGCCGGCCGTTCCACAGTCAAGCCTGCCGGCCACGGCATTCTCAAGCCCGCCGGTGGTTCCTCAGTCAAGCCCGCCGGCCGCACCGATGTCAAACCCGCCAGCTGCGCCGAAGTCAAGCCTTCAACCGACAGCAACTGCTTACCTCACCACCAATCAAAGAAGAAACCTGAGGAGAAAAAGGCTGTTGGCTCCAGCCCCAGAGCTCGCTCCAGTGTCGGCTCCAGCCCCAGAGCTCGCTCCAGTGTCGGCTCCAGCCCCAGAGCTCGCTCCAGTGTCGGCTCCAGCCCCAGAGCTCGTTCCAGTGTCGGCTCCAGCCCCAGAGCTCGTTCCAGTGTCGGCTCCAGCCCCAGAGCTGGCTCCAGTGTCGGCTCCAGCCCCCCAGTTGAGCCCAGGGAGGGCTCCTGATCCCCCCTTGAGCCCAGAAAGGGCTACTGTTCCCGAGTTTAGCCCACGGAGGACTCCTGTCCGGGAGTTTTGCCCAGTGTGGGCTCCTGTTTCCGAGTTTTGCCCAGTGAGGGCTCCTGTCCCCGAGTTTAGCCCAGTGAGGGCTCCAGTCCCCGAGTTTAGCCCAGAGAAGGCTCCAAGTCCCCGAGTTTAGCCCAGCGAGGGCTCTAGATCCCCAGTTAAGCCCAGGGAGGGCTCCTGAT
>NW_015656671.1:4209-5343 GCF_001515625.1 Sinocyclocheilus rhinocerous
GTAGTATGGGTCCATCTGTGGTGGCCGGGCCGAGTGGCGAGGCCAAGGCCACGGAGGCCGTCCAGCCATGGCCTCCTGTGTTCCTTGCTCCGCCATGTCACCCCGGACTGCCTGCTCTGCCATGGCACCCTGGACTGCCTGATCCGCCATGGCTCCTGGGACTGCCTGATCCGCCATGGCCCCCTGAGCTCCCTGATCCGCCCTGGAGGCCTCCCATGTCTCCGTCCTGTACCAGCCTCCAGGGCGCCCCCTGCCCCGGTGGAATTGTTACGGCACGGGATGCGCCATCCGGGAGGGGGGAGTAATGTCAGTGTTGTGGACTTGTGTTTTACCCCTGTTTTAGTTCCTGTTTCCATTTTTTGGTCATGTTTCCTGTTCCTGTCCTCATTATGTTTATTTGGTTCCAGCTGTGTTTTCCCTCATGTCATCATGTTCATTATTTCCAGGTGTTCCCTCATTAGTTTCCTTGTCTACTTAAGCCCTGTGTTTCCCTGTGTCTAGCGTCGGTTGTTAAACATCATTCTTCAGTTCCTGTGGTTGTATCCCTTTGTTTGTGTGATTAAAGTTGAATTAGAAGTATTCTCCTAGATCTCCTCGTTCCTTCCCCGAGTGATCGTGACACCGTGCAAATTATTATTATTGTTATACTTTATCCTCAAATTGTTAATGTTAACAACATCAGCATTGCGTGACTATGAGTATAGTGTGTATAAGCGAGTAGATTTCAATTTCTGTTCAGTCTAATCTCTAATTGTCATACCACTCGAATTTCATATTAAGAAATTATTTTAACCCAAAAGGCAAATGATGCTCCCTTCGAACTAGTTGTCTTTAAATACAAACCTTGTGTAATCCCAGGCTATCTGTAATCAGAAGCACATTTAAAACTGGAATATAATTTTATTTCATTCACATGTGTTTCAAAAACACATTACAAGCCGCCATCAAAATGATACATTTAAATTATTCCAGCTGCTGTGAGAAAAGGCTATAAACGATCGGCCACCTGCAGGATCCTCACATGCGATAGCCTAGTAGCCAGGACAACTTCTTTGTTTACAGACGTGACGTAATGACGCAGCGCCATGCTCGAATTTCCCGCGAAAACCTACCCGTACCACTCAAATTAGAAAA
>NW_015656671.1:5480-5617 GCF_001515625.1 Sinocyclocheilus rhinocerous
CAGGTGCCAAGAAAATGAAATCAGCATCTTCAAAAAGCTGGTCAGCAGAAGGAAGCATGAAGTGCTCCAAGTGCTCCAACTAAACGGGTGCAGTGACATTGGTTTTCAAAAAACACAATGGACCAACACCAGCAGAT
>NW_015656671.1:6614-14980 GCF_001515625.1 Sinocyclocheilus rhinocerous
CAAAGTCTCATTGTGCAGAGGACTCAAATGGCTCCTGTGGTCTTGTCCCGATGGCCGTCTGAGACCAGGTCTTTACTGGGGATCTGTATCTGGGGCTCATCTAGTTGTCCTGGTCTCCGCTGTCTTTCAGGGCTGTAGAGGTCCTTTCTAGGTGCTGATCCACCATCTGGTCTGAATATGTACTGGATCCGGGTGACTGCAGTGACCATCTGATCTGGATACAGACTGGATCTGGTGGCAGCGGTGACCTCGGAATAAGAGAGAAACAGACTAATATTAGCGTAGATGCCATTCTTCTAACGATGTAGCAAGTACATCGGGTGTTATGGGAAGTGTTCCCGGTTCCGGTTGACCTAATTAATGCAGCCTAAAAATCCTTTAACGGATTTGAATATTAGAAGCGTATTAGTGTGTTATGTGTAAGCCAGGTTAAAGAGATGGGTCTTTAATCTAGATTTAAACTGACAGAGTGTGTCTGCCTCCCGAACAATGTTAGGTAGGTTATTCCAGAGTTTGGGCGCTAAATAGGAAAAGGATCTGCCGCCCGCAGTTGATTTTGATATTCTAGGTATTATCAAATTGCCAGAGTTTTGAGAACGCAGCTGACGTGGAGGACTATAATGCAATAAGAGTTTGTTCAAATACTGAGGTGCTAAACCATTCAGGGCTTTATAAGTAATTAGCAAGATTTTAAAATCTATACGATGTTTAATAGGTAGCCAGTGCAGTGTTGACAGAACCGGGCTAATATGGTCATACTTCCTGGTTCTAGTAAGAACTCTAGCTGCTGCATTTTGGACCAGCTGGAGTTTGTTTATTAAGCGTGCAGAACAACCACCCAATAAAGCATTACAATAATCTAACCTTGAGGTCATAAACGCATGGATTAACATTTCTGCATTTGACATTGAGAGAATAGGTCGTAATTTAGATATATTTTTGAGATGGAAAAATGCAGTTTTACAAATGCTAGGAACGTGGCTTTCTAAGGAAAGATTGCTATCATATAGCACACCTAGGTTCCTAACTGATGACGAAGAATTGACAGAGCAGCCATCAAGTCTTAGAGAGTGTTCTAGGTTATTATATGCAGAGTTTTTAGGTCCTATAATTAACACCTCTGTTTTTTCAGGATTTAGCAGTAAGAAATTACTCGTCATCCAGTTTTTTTTTATATCAACTATGAATTCTGTTAGTTTTTCAAATTGGTATGTTTCGCCGGGCCGCGAAGAAATATATAGCTAAGTATCATCAGTATAACAGTGAAAGCTAACACCGTGTTTCCTGATGATATCTCTCAAGGGTAACATGTAAAGCGTGAAGAGTAAAGGCCCTAGTACTGAGCTTTGAGGTACTCCATACTGCACTTGTGATTGATATGATACCTCTTCATTCACTGCTACGAATTGATGGCGGTCAGATAAGTACGATTTGAACCATGCTAATGCACTTCCATTAATGCCAACAAAGTTTTCTAGTCTATGCAAAAGAATGTTGTGGTCAATAGTGTCAAACGCAGCGCTAAGATCCAATAGCACTAATAGAGAGATACAACCACAATCAGATGATAAGAGTGTGATAAGAGATGAAAAAGAGTGTGACTTTTTTCATGTTGTGTGTGTGTTTTGTGGTTTTGTGTGTAGAGTTTTGAGAAATGGAGCCATAGTTTCAAAAACTGTGTAAGCATTTTCTACCAATTGGCAGATGACTTTGTGATGAAGTTTGATTGGACACATGACCTTAGGCATCTGTTATGGCCCAAAGTGTTTTTGTATTTGTCCACCAGGTGGTGTTCATGATTTGGGTTTTCTCCAGAGTGAGCATTGTCAGGAACAGATGTGAAGTGTTACCTGTGATTGTGCTTGGGTTAAAAGATGTTGTTTCAGGCCCTGTCTACAAGAACGCAGTTATTTTTAAACCAGCTTTTTCTATGCAGTTTGGCCGTTCGTCCACACGCAAACGCAGCACTAGGTCACTGAATCCGAACATTTTTGAAAACTCCTGCCAGGGTGAAGATTTTCAAAAACTCTGGTTGCAGTGTTGTCGTGTAGACAGCGAAACCAGAGTTTTTGGCTTTTGACTAGGGATGGGGAGTCGACTCCAAAAGAGTCGATTCCTCTACTCTGAACAGCTCTAGAGTCGGAGCACTAGAATCGACTCTCGGTGTCGACTCCGAAATCGCCGATGTCTTCACTGATTCTTAAATCCCTATAGTGCATGCATGGCAGTTGAGTGCTGTATTATATCAGCAAAGAGTGAACGAAATTAAGGCATGATCGGTTTGCAGTGCAGTTCGTAGCCTATGCTGTGCAGAAGCAGCACGTGCTCAGTGTGCTTTATTTAGTGTGCTCAGTGCTCTGTTGTCACGAATCCTGTCCATGAACTTCCGTCTGCTTGCCACCAGAGGTCACCCCCCATTATACTGACTTTCACATTACACCGACTGTTGCACGTCACTCTGGACTACATTTCCCATCATCCATTGCACTGATTGCACACAGCTGTAACCAATCACACACACACTATATTACACCCACTCAGATCCTTCTCAAACTGCCTAGTATTGTTTAGCGTATATCCCTCTCCTAGAGATAGCTACTTTACGGAGCCAGTTCTCTGCCTTAGTTCCTACTTCTAGTCAAAGTCTAGTCATGGTCTTGCCTTGCCTGTTTTCCCGTGTTCTGATTCTAGCCTGTGTATCTCATTTCTGTATGATCTCTGCCTGCCCTTAAAGCTGCAGTCCGTAACTTTTGGCGCTCTAGCGGTTAATAAATAGAACTGCATGCATCTTGCGGAAGAACATTGTAGCCGGAGCTACTTCTCTCTGTTTATGTCTATGGCGAATCACGCAGGTACTGGGCTACTCTGCAGCGGTAACCACCCGAACCAGTCTAAAATAGTCAGAATATAAACACTTATTATAGGTGTACCGTAGTGATTCAGGACAAGCCAAAAACACGGTTTGGAAAATGGATTCATGGTATACTCGATTATTATATACATTTTGTAAATTTTGAACAAAAAAGTTACGGACTGCAGCTTTAAATAAAATTATATAAATATCAGTTGTCACTTTATATCTGCCAATAATATGTATTTGTAGGATGATATTTAAATGCTTAGTTTTATGATCAAAACATATAATGCAATGCATAATTGAAAAATGAACAAATGTTCCTCAAAAGCCTGATGATCATATTTGATACTGATTCTTCTAAAAAATTTCTTGATAATGAAGTAAAGCTAAGTGTTCATCTTGAAATATTACTAATAATATCAAATTTATTATGTTTATTTTACAAAAATCAGTTAAGATTTCACTGCAAAAAGTGAAGTACAAGCTGAAGGTAGACATTTGTACAATTATACTAAAAGATATCTTACTTGCTAAAAAAGTATAAACTATCAATCAGACAACAGAAGGCATGTAGCAGATTGTGTGTGAAAGGTTTATCAGCAAAGTTTTGATCATGTTGATCATTTGGAGGCCTTGGAGGAGAAATTCATGTATCAGATATGATACAGTAGCGTTATAGGTTTAATGTTTTTGACAAAAATTGTAACTTAAGTGTGTGTGTTTTATAATTAAATATATACTCAAAAGCCCATTTAAACACACATGCCAGTTGGTTTGATATTTTGTTTCTAATGCAGTGAAATTTAATTTTGACTTGCTTATAAGTCTCTGTTTTCCCACATCAGGCTCAGCATTAGGCAAAAGTGCGATGACGCCCATCCCACTGCCTCCTCCACAGATGGTAGCCATGCCCGGTAACATGCCTCCTCCCAGCATTCATGGTAACGGCAGTGCTCATGGGACCAACCAAATGCTGGACTATCTGGAGAGTCAGATGCGCGGCATGGACGTCACCAGCCCGCTTGTTACAGCCACAGCCTGCCATCCCGCTGCAGCACATGCCTCCTCCTCCCCAACACATGCCGCAGCATGTGCCCTTCTCTGCCGGCCCTCCCAGCACGCTCTCCGGCCTGGACAACGGTCCCACCTCACGCAGGGTACTGCCCGGCTCACGAGGAGGACGCCCGCAAGCCTACTCCAGCGGCTCATCCACTTATGGCGCCTCCCAACGCAACGACCGCCACTATCATCGTCCGGCCATCCTGCGCAGCTACAGTCAGGAAGATGTCCTGGACACCCGGAGCCAGTCCAGAGCACACCGTCCTCGCTCGTGTTCCAGGGATGATCTGCTGGCCGACGACCGCCGGGGCCCATCCAGACGAGACGATTATTCTCCTTTGCCCCGCCGCGGTTCGTTGAGCTCAGCTAATGACGAGGACAGCAGACTCGGAGGCACTCGAGGAGGTCGGGGAGGCGGCTGGTCCAATCATCCACCCAGTTACACCGAGTACGAGCCCGGAAAGAAGCCGATGAAGCGGCCTGAACGGTTCTCTGTAAGAGTTGCTGTTAGTTGTTTGTTTGAGCATTGAACGCCGCCCGGTGTCTGTCTGAATGCGCTCATCCATTCACTAACACAATTTTGCCTTTTTAATGTTGGTAATCTCATCTGATCACACCATTAAACTAAAATGTTGGACGTTCTGGTGCCATGATTAGAGTAGGGTTGTTATTTTAGGGTAAATTTCTGGAAACTTTCCAAAAATCCCTGGAATATGCCAAAAAAAATCCTGGAAAGTTTCCGAAATTTGCTGGAAATTTTCCACCTTTTTTGCAACCCTAGATTAGACACTACCGGTCAAAAGTTTGGGATCAGAACGATTTTTAAAGTTTTTTTACAGGAGTTTCTTATGCTCATCAAGGCAGCATTCATTTGATCAAAAATACAGGAAAAAAATTAATATTGTGAAATATTATGACGTAAAATAACGTTTTTCTATTTTAATATACATTAAAATCGAATTTATTCCTGTGATGCAAAGCTGAATTTTCAGCATCATTACTCCAGTATGATCCTTCAGAAATCATTCTAATATGCTGATTTATTATGCTGGAGAACATGATCATCAGGGTTAGTTCATGTAGCTCTAATGCAAATACAAATATACAATACAAATATTGATATTTATGAATTCAACATTCGAAGTTGAACTATTTTCTGTATTCTGATAAAAAAAAGAATGCAAAAAAGTAGCATTTTCACTGGTGATCACTGATGTTTGGACCCCTCTGTACCTACACAACCACACAGTTCATAATCAGTGAGATCTACATCTGTGTGCAGACACATACACACACACCTGTCTGAAGTTCAGTGGGTGTTGTTGATCCTGTGGGTGTGTTGATGTTGATGTTTACACCTCTTCTGTCCTGCAGGATAAAAGTTCTCGAAGTGGCACCCGTATAGTCATCTGACATCTGCATCTGATCCAGAGTGCCTGTAGACCAACTTCAGTGAAGCTTCTGTGTTATGTGCACAGAACAAAGTACATTTGTTTTACTGAACATGTTTGAAGGATGTTACACTGAACATTGATCACTGATTTCTTTGTTTTATATTTTTGTGCAGAGCAGTTTATATTAATGTGAATATGAATATCATCTTCTAGTAATGACATTAGAGGAAGCTGTATTTTAATGATATAGATTTTATAGGTTGCTTGGGTTTTAGGATTTATCTGTGTAAACTAAATTTGTGTCAATATATTTATTAAGATAGTGTTTTGTTTTGTTTTAGCATTTACAGTATAGGGATATAATGCATTATAACACAATAAATGGGTATGAGACTCTTGTTTGCATTGAACGCTATATGACCACTGAGATTCTAATTATGTCTAATAAGTTATTGCCACTAGTTATTAATGAATTCGCTGTTAACTTCAGTGTTTTCAGTCTTTGGCTACTAAACACAAGGAATAGCTTAAACAGATGTCCAGTGTGAAATGTGTATTGATAGTTTTATTGATCAAGCTCAGGTCAAGCTTCTCATTAGTCTTTTTGTAAATAGCATCTTTTGTGTGTCTTTTACAGAACTGGTCAATTTAAAATCAATCATTCTTTCAGCCTTGCATTTTTATATAAACTTCAACTGAATGTCAATTCAATTCAATTCAAGTTTATTTGTATAGCGCTTTTCACGATACAAATCGTTGCAAAGCAACTTTACAGCAAATTAAGTTTCTACAATATTTAGTGGTAGCTTATCAGTGGTGACTGTCAGTTAATAAACATATGGCAGAAATGTACGGGAAAATCAATTAAAGACGTAATCAAACAGACGATGAACACTATTAACAACAATTATTATATGATGCAATCAAACATATAGCAAAATGTGGTAGTTCTGTATTATCTATTTTATCAGTGAAGAAATTCATAAAGTCATTACTATTAAACTGAGGGAATATTTAGATCGGGTGGTGTCTGGTTATTTGTTAATCTAGCCACTGTGCTAAATAAAAACCTTGTCAATCATTGTGTTGCTGCACTACAGCAGGTGAACAGCCTCTGTAAAGGGTTTTGGGCATGTTTCTAATTTGCAAATATGATCGGCAATCTATGAATATGTTTATGCATCATACAGGCAATTTGGTGTAATTCTTCCTTTTCTATCTGCAAAAATAAATCCTGAGGTCTGTATGACATGCTCTCACGTTTGCCTGTGAGTTCATCAGTGGTTCTCAGGCCAATATCAGCTGATCATAGGGTCTCTCCTCACAACATTACATTCATGTTTTCAGCTTTGAGCAAGATGAATGATTTCTCTGAGCTCAAGGTTCAGGACTGTGATTGACATCATGCCGAATTCTATTAAGCGGTGTCGTCAGTCAGTCGTTTCCCATCATGCTTTTGATCGGCGCAGTCGGTGGAGAGCAACTGCGCCCGACTGTATACGATCCGACACAGCCGCCTCGCCGTTGCGAGAGTTTTTTGGCACACGTCAGCATGACATCAGAGCAAGTCGGACACTTTTCTAACCGGCATGCATCTCGCGGTGATCGGTTCTGCGCAGATTTTTGCTCATCTCAAACAAGCCTATTGAAAAAGCAATTATTTTATTTTTAGACTTTTATAAGGCCTTTGATACGGTCGAACACGAGTTTATGTTTGAATCTCTGTGTAGGTTTGGTTTTGGTCATTCTTTCGTTAAAATAGTACAGATTCTTTACAAAAATATTAATAGCAATGTCTCTTTGGTAAATGGTGTTTCTCCTCGGTTTGTGATCAGTAGGGGTATCAGACAAGGGTGTCCCATTTCACCTTTTTTATTTTTATTGGTGGCTGAATTTCTTAATATTTTTATTACTCATTGCTTAGATGTTCAGGGTATTCTAGTAGCGGAACACACTTTTCTAATTAGTCAACTGGCGGATGACACCTGTCTGTTTTTAAAAGATGAGAAGCAGGTTCCTGTTATTTTGGATGCTTTGAATTTATTTTCTAATGCTTCTGGTCTCTCAGTCAATCGAAATAAGAGTGAAATTATGCCCGTTCACAGTCTGGACAAAGATCAAATAGAAGGTATTGAGGTCAAAAACTCTGTAAGATATTTAGGTATTTTAATTAGTAAATCTCCGACTGATAGAATTGTAGATAATTTTTCGCAACGGATACAAAAATCAAAGAATATTTTCAATTGTTGGTTACAAAGAAATTTAACCATTTATGGTCGTGTTTTGATATCTAAAGCGGAAGGTATTTCTAGGATTGTTTACCCAGCTTTGTCTTTATATGTTGACCGAAAAACATGCTCATCTATCGACTCCATGTTATTTAAATTTTTGTGGAAAAATAAAACTGAATATGTTAAAAGGAAGACGCTGATTAGAAATACTTTGGAGGGAGGTGTGAATGCTTTGGACTTTAGTACTCTCAATCAAGTTTTTAAAATTGGTTGGATTAAACGTTGCCTGAATGCTGACCCTAATTTGTTATGGTTTTATATTCCTAAACTGATCTTTGATAAATGGAGGTTTACATTTTTTGTTAGCTTGTGATTTTAGTTGCAATAAACTCCCAGTTAAGCTCGCTAATTTTCATAAGCAAGCTCTGGACGCTTGTAAGCTTGCCTTCTGTCACAATTTTTCCCCTCATAGATGTATTCTATGGAATAATCAGAATGTGCTGCGTGGAAAAAAATCTGTCTTTATTAAAAACTGGTTTGACAAAGGTGTAATTTTTGTTTTAGATTTGTTAAAAAAGGATGGTAACTTCTATTCCTATTCCGAATTTTCAGAAATCTTTGAAGTGGATACCTCACCTAGAGTGTATGAATGGGTTATTAATTCTATTTCACCTAAACTGTTACATTTGGTTAGGGCAAATTGTTACAGATCTTCAAAATGTGAAATGCCAAAAATTTGTATTGGAGGTCTGGAGCTTTCTAATGTTAAATGTAACAATTTCTGGATTAGAAAAATCCTTATTAAGAAGTTTAGTTGTCATCCTA
>NW_015656671.1:15022-18342 GCF_001515625.1 Sinocyclocheilus rhinocerous
TTATATATTTATTGTTTTGTATTCTGGTTGTGTATGTAATTTATTGCTATGACTGTATCCCCCTGTGTTTTATCTTCAATTAAAAAAAAAAAAAAAAGTTATATTTCTCGGCTATGTCGGTTCTCCGGTTTGTTTTTGCCAGCATCGATCGCGGAAGTCACTGCTGTGTTGTTTAAACTGGTCTCGTCTCACACTTATTTTTTGAATGTGAGTATGCAAAGGATTTTTGGAAAGGTTGTGTATGTAATTTATTGCTATGACTGTATCCCCTGTGAATGTTATATCTTAAATAAAAAAAATAAAATAAAAAAAAATAAAAAAAAACAAGCCTATTGACAGTAACCTATCCTTAACCACGTTTTCGTTTAATGTACAGCGCCTGCGCATCACACGCGTCGCATCTCTGATGGCGTCATGTGACGCAGCCGTTGGTTTGCCACGTCGGTCTGTAACTGCAACGCGAGGAACTTCTGCAAGTTTGTTTTGCATTTTAAGGCCGTTAATAACGAGCTGCACGCGATTGCAACAACACGCGAAACAAAATCTCCACACGGTCTCATCAGAAACCCCACAGTCTCATTATTACAGAGAGAAACAAATGAGGTTGTTACAGAGTTTAGGTGACTGATGTCTGCGCTCATGATTGATGTGCGGTAAGTGTTGCTTTATTAATTTAAGTGTTAATTATGTCTTCAGTCACTATTTGCACTAATGACTATCATGTAGTTGAGTTGGTTCTGTTAGAGTTAGGTCAGGTACCAGCGACAAACCAGTTAGTAATTTTATTTCCTGTTTGTGTATGAAGTGTGTGTTTGTTAGCTGATGTGTTAGTCTGGGGTTCAGCCGATAGTTAGTGGTGGTAGTTCAGTCGTTAGTCTGGTTATGGGTATAGTTGATGTGTTAGTCTGGTTGTAGTGGTAGATTAACTGTTAGTCCGGTCTAATCTTGCAGCATTTCTGAGCATCATTGGATGAGTCCCATCAGCAGCAGCAGCAGTTTGTGTGTGTGGATGAGTTTGTTTGTTCATCATCACGGTGAAATGCTGTTTTTTTTCCCCCTCACAGTTCAGCTTCTTTACTGTCTAAGTTCCTCTTTTAGTGTAACAGTTTCAACCGCGGCTTTGTGCCAGATGGTGAAACGCTCGTTTATCAGACCAGTACCAACACTGATCTCTTACCTGACTGTTAAGATGAGAGTTGATTGAATTGATTCTCTTGAATGACTTAACAGTAGTTTTGTGCTTTGCCATGTAATTTCACATCATGTTTAAGGGTTTACTTCTTTCACTGTCTGCTGCATTTGTTACCAGGTTAATAACACTGTAACTGAGTTAGCAGTCAATAAACAGACGGAATGTCTCATGTTTCTCCCACAGTGTCCAGGCTGCATTGGGCCAAGACGTGAGGACGTGGTCGCAGGGAGCTGCAGACGGAGATGCCCGGGGGCCGCAGGGGTCCAAGTAGACAGCAGCTGAGCCGCTCCGCACTGCCGTCACTGCAGACACTGGTGGGCAGTGGCCTCAGCAATGGAACGGGGCTCCGGTGCAGGTGAACTTACCTAAGCAGTGTTCACTCATCGTCGCTTTCTTTATTACGAAGCTCATCTGGTGGATTCTGGAGTACCTCTTTCATTTTATACAGTGACTAAAAACGCAGGAATACACACACACAGTCCATATTAACAATCCATATTATTTAATCACAATTCATCTCATTTTCTTCGTAGTTAACACATTATAAAGGCAAGACGGAGGCACTTCACTCATCTCACTCGCACATCAAATAAACTGTTTTTCTATATGAACTGCATCAGGAAATGCAGATGCTGAACTCTGCGATACATCAATAATAAAACAACTGTACCTACACGTCATAGGCTTAAAAGCATCAGATTGATGTTTAGCAGTTCTCCACTGGTGTGTTCACTTGAGCATCTCTATGAATGATACCGTTTTACTAATTTCAGATAGGAAAGAAACGCATGAAGAGCAGCACGCCAAATGATACTGCGTTCACCTTATTACACAATTAACCTGATTATGAGATTCATAATTTTTCTGTTTTTATCTAACACTAATAACGATCCATGTGTGAATTTATTAATGAGCAAACCTTGAACACCGTTAGCTTTATAGACAGTCACATGTATGTCAATTGCTGCATAACTGTAATCAATTTTATGTCAGTTCTACCATGTGAATATCACTGTCTGCTTACACGTCAGTGCACACTGCTTAATAGTCCACATTGGGCAGTTTAGAGCTGGACAATGGGATCGTGTACATACAGTGGTAATATAAATAATGATAATGACAGTGATGCTCACCATCAGGTTCATCTGATCTCATGCAGGATGTAGATACTTTTAGAGTCTGTGATGTTTGTGGGTGGTGTGAGTAGATAAAGGCCCTGTTTACACTAGTGCGTTTTCATTTTAAAACGGCATTTTAAAATGAAAATGATCCTAGTCTACACTTGCATTTTCACTGTATTTCAGAAATGTTCTCCGTCCACACTACACAACGGAAAATGCATGTCACATGATCATTCATGCAGGTACAACCATAGATATGTATAGATGCCCCATTAGACGGCTCCAGCCACGTAGATGTGGCCGCCATCTTGGAACGGTCAACTTGATGTCATTCACCATACTGTAGGTTCTCACAGAGCCGTTGAGCCGTTCTGTGCAGGATTGTGGCATCTTTCGAATATTCAGTGATTACTATGGTGAATGACGTCAAGTTGACTGTTACAATATGGCGGGCGGCTTACGTATGCGGCCCATAGAAACAGTCGCTAATGAGGCATCTGTGTATATATATCTATGGGTACAACAATGAGCATGATGTTATTTTTTACATGGTCGTCAAGGATACGCAGAGCGAATGTGGGCAGCCATGCCATAGTTTTCAAAAGTCCGTTTTGGTCCGCCAGGTTAGTGTAAACGACGGCCATAACCGTAGCAAAAGTTAGCCGTTTTAAAGGGGTCATATGATGCGATTTCAATTTTTCCTTTCTCTTTAGAGTGTTACAAGCTCTTGGTGCATAAAGAAGATCTGTAAAGTTGCAAAGACTAAAGTCTCAAATCCAAAGAGATATTCTTTATAAAAGTTAAGTCAACCACGCCTACCTAAAACGGCTCGTTCTAACACACCCCCACATACCTACGTCACTATGTGGGAAGATTTGCATAACACCGCCCAAATGTTCACACAAAGAAAGAAGGAGTAACTTTTATTCTCGCTGTAGTATTGTTGCCGCCGCCGTGAAAAAGTGAAAAGTGACGTGACATGTGGCCAAGTATGGTGACCCATACTC
>NW_015656671.1:19214-21719 GCF_001515625.1 Sinocyclocheilus rhinocerous
ATTCGGCCAATTACAACGCACTGGATAGCTGACCAATCACAGCACACCTCGCTTTTCAGACCGATGAGCTTTGTAAAAATCGACGCGTTTCAGAAAGGCGGGGCATAGAGGAGAAATATTAATGTACAGTATGTGGAAAATGTTTTTTTTAACCTTAAACCGCATAAACTCATTTCATTACACCAAATACACAAAATAATGTTCTTTTTAGCAACATCATATGACCCCTTTAAAATGAAAACACACTAGTGTAAACTGTAAACGTAGCTAAAGACTCTTAAAGATCTTCGCATGGTTTTAGTGTGAAACCTGTGTCTGATGTTTCCCTGTTCATGGTAACCTGATAAGATGAATCCAGTACTAGTGGAGTAGATTTCACACAGTATAACAAGGTTATTGTTTGTTTGCACAGTTTTTTTTTTTTTTTCTTTTACTTTTTATTAAAGCCCAGATTTGACCTGTCAGACGTGCGTTCTGTCACCCTGTTTCTTACATTTGCCTCGTTTTTAATACTGCTGGAAATATTTTTGTGCGTGTTTATTGTGAACTGCCATTGTTTTAGATATTCTTCAGTAAAAAAAGTTTTTTTTTTTTTTAATCATCATCCTTCCTCTTCCTGCTCCTCGCAGGCTATAGAAGAGCTGACATAAGCTGGTGTGATCACTGTTTTGAATATCAGACTGAAATCTGCTTCCTGATGGAGTGAGAGGTTTAGTGAAGAGAGATTTAGTGTTTTGGCCTGACGTTTCTTAAGCACTCACTGGTGGCTGTAGTTCTTTGTAGTTTGTAAAGCATTCCAGTGTGTGTGTGCGTGTGTGTGTGTGAATTTGTTTAACTTGTGAGGGCCAAATGTCCTTAGTTCTATAGTGAAATATTACAACCTACTAGTGAGGACATTTTACTAGTCCTCACTAGTTAAAAAGGCTTATAAATAGGCCAAAACAGAGAAAATATCATTAACCTGATAGAAAGTCAATGGACGTCTATGCAATGTCCTCACTAATATAGTCAAACAAATGTTTGTTTGTGTGCGCATGTTGCAGGAACAGCGGTGCAGTGGGTCTGTCGGCTCCACCCCTCACAGCTCTCATCACTCCTGAACCTGTCCGTCATTCCCGCATTCCTGACCTTCCTCTGGACCGTAACCTGCTGTTTGAGTCACTGCTCTTCCTCTACCTGCTGGTGGCTCTCTTCGTTCAGTATATTAACATTTATAGGACGGTGTGGTGGTCTTCATACAACCACCCAACTGCCTCTACATCAGTGGTACAATCAAATGACAGAATACATAGATATTACTATTAATATATTATTGATATTAATCATTTACTCCGCTTTGTTGCTAGTTTCCTAGTGGAACACAAAAGGAGATGTTTGGCAGGATGTTCATGCTACTCTTTATTGTAAAGCAGACAGTAATCGTTGAGCTCTGGAAAGTATCATAGAAGCACCATAAAAGTATCATAACAGTCATCCATATGACTAAATTTAAAGTTTTCTGTCATATAATGCTTTATGTGTGGAACAGACTGAAAAGTGTTTCATTCGTGCTTCTGTTTGGTTGAATTTGTTGTGTCACAGTTGATCATGCAACATACGAGAATCAGTGGTGTTTGGCATCATTTTACAGTATTACTCTGAATTCATTTTCAGTGAATAATGACTAAACGGACACAAATTAATCATATGATTTAAGAAGACTTGGAATATAGTGCACCACAGCTCAAATGGACCATGTTTATAATACTTGATGCTTCATTGGAGCTTGACGGGCTGATCACCTTTTGCTTTCATTGTATGATTCAGAGTAGAGTGAACATAATGCTAAACATCTCCTTTAGTGTTCCACTGAGGAAAGTCAGTCATACGGTTTAATGAAACATGAGGGTGAGTAAATTAAGAGAATTTGAAGACATGCTGTCATTTCACATTTGCACACATATGAATGGTTAGCAGTGAATATGACAAAAAGAAAACTGCTTTCTATATGAAGCAGTATGTAATAATAATGTGATTTATTTATTTTTTTTTCTGTGTGAAGAACTTCCATCTGATGGACTATCACCTGGCTGTCTTCATCACCGTGATGTTGGCCAGAAGACTCGTGTGGACCATCATCTCAGAGGTGCTTCTGATTCTGTTTTCAATGATCAAGTAAAGCTTTTCAAATGATTGGTTGTTAACCAGTGTTTCCTTTATATTGGCAGGCATCAAAAATATGACACCGTGTGTTTGATTATACAAAAATTAGTTGTGGTAGGCCTGGGCGATAAAACTGTATCGATATTTATCGACGGTACACCTTCTTCGATAACGATAGAAAAAATGTTTGATATAGCGCACGATATAGGCACATGCTATGAGTGACGCAGACCACACACACAAACACGAACACATGCTGAAATGAGTGCTGTGCCTGCCTGTGATGAGGAGATTGTGAATAAAGAATGAATATTAGTCGAATTTAAAATAAACATTTGCATTTGAATGTTAGGAGTGCATCAG
>NW_015656671.1:22295-24416 GCF_001515625.1 Sinocyclocheilus rhinocerous
TATCGTCAAATCTCTGTGACGATACATCGTCGTATCGATGTATCGAACACAGCACTAGTTCATGCTAGGCCTGGGTGATAAAACGGTATCGATATTTATCGACGGTACACCTTCTTCGATAACGATAGAAAAAATGTTTGATATAGCGCACGATATAGGCACATGCTATGAGTGACGCAGACCGCACACACAAACACGAACACATGCTGAAATGAGTGCTGTGCCTGCCTGTGATGAGGAGATTGTGAATAAAGAATGAATATTAGTCGAATTTAAAATAAACATTCAAATGCAAATGTTAGGTGTGCATCAGGGAGCGTCATTAGTGGCACACGAGATGCAGTGATGTAAGTGACGTTGCAATTTAATGTTTTGTTAGTCTAGGCCACGAGACGCGCCACTGCTGCGTTATTCATTCAAAATATTAGAGAAATATAGAAGCTCAATGCGGAGAAGATCTTGATTAGGTTAAAACCGTTTAGCTGTTTATTACTACTCATAAAGCACCAGTGGTGTATAAAGTACCTGTAAGCTATACTCAAGTAAAAGTACAGGTCTGAAATAGCATTTAGATGCATTTACACAGTTTATGTATCTCAGAGGGGAGTCAGGGGACATGGATGCACTTAAACTGCAGTTACAGATGCATAAATAGGCCTAATGTTTTGTTTTTAATAAAACGTTGAATACTGATATTTGAAATAATTTAAAACATGAAAAAAATAGTCGAAATGTGAAATTAAAACCGCCAGTGGTAGGTGACATCAAGTAACTGTTAATGAGTAGGGGTGGGAATCACCAGAGGCCTCACGATACGATATTATCACGATACTTGTGTCACGGTACAATATTATTGCGGTTTTAAATATATTGCGATATTCTGCGATATATTGCAATTTATTACCTTTTTCCAACTTCAAATTATGTCCCCAAAGGAAAACTTTGACAACATCTGTTTTAACTAAAAAGAAACATTTCTCACTTCAGTTTTATTGTTGCAGTGCAAAATGGGATTGTCAAGCAGACAAACTGACCAACACTTGCATGAAACCCTGTCATAAATGTATTTACACAGTTTATGTATCTCAGAGGGGAGTCAGGGGACATGGATGCACTTAAACTGCAGTTACAGATGCATAAATAGGCCTAATGTTTTGTTTTTAATAAAACGTTGAATACTGATATTTGAAATAATTTAAAACATGAAAAAAATAGTCGAAATGTGAAATTAAAACCGCCAGTGGTAGGTGACATCAAGTAACTGTTAATGAGTAGGGGTGGGAATCACCAGAGGCCTCACGATACGATATTATCACGATACTTGTGTCACGGTACAATATTATTGCGATTTTAAAAATATTGCGATATTCTGCGATATATTGCAATTTATTACCTTTTTCCAACTTCAAATTATGTCCCCAAAGGAAAACTTTGACAACATCTGTTTTAACTAAAAAGAAACATTTCTCACTTCAGTTTTATTGTTGATTCTCATTAACTAACATTAAGAAAGATTAATAATACTGTAATAAATGTATTGTTCATTGTTCGTTCATGATGGTTAATACATTAACTAACATTAACTAATGGAACCTTATTGAAAAGTGTTACCTTAATATTAAATATCAATATATTATTTTTATTCACTTCTGTGTAACAGAATCAGATATAAGTTGTTGTTGTTGTTGTTGTTTTTGTTTGACTAATTATCCATTGCATAATGTATAGTCCTACAAAGCTATTATTATCAGAGTCGGAATATTGAGCGGAGCGTCAAACCACGCAGTGATGAGGAGAGTGAAACATGCGGGCTGAACATTGCCGGGCGGGGCGCGGCGCGCCATATATATTATTATTATTATTATTATTATTATTACTAGTGGATTGTAAAGAAATTGATTTTATTATGCTACCAAATAGTATAATAAAAGATCGATACTTGGCGTTCGTGTATTGATTACAGTATTGCCGCGGAAAATATCGCGATACTATGCTGTATCGATTTTTTTCCCCCACCCCTATTAATGAGTGAGTCATTGAGATTCAACCGATTCATTCAAATGACTGATTCATTCAGAAACAAAGCATTTGACTGTGTTAATGAGTGAATCACTGAATCAT
>NW_015656671.1:25396-25983 GCF_001515625.1 Sinocyclocheilus rhinocerous
GATATCTGCAGAAAAACGGTACTCTTTTTGTGATATAGATTAAGTTAACTATTAAATTATATAAATATAAAAAGCATACAGAAGAATTTTTGCAGTCTACAATTTAGAATGCCTGGAATTTTGAGTTTTAATAGACTATAAATCAACGTGCGTGCACTCTGTGTGTGATTTGGTGATATAGCTTACTTGATAATGTCAGATCGCACATCATTACAACAACACTTACCATATTATCGCAGACGATGCTATATATCGCAGACCCCAGACTCAACTTGAGTGGAAAATTAATAATCCGCGGTTGTGCGCGTATTTGTTTGCACGTGAGCAAAGGTGTTTTTTAGGAGTCTTAACTTGCAAACACCAGAACACTGATTCGTCAAACCTGCTTTCCTGCAGTCCGTGTTCTTCTGACTTCTGACTGTTTTGTAGTAAGTAACGAATATACTTCAGGGAAATGTATCGGAGTAAAAGTATACATTTTGATTAGGAAATGTAGTGGAGTAAAAGTTGGCTGAAATATAAAAACTCAAGTAAAGTACAGATACTCCCAAAAAATACTTAAGTACTGTAACAAAGTATTATTACTT
>NW_015656671.1:26305-26660 GCF_001515625.1 Sinocyclocheilus rhinocerous
CAAGTAAAGTACAGATACTCCCAAAAAATACTTAAGTACTGTAACACTGTAAAGCACGTACTAATGCCTTATTATGCGTGACCATATTCTACATCTTACCCTATACCCCCACCCCCACACACACACACACACACACTTTTAATAACACGTAAATTCATACCCCTGCATTTTTTTCGGGCAAGTGTGTTATAGAGGTTTTAAAGGGGTCCTATTATGCTTTTTCACTTTTTCAACTTTAGTTAGTCTGTAATGTTGCTGTTTGAGCATAAAAAAGATCTGCAAAGTTACAAAGCTCAAAGTCCAATTCAAAAGGAGATATTTTATTTAACAGAAATCACTTTTCAAAAACTACAAC
>NW_015656671.1:26686-26907 GCF_001515625.1 Sinocyclocheilus rhinocerous
AACGCATATTTTCCGTGATTTGTGATATCACAAATACCGACGAATGGGACGAGACCTGGTTGAGCTGCACTAGAGAAGGCAACGAGTGTTATCACTATGTCGGAGACCCGCTAGCTTTCTCAGGGCAGACGAACTTAGAGTGGTTAATCATCTGGGTTTAAATCGCGCTCAAATTGACTTGATTTTGATGCAATATTTACACTGAAGCTCGCAGGCGGCTA
>NW_015656671.1:27314-30333 GCF_001515625.1 Sinocyclocheilus rhinocerous
CTATGGTAAGGGGCATGACATTTCCCGACCAGGCGCCGAGTGCTGCCAACCACAGCACACACTGGCCCAGCTAACCAATCACAACACATTTCGTATTTCAGAATGCGGGCCTTCATTTGATACAGGAACCGTTCGAGCCGTTCATGCCAGACTGGGGAGAGATAATAATAATGTAAAATATGTGAAAAAGAATGTGTTTTTCGAACAACCTAGTATAAGAGCCTGTTCTAGTACACCCCCAAAACAAAATCAAGACTTTGTAAAAGAGCATAATAGGACCCCTTTAAAGGGCCGGTGTGAAAGAATATTGATTTAAATTCGAAGAGACAAGATTTGTCTCTAGAATGTTTTATTAGTACCCAGAATGAGGTGAGATGAACATCACGGAGCGAGTTTCATTCATACTCGAAGCCGGAGGGCGCGCTCATGCAGAAAGTGCAAGACATCATATAGAAGTAATAACTTACTACGTACCAGGAAATCCCTAATATGGACAAAAGAATCCAGCTTTCACTGTATGATCTGAATAAATATGGAATGCCAATCCTGCCATAATTAGAAATAAATAAATGTACAAAGAAATGTAAAAAAAAAAAAAGCAAATATAAATATACAAAGAAAAGTAAAAAAGCAAAAATAAATAATTATTTATAATTTTATTCCCTTATTTATGTATTTGTATTTTTTTCCACGTTTGTTTTTTCTTTTATTTATTTATAGATTTATTTATTTCCACTTTCATTTATTTTCACATTTCTTTGTCTGTAGGGTAATGAGGAGGGTGTGCTTTACCTCAGGAATAGCAATCGAGCCAGAGTAGGTGAGGGGTAAGCTTTGAAGCCACAGTGACACCTTGTGGTGCCCAAACGAAGTACAAGAAGTGTAGCCTACATGAAGCGCCTGTTGATAGTGTGGGATGTATGATTTAGATGGGCAATATGGCCAAAATCTTATCACAGGTTATTTCAATTTCACGTAGGGGTTTGTTTCAGCTGGGAAGCGTGCAATCTGTGATAGAGCTTGCGAAAGCCTGCAATCGCTTTATGCACACTGTTTTTTTTTTTGGTTTCACTTTCAACGCATACAACGCATGTTTCAAAGATTTGGGATAGGAGACATCAGTTACTGTAGAAGATTCGTGTAATGGGTTCTCTTGGTGTAGACACGGCTTTAGATACGGATTAATCGGCTGATTAATCACACGTCTTAGGCTGGTAATATCCAGAATTGGATCAAACAAAAGGTGTCCATGGGAACGGAGCTAGTGAAACACACACGACATGCATTATAGCCTAAAACATGCTTAATATTCACGACTGACACCAACGATTCTATGCAGTGGAGATGCGTTCACTGTCAAATATCATTCAGCATTCATTTTGAAATTTTGCCAAATATTTTTTCTTGATTACAAAAAAAAACTATTGTTCCTGTTGTGATTTATTTCTTGTTTTTCATTTAATTCATAAGTTAAAACTGCAAATTAAATGGTTTCGTTTTTTTCTGCAGTCGCAGAAAGTATAGCCTAAATTATGTCAGTGATTTCTGTCATTTTAAAGATTATCAAGAATAATTTTTTTCCGATCTGCAGTCTAATAAAAGTCTTTAAAAAATCATAAATCACGAATATGAGGAAATAAAAAAATTATTCATATATAAATAATTATATATAATAGTTTTACGTCAAATGGATAAGGAAATTAGAGTGCCTTGAATTCATTAAGTAATGTTTTATTTCGTTCTAACCTGTAACTCGGGAAATGTAAGGGGAAAAAAAGCCAATCGTTTTTACTTAAAACCAATTCATTTTTTAAGCCCTGATTTTAGACATACATGAGATAATATATTATTGTTTGACTAAACGTTTAAAAATAACGCTAGAAATGTTATAATTAAGGGAATTAAACATAGGCCTAGGCATTTAAAAATACATAATGAAATGTGTTTTTTTTCAAGAAATAATTCCAAAAAGAAAGAGAAGCATCGGACTTAATGCAAAACATATTCAAGACACATTGCTGTGACATTTATAGTCTGCAGTGTTGTATTTGGTGGGGTGGGGCGGTGTTTTTGTGAGTTGTTTGTTTGTGGTTCAGCAGAATTTGTCCAGTCGTGACACGCTAGTCGTTAAGTGTGTAGACTGACTCATTAGGTATGTGCTCCTCTCTGACTTTCAAAGAATCTGCTCCAGTCGATGGTGACTATCTTTTAGTGTGTTGAGGTCAGAATGTTTCTGCTAGTCCTGTAGTGACCATTGTAATAACCAATGAATTTTTAAACCATTTAACCCAGGGGTGGACAACGTCGGTCCTGGAGAGCCTACACAGCCCTGCAGACTTTAGCTCCAACCTTGATAAAAACTCACCTGCCTGGCTCTCGACCAACGTTGACCACTCCCGGTTTAACCGAATTAGGCTAATTGGTTAAAGTTCTTACTGTCTGTTTACAGTTTACGAGTTAAGCTGGGACCAGTGGCGTAGCGAGTAAGCCTCTGGGCCCATATGCAAAAAAAATTGTACGGGCCCCCCAAACGTTATGGGCTCCAACTCGGTTAATTTAACTTAGGCCCTATTGTTGATTTTTCTGAAGTAAATAACGTTAGGTGAATCGTGACTATTCACAAGCTGTTTTATTTATAGTATAGGCTAATGCTTGGAAATTATAGTTTTTTTGATTGCTTGAAGTTTTCAAGTCCATTCATTATTTGTAGCACGCAAGCCACTCAATAATCGCAGCTTTGTGCTTTTGTTACTCAGCCTTCTGTCAATTTTATGATAAAATACAAACAAACTTCTTTTTACGCTCTTTAATTTGTAGTGAGATAATTCGCCTGAGTTCAAGCTGCAAATGAATCAATTATATTTTCCTCTTTAATATTTGCAGCAGGAAATAAACATGAATATTTGAATGCATGTTGAAAAAATCAGAACAATTTAATTCAAACGAATGTATCATGAATCGATCAATCAGAGTTTTAAAAAAAGTCAAAAGAATGACGGATGCCAGACTTTTTTTCTTT
>NW_015656671.1:30756-48926 GCF_001515625.1 Sinocyclocheilus rhinocerous
GCCTATAGGTGGAATTTTCACATTAACTTCACGCAATATAACATGATTTTATTATCGTAGTTTTGACTTTATTTTTTAAAATATTATGACGTTAATCTTATTTAGTTATTTTTCAACGTGGCACAAAAATGCTGCCGTATGCTTCTGAATGCAAACACAATTTGGCACAGCGGCCCAAAAAAGCGGATATTTGAATCATTTGTTAATAAACTAATGTTTTCTGAGTCAATGTTGCAAAAATGAATTTGACGAACCTGACTCGCCATCTCCTCACTGGACGTGCCTTTAGAGAGAAATGCATCTTTACGGATTACATAATGAAAGAGTTTTTGTTTTCGATTTGAATTATTTCGTTTCAAAATAGTAATTTAAAGCATTCTATAGCTATATTTATCATGTCGGTGAAGCGCTCCTGCTCAAGACCAAGACGACAAAGCGCATCCTGTTTGCTTTCCTTATTTTACAAAAGCACAAGGTTTTGTTGATATTGTGAGTGCACACAAATACAAGTAGACCCTTTGCAGTTCCGAATGATGCATACTCTGGCTACCAGAAATCGCTTACTCTGCCTTTAATAGCTGTGTAATAGGAAAGAGAGAGAGAAAAAAGACACGGTATCCAGTCGGACTCGGGCCGAGAATTCTCATAAGCTGTTGGACAAGGGCCGGGCCCATGCAGGGCTCTATTCGTTCCCTCGTTTCAATTAAAAGTTCCTCCCAGCTCGGCGGGCCCCCATACTACCCCGGCCCATATGCAGGGTTTTTCCTGCTTTGACATTTTTTTGGCGGCCGCCAAAACAAATTTTTGTCCCGCCAAAGCCTTTTTTGATCAGTTAATGCGATTTATGAGTGATGTAAATGACTGCTGCGCATGTTACCTGAAGGAGAGAAAGAGCAGAGAGCCCCTCTCGGGTCTTCAAACCCTCTCTCTTCCTCAGACATATTACTAAAATGGTAAAAGGTCATAAGACCGAATCCTTGTTTCATGTGGCGCATGGGAGTTGCGCTCAAAAAACATGTCACCTCTCTGACAAGCGTTCCGCACATGCAGCTGACATAAACCACACTTTCAGTTAAGGAATAAAAATCCTGTGCAGTGAAGCGTTTTCTGTGTTGACACAAATTTTTGCAATGTACTAACAGCTGGGATTAGCACACAACGCGTCCACATGTGCGCTAATGTCCGATTCGTGACCTAATGACTCCTTTAAACCGATTCATTTGAATCAACACTAAACTCACGAGACATCACTGTCTGAATCGGTTTATAACAAATAATTTACTCAGAACACCTCAGAAATGAGATCGTAAGTGTGTTTACTCCATTTAGCAAGATTGGTTATTAAGATTTAGCCTCAATAAATCAACAACTCACAAAAACAGCGCGCTCCCACAGCTGCTCCCGCCCCACCAAATACAACACTGCGGACAACACGGTGCTTTTAGCTATCGAAACTTTTCTTAGTTTGTGCTTAATATAACAAAACATTAGCTTTCCTGCTATGTTGGTGTTCCTAATAAATGTCACAGGAATTGGTGTCTTGAATATGTTTTGCATAAGTCCGATGCTTCTTTTTCTTTTCGAAGTTATTGCTTGAAAAAGACACATTTCATTATGTATTTTCAAATGCCTAGGCCTGTGTTTAATTCCCTTAATTATAACATTTCTAGCGTTATTTTTAAACGTTTAGTCAAACAATAATATATTATCTCATGTGTCTAAAATCAGGGCTTAAAATTAATTGGTTTTAAAGGTCCCCTGAAATGCTTAGAAACACGCAGC
Source organism: Sinocyclocheilus rhinocerous (assembly GCF_001515625.1). NCBI lineage: Eukaryota > Metazoa > Chordata > Actinopteri > Cypriniformes > Cyprinidae > Sinocyclocheilus > Sinocyclocheilus rhinocerous. The sequence goes on from NW_015656671.1 coordinate 32,539, forward strand.
ATTACTCTGTGTTAACGTCATTTTATCTGAAACAGGAAGACAGGGTGGGACACATCAAGCAGCCCCGCCCCTTTTTAAAATAGCCAATAGCGTTCGTTTATATCACAGCTTGGGCTAGAGCCGTTGAGCTCTGTAAAGCCGTATTTGACAGGGTATGCCAACCACAATCTCATCCATATTGCTGTAAGATATAGCATTCTGTGTAGAATTCAAATAGCTCCGATACATTTTGTGGTCTTTTTTGCGGAAGTGACGAACTGCAAGCTTTGAATGCTTAAATATTCTAAATGCGAATTTTGTCACCGTTTTGGAGCACACTGCCTTATAGATAACCTTAAGACTAACACATTGATACTAACACTCAAAAAACTTTAATTTTGATTTCATGGGGACTTTAATTATTGCCGCCAGTGCTTCAGGATCGGGTCGGGGCAGACGCAGGCTGACGCACAAATATATGTGTGTGTGTGTATGTATATATGTATATTTATGGCGGTAAAACCGCATACCGCGCTATTGAGCCACTCAAAATTACCGCAAGGGAAATTCCCTGACCGCGACAGCCCTAACTAACACCCAAAAAACTTAAATTTTGATTTCATGGTGACTTTAAGTAAAAACTTTTTTTTTCGTTACATTTCCCGAGTTACAGGTTAAAATGAAATAAAACATTACTTAATGAATTCAAGGCACTGTAATTTCCTTTTTTAAAAGTTTTTTTTGGCCGGAAACTAAATTTTTACCTCAGACTTCACATGCGTTTTCTTCGTGTCAGTTGCGGCGAGTTCAAAAATGACCATGCGAAAGACGATTGATTGATTTTCCATTGTTCTGCATTTCCCCAGTTGATTTGAATAAATAAGCTATGCTTTGACCAACGTTGAGTGTATTTTTATTTATTAATTTTTTTAACGACCGCCTAAAATGAAATGATGATAACGCGAGGCAAGTGTGCGGCAAGCGGAATTCACTGAGGGATTTGACAGTGTGATTCATAGATTAAGTATTTCAAATATAGGCTATTATATATGCTACACGCACGCACAGAGTTTTTTTTTTTCTTACCATCTTTTGGGGGTTTCTTGCTTTTAGACTAGTCGGATACAAAACTTTCCTTTAAACGTCAGTCAAATTAGTCGCCGCGCACATCCCAAATTATACCTACAAGCCTAGGCTTGTATATAATATATATATAATGTTTGTCATATTCGTGATTTGATTTTTTATGAAAATTTTGTTTGATAGAATAGCTAGGGTATTCGTTATGTTCGTATATTGCTTATGACGAAAATTCATTAGCCTAGCCTATTATGAAGTTGATTTAAAATTCTTCAAACAAATTTTAAGAAGTTAAAAGAATGAAATTAGCCTGTAGGCTATCTATAGGCTAATTTTCTTAACTTTTATTAGACTGCAGATCGGGAAAAAATTATTCTTGATAATCTTTAAAATGACAGAAATCACTGACAATTTAGGCTATAGGCCTACTTTCTTCGACTGCAGAAAAAAACGAAACCATTTAATTTGCAGTTTTAACTTGTGAATTAAATGAAAAACAAGAAATGAATCACAACAAGAACAATAGTTTTTTTTCTTGTAATCAAGAAAAAATATTTGGCAAAATTTCAAAATGAATGCTGAATGATATTTGACCGTGAACGCATCTCCACTGAATAGAATCGTTGGTGTCTGTCGCGAATATTAAGCATGTTTTAGGCTATAACGCATTGCGTGTGTGTTTCACTAGCTCCGTTCCCATTGACACCTTTTGTTTGATCCAATTCTGGATATTACCAGCCTAAGATGTGTGATTAATCAGCCGATTAATCCGTATCTAAAGCCGTGTCTACACCAAGAGAACCCATTACGGGAAGTGGCGCGAGGCGACAAATCTTCTACAGTAACTGGTGTCTCCTTCTATCCCGAATCTTTGAAACATGCGTTGTATACGTTGAAAGTGAAACCTAAAAAACAGCGCGCGTAAGAAAGCGATTGCACACTTTCGGGAGCTTCAGCAAATGCATGCGATCACAGATTGCGCTCCCAGCCGAAACAACCCCCCACTTGAAATTTAAATAAGATTTTGGCCATATTGCCCATCTAAATCATTCATCCCACACTATCAACAGGCGCATCATGTAGGCTACACTTCTTGTACTTCGTTTGGGCACCACAAGGTGTCCTTAGAATGTGGAAGAAATAAAACCAACAGCAATATGCAGAAGTATGTGCATGCATTAGGTCTATCTCAAATGTGTTCTGCATTTGTGGCTGATTTCATTTGCCAAATTTGATACAAATGCTATCTGTGGCAATCATACCTGAGAGAGAGAGAGAGAGAGAGAACATGTGTCTGTCTGTGTGTGTGTGTGTGGGTGAGAGAGAGAGTACATGTGTCTGTCTGTGTGTGTGGGTGAGAGAGAGAGAGTACATGTCTGTCTGTGTGTGTGTGTGTGTGGGTGAGAGAGAGAGTACATGTGTCTGTCTGTGTGTGTGTGTGTGTGGGTGAGAGAGAGAGTACATGTGTCTGTGTGTGTGGGTGAGAGAGAGTACATGTGTCTGTGTGTGTGGGTGAGAGAGAGTACATACATCTGTGTGTGTGGGTGAGAGAGAGTACATGTGTCTGTCAAACTAAGTTGATTGGGGTCATATTGACCCCAAGGGCCGATTGAGGGTTAACCGATCAATCCGCTCAGCGCCACTAAGCGCGCTCATTCTTGCGTGTACATATACTTTTATTTTCACCACCTGCAAACTCACAAGGAGGTCATAAAAGGCACTTTACCTCATCGTTGCTCCACGTTTGCCCTCTGCTCATTTTGTTTTGGTTACACCGCGTCGTCAAAGCATGTCGCATCTTGTCATTACTTCCTGTTTTTGGTTTGTTTAGAAGTATTTGGTCCGAGTTGCATTCATATATCATTCGAACCGCACTAGAGTTTGTTTGGTGCGCACCAGGGTTTGGATGGCAGCGTTCATTCACACTTACTCAAACGAACCGCACTAACAGAGCAATCGCACCAGGGTTCGTTTTAATCGAACCAAACATGACAATAAATTGGGTTAATTTAAAAATACAGTGGTTAAATTTAAACATTTATTTCTATTGCTCTTTGTTTAAAAAAAAAAGGTTATAAAAAATGTCAATTATCGATACCGAACGATATGAAACATTATATCGTTGATACATTTTTTAGCTATATCGCCCAGCCCTAAGTTGTGGCCCTTGAATCTGATTGGTTGGGCAGTGCTCCATGAGTGTCTAACAGCATTGACAGTGTTTGTAGCTCAGAGGGAATGTTGGTTTGTAACGTATTTGTATGTGGCTTTCCCTCAGTGGGTGTGTGTGCATGTGTGCGCAGGAGGAAGTTTGAACCAGGGTTTCTGTGGTAATTGTAGTGACATTTACATGATGATCATCATTCACTGTGAGCTGAACGTTTTTCACTGTTTCCTCCAAATAAAGATTTTGTGTGTCATGTTTCAGGCTTCTCTGGCGTGTCCATCATCTCTTGTCTGGTACGTGGCTCTGATTGTGACCCGCTTGATCCTGCTGACGTTGTGTGGATGGGTTTTATGCTGGACCCTCGTCAACCTCTTCGACAATTACTCTGTACTCAACCTGCTCTTCCTGGGATATCCGTGAGTCTCCAGACTATCATGCTGGGGAATTCCAGTCAATAAAAGTCCCTGTTATTATCATGCTCTGGATGCCATGGACAGATCAGGGGTCCGTTCTTCGTACATCGCTAACTCAGTTAGCTTGATTTGATTGTTGACGATTTCGCTTGATCTTGGATTATTTGGTTCTTCGAAGCTCATCCCGGAGTTGCTGTCATAGCAACAGGTCCATAAGCTTAAACTTGCTCGGGAGCAGGCTTATTTCATGTAAACAGGATTAGATTGCACCTTTTTTAAGCAGAATTGATACTTAAAATCTGTCCGCTACCACTGCTTTATTACAAGAGTATCCTACTGATCAAGGGACAATAATTTAAAATAATAATCATTTAAAAATTAGTTTAACGATAATATAATAATGTTGTGTAGTGTTTAATACTATATACACAGCCAGTTTTACTCACTGAAATATTTATTTGTCATAAAATTATTACTTTATAATTGTATTCGAGTCTGCCTGTACAAAAATTAGAAATCGTGAATATAAATAATTGTAAACAATTTAAATAAAATAAAAGCAGTGCACATTTCATTTATCTATTATAACATTTATGTAGTTTTGTTCGCTTGGCTGTTTCCTTATAAAAGACGAAGTTTTTCGTCAGGTGTCTTTTTTAATTATATGATGTCATTACGTTGCTGTCTTGCCGCCTGCCAATCGTCCAAAAATTTGTCAAGTTTTTCGTCAGGTGTTTTTTTTATTATATGATGTCATTACGTTGTTGTCTTGCCGCCAGCTAATCGCTGCATTGTTGATCGTGGTTTCGAGTATCGATACATAGCCCCTTTTAAACCAACACATGAACGCGCAATTATCTCAGATAACTCAATCCAGCCATACTAATCATCAACAACAGCTGTGTTCGAAGAACCGAATTAGCCAGATCCTGATTAGCGCGATGATATCATCTTGAATGTGACATTTCATCTCGGATGTAATAAGCGACGTACGAAGAACGGGCCCCAGGCTGAAGGAGCCTTTTTGTTTTTGGCTGACTTTTGAGTTTCCTTTTTGTAAAGTGACAGATAACTTTGGAATATCTTGGGCCTGCAGTCATGCTGCTGGGCTCTGTATATTAATGTCATTCTGCAGGTCCATTTCTGCAATTTTGAATAGATTTGCTTAGTTATTTTCACTACCTTTCTTATGAAGTTATAAAGTTTGACTCCAATCTTGTTCAGTCTGGTCTTCAGAAACATTTCGTTTTTTTTTTTTTATTAATCATCCTGATGAAGTTGCTGTTTAAGATGTCAATTAGAAAGTGAGCAGTGTGTTTTCTTTATGAAACTACACGTATGATTGTCTCCGTGTCCCCGCATGTTTGGTTACGGTGGTACTTACTGGTCAGACGTAAGATGTTTGATCTTTTCATAGCCTTTGAACACTGAATTTCTAAAAGTATATTTCAGAAAATATAGACAAATCCACTGAACTTGTCAGTCAGTGTTCAGGGAAAACCAATTGAATACCATGTAAATCATTTTAGTTATGATTATCTCTGAAAGATTTTATCTGTAGCAAACTGATTTTTGTGAGTGTAACCGCTATCATTAAAAAAATAAAAATAAATTAAAATCCTTATCCACTAGTCACAAATGGCTGGAAAAATCATAAGTCAGAGGCCGTGGGATGCTAATGGTTCTGCCACTGGTGCTCTTGTTCTTGTTTCTACTTGCAGCTGTATTGGTTTAGTTTGTTGTTGTTTAATCTTCATATTCTGTCTCTGATTCAGGTTCGGTGTTTATGTGCCGCTCTGCTGCTTCCATCAGGAGGGTCGAGCTCAATCCACTCCACCCGAATGCAGCTTCTCAGAGCAGGATGGGTCCGACGGGCCTCTGCTGCAGCCCAAAGACTTCCTCACACTGCTGCGTGAAAACCTGCGTGAGCAGTTCTCCAGCCCTGCAAACATCCCCACACACACCTGCCCGCCTTCACCTGAGCTCATCCGCAGTGAAGTCGAGGAGCTCAAGACCGACTTTAACCGCCGCATCAAGGAAGTGCTCTTCAATTCGCTCTTCAGTGCTTATTATGTGGCCTTCCTACCGCTGTGCTTTGTCAGGGTGAGACATCCTCAGACAGTAGTCGTTGAATGGACTGTTCAAGTCACTCTGCAGCTTGATCAAAGACAGAATAGTGATTGTTCTTGCAGGGGTTCAAACTCCTATGTGGTGAGCGTGATTTCACCAAGTACAACAAGTTGATCCTGGAACAACATTCCAATCAACCAATCAGAATTGAGATATAACTTTTCAGGAAATATCTGTTTTAGGCTTAAAGTCAGGGTTAGGTGCTTCTACACCCTTGTTAATCAGCTATCATTTACCACTGATTTTAGGAATAAATTATGGGTAGGGTTAGGTTTAGGGGTAGGGATTGAGTTAAGTCTATATTTTTGGACAATGATGTTGATCCAGGATCATCAAAAGATGTTGATCCAGGAACATGTCTGTCTTGGCAAAATCACGGCGACCACTCCTATGTACATGTAGTTACCAGCCCATTTTTTTTAGAGGGATAGTTCACTGTGGGAACAACATGGGTGATGTCATTGGTGACAGAATTTATTTTTATTTAAAAATGAATTTTATAAAGTCTACTTCATGTTTATGTGGTATTTGGAACCGTGTTTGTCTGAAAGCAATCATCATTGATGCACAGTAATAGACAGGGATGGAAAAATGCAGTGGAAATATAATGGTGCAGCAGTCCAGCCAGAGCAGCATCCTATCCCTACCCAACCAAACAGCCAACTACTCAATCAGTGAGGTAGATTAGTGAGACAGTACTTTGTAAGCGGTGGTGCTTTTAACAGAATGAACTGGGAGGCGCAGCTGTTGCTATTAACATGTTAAAGGGTCAAAGATAGTGACACAATCCTGTGCAGAAGTGCGTAACAGCCAGTCAGATTGGAGCTTGTGGTTTTACACTCCTTATGTTCCATGTTTTCCAGAGCACGCAGTACTACGACATGCGCTGGTCATGTGAGCACCTGATCATGGTGTGGATCAATGCGTTTGTGATGTTGATGAGTCAGCTGCTGCCACCCAGTTACTGTGACCTGCTGCATCGTTCCGCTGCGCATTTGGGCAGCTGGCAGAGGCTGGAACACGGATCCTACAGCAATACACCGCAGCACATGTGAGTTGTTTCTCCATCACATGTCACAGAACACCTTCGGTGAATCAGAAATGAATGAATGTTCCTTTTGATCGATTCATTGGAGGTTCAGCTCTCAACTTATGTAGTTTAGACATAGTTTCGAAGTAAAGTTCTTCGCTTGCAGGACACTTTACAAACAGAATATCAGCAGTGTTATGGGTGTTTATGATGTCATGACGTTGCTCTTCTCTTTGGTATGTGTTCAGCTGGTCTGAGAGCACCATCTGGCCTCAGGGAGTCCTGGTGCGTCACAGTCGCTGTCTTTATAAGGCTGTTGGGCCGTATAATGTGGCCTTGCCCTCCGACGTCTCGCATGCCAGGTTTTATGTGAGTATCTGTCATTTCTCGTCCTTTAACTTAGTATGATGACATGAATGCAAATGAATGTTTACCCACAAATTAAAGGAATAGTTCACTAGGGCTGGGACAATAAATCAATGCATCGCGATTCGTGGATCGATTCTGAGATTATCGAAATGCATCGTGATTCTCTCTCGAATCGATTCTGAGCTTAGTTTTTAACAGCAGATGGCGCTCTAGGCTAGTTTTTAACCGCACTCAAATGCTCATGAAGAAGAGTGCTTTCGCGTTCGGCTGAGTAATGTAAGTGGTTAAATGTACTTGCACATCGGCTTTTGCGTAGATTTATAAATGATTTACCTTACAAATCCTATGAAATGGCGCACGTTGCGTTCCCAGATGAATGTTATAATAAACCCAAACTCACAACAACATGCAGAGATGGGAGTTTGAGACGCTCCACACATGTAAATGATAACAGTTCCTGTGGAACTACTGTGAACAGAGCCGCTGTGTGACGCATGTACTTAACCTACACGCATGTAAATAATTAAAGTGCATATACTGTATTAGAACTGCATCGCATATAATTATTTAATTAAATCGTAGCGTTTGTGAATTCACAATTATGCTTAATTATGATTTTTAAATGGGTTTAATATATCATGCAGCCTTGGGAAACAGTCTAATGTGTTTTATGGATTCTCGTCCGTGAAATGCGGCACTTCCGGTATTTTGCCGGTTAGTCGACACGAGCAAAATGAAGTCGAGGATTTTTAAAAATCGAATAGTCAAATAAAATCGACGAATCGTGACAGCCCTAGTTCAAATGGTGCGTGTGTGAGGAACTGGAAGCAAGCAGAATATGGCTATTTCTAAAGCATGCAGTGCCATCTGCTGTTAAAAACTAAGCTCAGAATCGATTCAAGAGAGAATCGCGATGCCTTCGGAAAATCTCAGAATCGATGCAGAATAATTTCTAGATTTGCGATGCATCGATTTATTGTCCCAGCCCTATAGTTCACCCAAAAATGAAAATTCTGTCATTATGTCGTTCCAAACCCGTAAGTTCTTCGTTCATCTTCAGAACACACATTAAGATATTTTTGATGAAATCCGAGCGCTTTCTGACACTCCATAGACAGCAAGGGTCCTACCACGGTCAAGGCACAGAAACGTAGTAAGGACATCGTTAAAACGGTCCATGTGACATCATTGGTACAACCGTAATTTTACGAAGCTACGAGAATCCTTTTTGTGCTCAAAGAAAACAAACTTAACTTTATTCAACGTTATTCAACAAACCATGCAGATGGATTATCAGACAATACATTGTGATAAAACATCTGCATTAATAAATAGAAAAGGGTTTGTCTGTTACTCTGCTGTCATTAGATCAGGGTTCCTCAGATCCGGTTCTGCAAAGCTCAGCTCAAAACCTGATTCACATACCTGTAATTTTCTAGTAACTCTGAAAGAGCTTGATTAGCTTAATATGGTATGTTTGATTAGGGTTGGATTTAAACTCTGCATGGCTGGATTTGAGGAACCCTGATTTAGATCACTTGTTCCCAACCATGTTCCAACCTTGCACATTTTGCATGTCTCCTTTGTGTGACACACATTTCAGGTCTTGGAGTCTCTTAACACTAGAACCGCCAGGGGTTGCTGTATACCTAAAAGTGCCAGCGGGTAAATTTTACCCACGCACATGGCAACTGTATTTATATGGCTAAAGAACATATTATTTTTCTGTATTATGCTACTGTCTTCACAAAGAAGTGTCTAGAGTCATGAAATTATTATGTCTAGTCATCAACTATATTTTTATCCTGTTGTTTTATGTTCAAGACTTTTTAATGCAGGCTACACTGATCCATAATGATCAGTAGCCTAAGCTAAAAAAAAAAGTCTGCACTGACAACGGAAATTAGAAGGTAGTAGCCTAAATATTTGGGTGGTTTAATATTATAATACAATGTCATTAATCAATATATTAAGATACCCCATGCTATGAATTACTAAAACAGCCTATAGACAATAATGAGCAATAATAATTCACCACACTGCATAGGATGATGCGATGAAAAATTCAAGCGCACAGCTTCACCTAAATATTTATTAATTTGTTTAGTTATATAATTTATAATTTGAATAAGAGAACAACACCATTAAACTTTGTGTAATCAAAGTAATCAAAGGTAATAAAAAAAAAGGTTTTATTCAACACAGTAACAACAATAAACGATATGGCAAGACAAAAATTAAATAATTAAACCAAAGTTTGACCAATTAGAGTAACGTGAGGCTAAAACATGTAAATATGATATCTAGATCACTGTCAGATGAGCCGTCAGATGCTGAGCCGACCCAGGACGCATAACTTACCATCAGACTCTCCATCACTCATGGCATTTAGTGTTTATAATACCTACCTTTCATAAATCACCTTTTTCTAGTCATTTTGACTTTATTTATGAAACTGATAACCGTTAAATCAGTGAGTGAAAGGCGTTGCCTAGAAATGTACAATGTTAAAACCAGAGGTGTAAAGTATTGGAGTAAATGTAATTAGTTATTGTACTTGAGTATCTTTTTGGCTTCTTTGTAGATTTACTGAGTATCAAAGGTATATTAGCAACTTACTCTCTACTTCACTACATTTTTGAAAGGATATTGGTTTACTTATGCCCTTTTTGAGCACTTGTGCTTCACTGAGACTTGAATGTTCGTAGACGTTTAAGAGGCGCTTGTGTTGACATAGATTTCTTGGAATTTTAAGGTGTTCAGTTTTATTTTGATTATACAAAATAAATATGATTGCTCTCCTCACAAATCAACTTTTCTTGTTTTTCACTGGCATTTCTTTTAGATGTTAAGGACTATTGCATATTTGAGCCTATACATTCAGTATGAGTAAAATAATTAAATACTGGTAAAATCAGATACTCTTAGACTTTTACTCAAGTCGTTTTGTAATTGGTGATTTGTAACTTGTAATGGAGTCATTTTCGCTGTAAGGTATCTGTACTTTTGCTCAATTATGGTTTCAGGTACACTTTACATCTCTGCTTCCATTCTTAATCAGTGAGTTTGACAGACCTCTGCCAGAAGAGGGCAAGATTTTAGCAACAACAGTGTGATTTAAGATACCATTGTCAATTTGGTCAAACTTCATTTTAAGGTCACACTTTATATTATTCTCACTATTAACTAACTATGACTTTTGCCTCAAACTCCTAATTTACTAATACTTGCTAGTAATATGCATACTAATAAGCAACTAGTTAATAGTGAGAATTGGTCCCTAAACTGAAGTGTTACTGTCAATTTGAATTGGCTAGTAAAAGACACCAGCTTTAGAAAAGATTTTGACGGACTTTGTTATCGTAAATTTCTTTCCTGTTTCTTGACAATCGTCATCACTGGTTTTACTCTGTACTTTCACATCTTGTCTCAGTGGAAAGCAGTAATACGGCAATTTTTCAAAACAGGTGCTGCGCTTATAGGTATAAATGCCCCGTTTTTTTTATCTGGTTTTATCTAAACATTTTTTAACAACATTGGATTGTAAATTACATAATTTTAGTAAAAGTCAATGACTGGGAGACTTGAATGTTTTTTTTCAAATCTGTTATGTACATTTGAAAAACAGCCACGGGTAAAATTTACCCTGTGGCGCTTCTAGTGTTAATGAGCTAATGACCTGAATCAGGTGTGTTTGATGAAGGATACATGTGTAATGTGCAGTGGGGCTCCAGAAACCTGGCTGGGAACCACTGGTTTTGATGATGAACTGATGTTAGTTGAGTGACGATGAGAGTTTTGATCATGTGTTGTGTTAGCCATCGGCACGGTCTTTATTTACTGATCTTAAGTTCCCCAAGCTCTGTGGATCATACTGCGATGTGTTCGCTGCCCATGTGATTGATGCTGATTTTGTTTTCTTCTGTGTAGTTTCTGTTCCATAAGCCGCTGCGGATCTTGAACCTTCTCATCGGGATTGAGTCAAGCGTGATACTGTATCAGCTTTACTCACTGCTGCGCTCGGAGCGCTGGAACCACACGCTCTCACTGGGCCTTATCCTCTTCTGCAACTATTACGTGCTGTTCAAGCTGCTGCGGGACCGTATCGTGCTGGGTAAGGCGTATTCGTACCCGCTCGGCAGCAGCGGTCTGGACATTAAGTCATAGTGAAACCGAGCAAGGAGATAAAGCCGGATCCCTGAGACAATATTGAGTCAGGGAGAGACTGGGAACTTCTGTTGCTTTTGATAGTCTATTTTCATGCAACGTTTGTATCTATTTAATAAAATATTTTATTTTGTATACCGTTACACACAACAAGAAGATGGGCATTACCTTTACGACATACTTGTCAAATCCTTTTGTAGCCCGCATCTCACATGACGTCCAAATATAGCTAAAGATTGAAAAGAAAAAGAACTAGAAGAGCTAATGCCAACCAATCATGACGAAGGACTGGAAAGTCCAGTTCATTGAGTGCTGTTTGATCATTTCCACTGTTACTGTGTTTTACGAGTATTATCTGTTCATAGTATATTTGTCCACTTTGTTTCAATCAAACTTTGTAGAAAAACAGTACCGACAGGATCTATTTTTAAAGCTTGAGTGATTAGCATCCTTAATTTTCTTTTGATGTTTACTCTGTGCCAACTCCCAAGGGGCCGTGGGCCATTGGAGTGGGCGTGGCTAGTGTGCTCTGGGCAGAGCCTGTGGACTGTCAGATTTGCAGTATTTTACAAAACTGCTTTGTTTCAAAGTACAGACGACATCTGGAATAAAAGACAAAAACAGCTCAGGTGCCCATTTTTCTCAGATCTGTTGGTGGATCATCGTTACCACGAAAACGGTCATGAAATATCTGGTTCTTATCTCACCCCAAGATAAAAATAAGAAATGATCAAGATAATTAAACCATTAAGATTTTCTTTACGTTATCACAGTATATTTGTTTTTCATATTAGAGTAATAAGAATTTGAGGGGTGCTACATGTGAAAGTGCCAAAAGCCTTAAAAATAAGCTCCATTTTCTTATGTTCAGGTGAAATATGAGCTAGACATGTTCTCGACAAGCGACATGCCTTTTTAAAAAGAAATAATTGTATATTACACGCATTGTCTAATCTGAGCGGTTCCTGCAGCCATTTCTCATTCATGACTGGTGCTTTTATTTTTTGCAAAGGCTTTTAATGTGTTGTGCATAACAGTGGGCATTAAAATTCTCAAAATGATTAGTGCCAATGAATGAATAAATGTCAAAAGTGCCGATCAGGAGCTGATCCACTCATGTCTTTTGATTTACAGTGTGTATGGATGTGTAGAACTGTCTATGACCACTACAGGGAAACAAATGCCTGTAAAAGCAGTATCTCATACAGTAGTTCTCAGACATAGCAATGCATGACATTTCCACATAACCAAGCACCTTTAGTCAACAGGTTGCAGCCCACACTATAGAAAACAGAAACGGTGCCAGTTGCATCAGTGCTATGTACAGAACAAGGTGACATCTGTGCCTTTTTTTTGTCTCCAGTCCTTCACAGTCTCAAGCTCTTCACTAGTGACTGTCCCGAACTGTGATATCAAAGGCAGCAGATGGAAAATATTTCTTAAAAGCCTTTAAAATAAAACAAAACAGACACTGAAATTAAATATGCTACGTTTGAATGGCTGGCAATGGAGAACATTTTTTAACCCTGACCTTGCTTAAAGGGGTCATCGGATGCCCCGATGCCAAGTTGATATGATTCTTTAGGGTCTTATTGAAAAGTTTATAACATACTTTGGTTAAAATTTCACAATGGTAGTGTAAAAAACACCCTTTTTACCTTGTCAAAATCAGCTGTTTTCGACACGCCGTTTTAGTCCCATGTTGCTTTAAATGCTAATGAGCTCTGTTGACCCCGCCCCTCTCTTCCATGGGGTGATGAGCAGACTGTAAACTTCAGCCGCGAAACTTGCTAACTAGCACATATTAGGAAAGGCGATTTAAAAAGATTCGTAAAAAAAAAACGTTATACTCACTACTTCTGTCGATGAAGCTGGATCATGAATGATTCGCGCGAACTTAAATGCATTTAGGCAGATCGGGGATCGGTGCATTCCCTTCAAAAACGAAAGTAACGGTAATCCTCTGCGTCTTCAGTGGCTCAAATGTTGGAAGTAAATGACGACTGCTATGTTCATTATTACATCCAACAACAAAACGCTTCAATCGCTTAATCGGAGACATTCTTGTCTTCCCCTGCACCGGAGACGACACAATGGCGGACAGCTCTCGGCTCACTCAAGGCGGGTTTAAGGTAAGACGCTAGTGTCAATCAACTATCGTGGGAGCGGCCTGTGCAGAACTATGTCATGTGTACACACACTTCCAACGCACATTTATGTTCAAACAACATGTAAAGTGAATTTTGCATCCGATGACCCCTTTAAGACAATTTAGCAAAACACTTTTGTTCTTTTGTACAAGATATGGCTGATTGTATGGCTAAACAAGTGTTAAAAGTATTTTTAAGCCAAGTAGTTCTATTAGGTATTGATGCTTCAACATGTTCTTGTATATTGTTGGACTATTCAACTTTCCTGTGTGAAATAATAGTATCTTATGTGCTAATGAAGTGAACACAAAGCAGTCCGCTTCTGCTCAACCTTCTCTGCAGTCTACGTAGTTTCCCTTGATCCAGTAGCAGATTTGGGCAAATTTAAGTGGAGTGATGCGCACGCCCACGTTGAACTCTTGAGGCGTGCCGCTAAGGTCCACCCACTGGTTTTCAGAGATGATCCCGATTACTTTTCGCTCCCAGCGCTGACGTCTGCGATTCCACATGCGGGCATAGACTCCAGAGCCGCTGGCGCCTGGTTGAGCATCGCAGTGTTGGTACAGGGGGTCGTAGGATTCGTCCCCGGCCTCGCAGAAGCGGTACACCAGCTGACCCGGCCGGTTGTTGTCAAACCCAGAAAACTGCACCCGCTTTCCAGGCAGTTGCTTGGCTGTGGGGCTAATACCCAGTTTCATGTGCCTCCATTTGTGGGCCTTCTTGAGCTCCAGTAATGCGTAGTCATAATCCATGCCAATGTCATTAGCAGTGCCCTTTATCCAGCCCTTCGGTACGTGTGTGCGCTTCACTCTGATCCACTGAAACCTCATCTTGTCAGGTCTGGTGTTTGTGCTGTTTCTGCCCAACATATCTTTCTGCTGTGGTTTCAGGAAACCCACTCTCAACCTTTGGGCTCCTTTCACATAAGAACTCCGTTCTTGCCATCGTGAATGCAGTGCGCTGTTGTGAGGACGTGCCGATCACCCACTAACGTACAAGAGCACCCGGTTGGCAACTTGACTGCAGTGGAGACGGGGTAGTTCAACAGGAAGTACTGGTCAACAATACTGAAGCAACTATCGTGGCCAAAGATCTGACGTTTGCTTCTGGAGCGACCAGCAGGTGTCTTGTAGAAGGCATTTGCATCAAATCCATAAATGCCCACTGGTCTCGGTTAGCTGGCCTTTGGAGTGCAGCGTTTCATAGGACAGGAACTGCCGCAGGTCCCAGTAGCTGGGCTGAGGGTCTCGCTTGTGGCACTCCAGACCGCAGGAAGAGGTAACCTCGAGCTGAGCCGGCTGCAGGAAGTGAGGAGGTGGCCGTTCCTCGGTCTGCTGGGGCCAAACCACAGGCACATGCTAAATGGGCCACAAGAGCCGCTGGGATGATCCTGACGCCGAGCAGAGCAGCAGCACAAGAGTGAGTAAAGCGGATCGCAGTGTGGACGCCATGAAGACAAATAACCTGAGATAGAAGTAGAAATGAGTCAAACGAGATAAATCACCACAGACATTATCTCAGTTCATCGACCACACTGGACATAGAAGGTCAAGGTCGCATTGCATTGTTGGATACAGTGTTCACTGCTCTGTGCACTGTCGTATACTGCATATTTTGGCACATTTAGTAGATGCTTCATGTATTCTATGCATATATAAAATTCTGCACAATTAATCCGTTTCAAATTTCTGTTACTGAGGTCAACAGCAGGTGCTGCAAAACAAATATTCTGTGCCTAAGGTCAGAGATCTGTCTAATGGCGCTTTTCCACTGCGTGGTACGACTCGGCTTGGTACGGCACGGTTTGGCTCGGCACGGTTTGCGGTTCCACTGCAGTTCAGTACCGCTTTAGAGTGGGCGGGATTATTCAGATGTTGTTATAGTCACGCCGCCTCTACTACCACGACTCCTAAAAAAAACTTTTTCATTCCGCGTCGCCCCATCAAGCTCTCGCTGGATCCACTCCTCTGCTATCAACGAGAGGAACGTCTGTTCTTCCGCAACAGACAACAAAACTTTTTTGTTGTTAAAAAAAAAGTGCGCTCGTTCAAAACAGTTGCGTTCGATCCTTCGCTGGCTGTGCTGATTTAAATCTAGCGGTTCTTTTGTGTTTGTGTCGCAAGTTCAGTGACGCAGGTAGTGACGATTCTCTTCGGCCAATCCGTGATCAGCAGGGTTTACACGTCACGTTTTGGTAACGGTACGGTTCACTTGGAACCCCAACCGAAGTGGTACTAAAAAAAAGTACCAGGTACTGTACCCAGTGGAAAAACCCCCAAAAGTGAACCGTACCGAGCCGTGCCGTACCATGCAGTGGAAAAGCGCCATAATAGATTAATAATGCAAAGGCTTTTTGAAACATTATTAATCTACTTTCAGTGCCAGCTGATTTAGTGAGTGAGTTAACTTGCAGTGTTCAGAGGTTCAGGAATTTTCTTTATTCACCAGGGACAGAATCCATGGAAATATTTTTGAAGGATGACTGAGAAAATACCCGTTTCTATGACAGCAATGAAAACAGAGTTTATTGGTGACTTCACAAACCGTTCAGATGTACTACAGAACTGAAATTACCATGGTTACAAAATAGATATGATATTATTCAGAGTTAGGATCCCTGTAATACAAACCCAGAACACTTTCAGATCTTTCACATGGACATGATTAAAACCCTCATCCGTCCCTTGGGTCATTTTGACCCGCCACTGGAAAAGCATGGAATTTACGAAAAAACTGCAGATTTTTTTTAATTTAATTTTGTCACACTTGAGCATGGAGCACACACACAAAAATTTGAGTCGATTCGAGGATTCTATGTGGGTGTAATAAAAAAAGTATTACACCCACAAGTATTACATTCATTTTGACCCGGCCATAGGAATGAATGGAATGTCCGAAAAAAA
>NW_015656671.1:49163-51576 GCF_001515625.1 Sinocyclocheilus rhinocerous
CTTCTTTTTTTTTTTTTTAATGTTTTTTTTTTTTAATGTTTTGATATATATCTGAAAGCCTTGAGATATATCTGAAAACTTAATGATCAAGTTGGTGTAATTTTAAAGATTTCACTTGTTTGGCTCATTTAAGAATCTCCATAGGATTCAATTGGCCCCTCTAGTGGCTGAAATCATAAAATGCAATTTTATGTCATTTTTCCCCACCAGATGGCATCAGAGACACTCAGTGACCTAGGTCCTGATGGATGATCATGTTTAAAGTATAAATATGCAGAAATTGTATCTTTCTTTGTTTTGTTTTTTGGTGAAAAATGTATAAAAATATGCTCATTTTCATAAAAGTATCCATTTAAATTTAATGTTAATAAAATAAAAATCACCAAAAAATAATTTTAAAAAACCTACATAAAAAATTAGAAAAAAAATTAGAAAAATGGACCAATATAACCTTTCTGGACCAAAAATAAAATTAGTGTCATTTTTGGCCTTCGGGTCATTTTGACCCACGAGGGACACTTATGTTATAGGTTCGGGAGGGACGGATGAGGGTTAAGCAACTCTTTCTTTTAAATGCATAATAAATTAATTATAAGTACCAATACATGCTTTAAAATGGCTCTCCAAATGGTATTTCACTTTGCTCAACTTTGTTGGTTGAAACAAAGCAGAACTGCAGAACGGGCAGTGAAACTCCTTGCAGCATGTAGTGCATCTCTTTAGTTCAGGAAAGGATCTCACTCCTTGGATTGTTATGTGTTTCTTGAAAAACATTTTTAAGTTAATTTCATTTAAATAAATAGACATATATTAGGCCTAAGCCTAGTACTTGACCAATTTATTTATTTATCTTTTGTCATACTATTGCCTGCCCTGAGCTGTGTCCTTGAAAGCACTTCATATAGAGTACAGTACACAGTACATGACACAAACTAACACGTGGTATTTTAAGTCAATTATTATGATGGTCTCTCTGTTATGTCTGACTATTAAAAATGTCATATGTCTCAATCAACATCATAAAACCATGTCAAAATGAAGAGACGTACTCATAACATGTATTGTGGGGTAACGTTAAACAGGCTGACTGTGAGCACGTGACAGTTAAAACATTAAGATTATTTTAACTTAATTAAAATGGAAAAACAATGAGAACTTAACAAGCTTTCACAACGAACAGTTTATTGTGCTGTCACTAAAGCCCTATTCGCACGGGATTAGTATTACCTGGTGACCTCCAGTCATTTGTAATAATTGCGAGGTTGTCGTCTGTGATCTTAATCCCGTGCGAATCGGCAATGTCTGTAATTTGTAAAGTAAAAATTCCCCCACAAATGACCTACCATATTTCGCCGAACACCGAGGTCCTGTGATAATATTAGTCCCGTGCGAATCGGCATTTCTGTGATTCGGCCAGCATTTGGCGGGTCGCATATCATTTTTCGAGGTTTTAGTTTCCTGTGCGCCTTTTTATCTAATCCCGTGCGAATAGGGCTTAAATCAACACAAGTTTACATGCAACAGTTTTGTTAAACGAATGTGCTAACAATTCATTTTACAGCATTAGAGGCTAATATATGATGGCTATATGCATTCAAGACTATTTAGCAAATCACGATCACTTCGGCTACGTTAACTTTCCAATGAAATGCATCACAATTGTTTTTAATGTTAAACAAATAAAAATTTATTCACATTTGATACTCGCACTCTGATTGTCATCCATCTTCGCTGGTCCTCTAATTCGGTAGGTGGCGTTGTCACTAAAAACCTAGGGTCCTAGAAATGCGGTCCTACAACTGCGGTCCTGAAAATGCAGCCTCCGGTTTTGCAGGCAGATGCTACTCGCCGTTGCCTCTACAGATCAGTGTTGCCAAGTCCGCGGTTTTCCCGCGGAATTGGGCTACTTTAACACTGTTGCCGCCGGTTGGTTTTCATGTCTGCAGGTTGAAGCCACTCCAATAACATGATATTTATCCCCTGGAATGCGAATTTTAGTAGGGGAACCCAGCCAAAAAACGTTTACCCCAGGAATGCGATTTTTAACTGGGGACCCCTTCAAAACTTGATTGGGCTAGTTTTGGGCTAGTTTTCAGTAGCGATTGGGCGGCTTTTCTTGCGAAAACCTGGCAACCCTGCTACAGATGCACAAATCACTTTTGCACCATATTTCACACAGATATGTGGTGCAAAATGGAGAGTGCGCGAAACTTGTCATTTGCAAGTGAAAAACAAGTTTGAGACTCGTAGAAGCAGATTCACGCCGTTGTCGTTGTGCACTTGTGTTTGTGCTAGAAAAAGCATCCAAGGAAAAAAAATATATATATGTAAGAAAACATTCAACAAGCGTGCAAATCTCATTGCAAGAATTCACATACTGATTTGCGGATGTACAAAATTCGTCTGTGACTTC
>NW_015656671.1:51781-55340 GCF_001515625.1 Sinocyclocheilus rhinocerous
ATCGTTCTCAATATTAAAGAATAGCAGAGTCCACACCACAACTATAACGATAAAGGCACAGAGAAACGATATCGTTGGAATCACTTTCAAAACGATTTTTCTCCAGCTGATGAACGATAAAAAAAATTGACAGCCAATCAGAATCAATCCTGCTGTAACGAGCTCAAAAATTTAAAGCGGCAGACGCGCGTGCGCTTAGAATAAACAGACGATATTGTTCGCTGGTGTGGATGCTAATATCGTTATCTTTATAGTTATCTTTATAGTTATCGTTCTTGGTGTGAACGGGACTTAAGCGTGCACAAATTAGTGAGATTGTGTGAATTTAATATGTCGTTAATTTAGCCCCGATTGATTTGTTAGGTTATTTCAGGTCAGGTTTTGGACTTTAATCCCCACTTTTCCTCTGGTCTCCCTGGTGTTGCGATCAAGCGGCAACCTCCCGCTCTCTCTCGTGAAGCCAACATGGAAGTGACTTAAACTGTAATTCATCAACTGGCCGCTAGAGGCTGGCTGCAAAAGGTCTTCGATTATCCGGGAGTGACACGCGGTGACGCACTGCCAAGATGGCGATGGCCCGCTCCGCCCACTTTTGAGCTTCAAAAACTCTCTTCGGAACCCTACGGGTGACGTCACGGACACTACGTCCATGTTTTTATACAGTCTATGGTTGTGATGCGTCATACGCAGCAGCAGCTGTGATGAGAGAGCGCTTGAGAAACAGATTAGAGAGAAGAAATCAATCTACATATAAAATATTGGTCACAGATTATTGGTCACTTTCTAAATAATAAAAGTATAGCGCATCCAATAGTAATTATATATAAATGAATCGGTTTTTACCGATGCAAATATGTTAGAAACAATGCATCACAATATAAATGACAAATTCCCAGCTAACACACGACGTAACAGTTACGTAACGTATTCCTAATTTGTGGTAATTTTGTGATTTACCAACAGACAACATAACCACGACGTCCTATGCTCGTAATTCCATTACCATCCCATTACCAATTCACAACGTCGTCAGTACGTCCTCCTAACGTAACAAGATAACCAAGAACGTCCCAGACAGGTCCTCTATTCGTAATAATTTGGTAATTTCATGACTTACTGGCAATGTAACTGCAACGTCACTAGCCCGTAATTTCATTACCAGTACATGTTTCCAGCGTGTTCTGTGCGTTTTTAGTCTGCAACGTCATACGCCATAATTTAATTAACAAACTGCATTTATTTTAAAGATTTTATTGCTATGCGGTACGTTTGTGAGAAAATATAATTTTACAAAAAGGAACAAATATTTATCTATTTGCTATAAACTATTTTGACTTTTTATCAATTAATTTCTGGGAGAAAAATCCTCCTTTAGAGGGAGGCATCCCCCTGCATTTCATAAATGTACAATGAAAAATTAATACCATAAATTTGATATGTGCAAGATAGGATAAAGACAAAACACACACTTTTAGACTTCATGTATCAGACATCTAACGTTTTCAGTATATTCAACACCCACCTGCAACAGTTGTCTAGTACTTTGAAAAAAGCTCAGATTTAATCCCCTATTATCTATACTATGTTTATGTCATTTATGATCATCACAGGTAAGTGTCCACACACTATTGGTCAAAGAATATAATGGGTTTTCTCCCATTTGTAAAATACAGTATCATTAATTACAATTGAGACAAAACAAGTGCATAACTGTCCTTATGTATTATATCTACAAGTGATCACAATTATATGGTTTCAAACCGATTAAACATTTGCACACTGGATTGAGACAATAACAAAAATTCAGTTATTGACTAATTTTAAATGCATGGGTATCGGCTTATCACGTACAAACGAAGTTCATTGTATTTATGCAAAAATGTTTAAATGAAGTTTACTTAGTTAAGTTTACCTATTTCATACAGAAATGGTGCATAAGACACAGAAACCACAAACCACAGAAACTCTCTTATTAACATATTTAATTTACCATAACACAATAGTACTTCACACCACACAAAAAACAAAGTATAGTCACTAATTTGTGATGTGTAATTCTCAAAATGCCTAAATACTACAGCAGCGGAGGACATTATCAATTAATATGTATTAAAAGGACAGTGGTGAAAAACAAACCAGAACAAATGAATACAAATATTCAAGTTCAAAGGACAATCATGGCACAAGAATAGAAATTACACAAAATTCTTGTCAGATGAAAATCATTTCAGTGACAGCAGTGGAAAAATCTAATCAGCTCACTGCAAAAGAAGATAGGAGACAAGTAAGTACATTTAGCTTGACAGGCTGGAATATTGTTTAGTTTGACTGGCCTGTTATTTATTATTTTACTATTTGCATGCTTGCTGGTATTGTATTTAAGGTTATGGCCACACAAACTTCACACTATTTCACAGCAAATAAAGACTTAACATTCAATAACTTCTTTTTATTTTTCTTGCAGAAATCCAAGCTTTGTAGATAAAACTGGAGACATGGTTTTAAAAATAACATTACATTTTTAAATGTCATAAGGCAAGCCTACAAGGCTTAATTTAATGCACAGAAATAAGACTGTGTATGTTTAAGAGCCTTCTGTGTTGATCTTGATGCAATTAAGGTAATCTTTACCGTGCTACTTTATCTGTATTTGATTTTGAATGAGCAGAAATCTGTGAGAAATATAATGACCCAAAGACAAAAGAACTGATAAAAATGAGCTGTTATAGGAGCAATAGCCATGTGGGCAGCACTGTGTCATATGCCATAGCTGTACACAAGGTGTTTGTCACAGCTCCAGACTTATTTGTTCATTAATGACGTCATCAGCGACTAGTCGACTTCGACTCGACTTTCATCACATAAAAGTCGCCTTCAAAAAATCAGAAGTCGTTCAACCCCTAGTTCATGCATGTGTTTTTTCCCCCGGTTTTTCTGTAATCAATAGCACGGTTTCTTCCTGTCTTAATAGCAACCTGCTACTCGAACAAAACTTAGGTCATGTTCATTTCGAATCCTTTCAAGGACCTTGGTTTGTTGAATACATGTCTGAAATGTAGGTATATCCAAGGAGTGTGGGAACCCTAAATCATAGTCAGATATGCCTTAAATGGACATAAGTGGTTGAAAAAAACAATGCATGTTTACAGTATTAGTATACTGGGTCTGTGAATTAGATCTTAAAATGACAGTAGTGTGAATATTAGACTTCTGTCTGTTTTTAATGTTAAACAAAAAAGACAGATAAAAATTTATTTGCTGCTATAAACTGAATAACATTTGTAACGTAAGGATAAATCTATTTAATTTATAAAGTAAAGATTATATGCAGTTATTTTACATTTGATTACCTGAAAACCCTAAAAAGCACTGTTTAATTTCTATCCTTGCTCCAATGTGTTTATGTGTGCTATTGCTTGTATTGCTTATTTTCTTCATTTTTATTTGACATTAGTCCTTTTTTCCCCCCCGAGAATAGCACATACAATACTGTACTGAAATTGCGACCTTTCATCAATATGGCCACCAGCTTGCAGGAGATCCTAAAATCAAAACCATG
>NW_015656672.1:0-1171 GCF_001515625.1 Sinocyclocheilus rhinocerous
AAAGGCTCATGGACATTGTGCTGCGTCCGCACCGAGCTTATGCCGTGGCTTATATCGATGACGTGGTAATTCACTCAGAGCATTGGGAAGACCACCTGGATCGGCTAAAGAAAGTCTTGATGGAACTACAGAAGGCTGGACTAACGGTCAACCCAAAGAAGTGTCACCTGGGCCTGTCAGAGGCACAGTACCTAGGGTACAGCATTGGCCGAGGTCTCATCAAGCCACAAGAGCAGAAAGTGGAGGCAGTGAGGCGGTTTAACCCACCTACCACCAAAACACAGGTACGTGCCTTTCTCGGTTTGGCGGGTTACTACCGGTGCTTCATCCCTAACTTCTCCTCTATAGCCTGTCCAGCATCATCCTCTTGACTTCTCAACTTCTCCTCTATAGCCTGTCCCCTCAAAGACCTGACCAAGAAAGGGCAGCCAGAGAAGTTACGCTGGACAGAAGAAGCGGAGCAAGCATTCCAAGCGCTCAAGACGGCTCTCACAACTTCACCAGTATTGCATGCTCCGGACTACAGTTGCCCCTTCTTCTTACAGAAAAATGCATCAGATGTAGGAATAGGAGTGGTGCTGTCCCAGGTCCAAGCAGGTGAAGAGCATCCCATTGTCTATATCAGTCGCAAGCTCTCTCCTGCAGAATCCCGATATGCTGCAGTAGAAAAGGAAGCCCTGGCCATAAAATGGGCAGTCTTGGAGCTGAGATATTATCTGACAGGATGCAGTTTCACCTTAGTTGAGATATTATCTGACAGGACGCAGTTTCACCTTAGTCACGGATCATGCTCCCCTGCAGTGGATGGCCTGCGCTAAAGATTCCAACGCACGAGTGACCAGGTGGTTCTTGGCACTCCAGGCCTACCACTTTACAGTCCAGCACCGAGCAGGGTCGGCACACGGTAATGCCGATGGTCTGTCCCAGATGGTCACTGGATGGTCAGGTCTGTCAGTCTCTCTTGCCCCCCCTGCCCCACTTCTCCATTCTTTGCCCACAGGCCCAAGACAACGCTTGGTGTTTTTCCTCCCGCTTTTCCTCCCGCAGGCTCCAGTGATTATTAAGTGATCCCAGATCACAAGGTTCCAGCAGGTTCCTTCACCTTCACTTCTACACTCTTCACAGCGGATGATCTGCCTCTCTGATCCTCGGAGCACCTTCACCACTTTCA
>NW_015656673.1:0-292 GCF_001515625.1 Sinocyclocheilus rhinocerous
AACCTATAAAGGAACATTTTTTATGAGTGTTTGAATATGCAGAAAAAATCCAAGTGCAACAATGGATTTTGTTGTTTGGGGTGAATTTGCTTTTAGTTTTCTCCAAAACTATACAGTAAAATGCCTTGAAAATAAATACAGTGATAGTCAGGCTCAGTCTGAATACATATCAATTGAAAGAATGAGCTAACATATAAAGGAACATTTTATATGAGTGTTGGAATAAGCGGAAATAATCCAAGTGCAGCAATGGAGTTTGATGTTTGGGGTGATTTTGCTTTTAGTTTTCTCC
>NW_015656674.1:0-1489 GCF_001515625.1 Sinocyclocheilus rhinocerous
CCACCAGCTCATTAGATACACACATATATATATATATATATTTATTAGTGGCCAAGCCTGAAGGGCTGTAGCCCCTATTGTATCTGTATGTTTTCTTTATTATTATTTTTTTTCCCCAATGGGGTTCTATGGCAGCCCTTTGAAGGGAACATAGGAAAATGATGAAAATTGGTACACTTGTAGTGATGGTCATGAATAGTGATCTGACCAATTTTGGGGTCTCTAGGCCCAACTCTATAGCGCCACCACCAGTTCAAAGATCCAACATTGAAATTGTAATAACTTTTGAACCCCTGATTCTAGAAAAATTAAACTTAGTACACATGAGTACGCTCTTCATGGAGATCACATTCAATACCTTACATTAAGACTCCACCCATTACAGTAGCGGCCATTTTGAAAAGTACTGTAAATAGTCTATTCCCTACTACTCCTTCAAATTTGATCCAATTCTTCCCAAAATTAGCTCAGATGATCCTTGGATTGAGCTGTACAGAAATGACTTAACAGATGTTTTTTATTAATCTTTGTTCAAAAGTTATGAAGTTGTGAACATTACGAGGTCGACCAAAAATTGGTTCAGAGGCTGTATCTCGGTCAAACATTGATCAATCGACACCAATCTTGGTACGCTTCATCAACACCACGATCTGAGGGCCCATGCCAAAGTTGGGAACAGCGACACCTATGGGTGTTGAGATACCAAAAATGCACATTTTTGCTTACAACTTTTGAACAGTTAGTCAGAAAATTATGATCTTGGTGTCTTTGGATTCCCTGGCTCATGCCGGATCTGTGGATGTCTTGATCTTTGGACCGAGCTGCACAGAAATGACTGGACAGAATTTTTTGACCACTAGTGAAAAAAAAAGTTATGATGTTGTGAAGTTAACAAGGTCGACCCAAATTGGTTCAGAGGCTGTATCTCGGCCAAACTTTGATCAATCGAAACCAAACTCGGTATGCTTCATCAACACCATGAACTGAGGATATATACAAAATTTGGGAACAACGCCACCTATGGGTCGTGAGATACTAAAAATGCACATTTTGGCGTATAACTTTTAAACAGTTAATCAGAAAATCATGAATCTATCAAGAAAACCATAAGCTGCGTTACAATTTACTTAACTTTGCATGTTACACTGCTTAAAATGCTTAAGAACTTTTTTTATGAGCTCATTCTCACACCTTAACCTCTCCTCAGCAGCCTGTAGAACGTGCATTGACTGAGTGGTGCACTCTGCTAAGCCGCTAGCTCCAAATGTTTAAGGTCGTGGGTTTGAATCCAGGGTGGCTAATGTTACTTCTGTTCTAGACTTTGGATTTTCCGTGCGTGTTCGTTATGAGTCAGTAATGTGTTTTTGATCATTCTCATCTGAACTTCTGTTCGATTTTGAACTTCTGTACTTCTGAACCTATCTGTTCTTTTAATGTACATTCTATTTCTGCCGTTTTTCTTCTTCCCGCTCTGCGCTGCGCTACAGCC
>NW_015656675.1:0-308 GCF_001515625.1 Sinocyclocheilus rhinocerous
GCAATGACACCTACATCGTCATCGCATCTCGTGCGCCGCTGATAATGCTGCCTCCTTA
The DNA here is from genome assembly GCF_001515625.1 of Sinocyclocheilus rhinocerous. Lineage (NCBI taxonomy): Eukaryota > Metazoa > Chordata > Actinopteri > Cypriniformes > Cyprinidae > Sinocyclocheilus > Sinocyclocheilus rhinocerous. Next base: position 59 of record NW_015656675.1, read on the forward strand.
ACACACACCTAAAAGTCGAATGCAACGTTTTTGCATTCGAATGTGGATTTTTATTTTAAATTCGACGAATATTCGAAATGCAAATTTTTTTTTTACAGCCCTATTAGACATCCTTCCAGTTAGTTATGTGATAGCACTGACCAGAGATAATAAAGTGTGCTTGATAATTGAGGTTATTTTGCAATCATGTCAGTAGGGCTGCCACTAATGACTATTTTTATTTTGATTAATCAATCGACTAATTTATCAA
>NW_015656675.1:849-959 GCF_001515625.1 Sinocyclocheilus rhinocerous
AAACAGAATTTGGTAAAGATAAAACTGTAAAACTCAATTAATTAGACAGGCTTTTTGATAACTAAATTTTTATTTAACCATTAAAACAGAGTATAGAAAAATGAAAATGG
>NW_015656676.1:0-264 GCF_001515625.1 Sinocyclocheilus rhinocerous
AATGATCTTCCCATCCCTATCCGGAATGCTGAATCCCTGACAATTGTCAAGCGACAGCAGAAAACTCATCTCTTTAAACGCTACTTGACTTCATCTTAAAAAATAAAAAAAATAAAAAAAAACTTTTTCTTTCTCTTTATTTATTCCTTCCCTTTTCTAGCTTGTACTTATTTGAACAATGCCTAAAACTTGGTTTTACAAGCACTTCCTGTGTCTGTTTGCCTCTTTAAGAAGAATCGCTTTATGTATTCCCCAATTGTAAGT
>NW_015656676.1:405-529 GCF_001515625.1 Sinocyclocheilus rhinocerous
TGGTGCTGGGAGCTCCTGGTCGCCGCATATGCTAGCGACGGATGCATCTTTCACCGGTTATGAGGGGCCACTCGGTCCGCGGCCTGTGGAGCGGCCGCCATCTCACGTGGCGCATACGTTGACT
>NW_015656677.1:0-187 GCF_001515625.1 Sinocyclocheilus rhinocerous
ACTGCACTGGCATATCAATTGCCTAGAGTTGTTAGCGGTGCGCCTAGCCTTAAACCATCTCAAAGGGCGCTTACGAGGCAAGCAAGTGCTGGTTCGAATGGACAACACGGCGACCGTTGCGTACATCAACCGACAAGGTGGTCTACGCTCCTGTCGCATGTCGCAACTCGCCCGCCACCTCCTCCTT
>NW_015656677.1:374-1674 GCF_001515625.1 Sinocyclocheilus rhinocerous
GCCGCTCAGGTAGACCTGTTTGCCTCTCCAGAAACCTCTCACTGCCAGTTGTTCTACTCCCTGACCGAGGGAACACTCGGCACGGACGCACTGGCACACAGGTGGCCGCGGGGCCTGCACGAGTATGCATTTTCCCCAGTGAGCCTTCTCGCACAGACGCTGTGCAAGGTCAGGGATGATGAGGAGCAGGTCCTGCTTGTGGCGCCATATTGGCCCACTCGTACCTGGTTCCCCGAACTAATGCTCCTCGCGAGAGCCCCTCCCTGGCAGATTCCTCTGAGGAAGTATCTACTGACTGACATCTACTCACCCACGTCCAGACCTCTGGAAACTTCACGTCTGGTCCCTGGATGGGACACGGAGGTTCTTGGTGACCTATCCCAAGAGGTAGTTGACACCATCACTTCCGCGAGAGCACCGTCTACGAGACACGCTTACACCTTGAAGTGGAACCTGTTCGTCGAGCGGTGCATTTTCGGTCGACTATTCGTGCCTAGAGTTTGGGCCGGCTGGCTCCCAGGTAATCCTGAGGCCCCGGCCCGGCTATGTGCCCAAGGTTCCCACTACTCCCTTCAGGGACCAGGTGGTGAGCCTGCAAGCACTGCCCCTGGAGGAGGCAGATCCAGCCCTAGCTTTGCTTTGTCCCGTCGGAGCCTTGAGATGCTACGTAGACTGGACACAAAGCTTTAGGACCTCAGACCAGCTCTTTGTCTGTCACGGAGGCCGGCAGAAGGGGAATGCCGTCTCTAAGCAGAGGATGGCCCACTGGATAGTGGATGCCATCACCCTGGCTTATCAGGCACAGGGTGTGCCCTGCCCGTTCAGGTTGCGAGCTCACTCTACTAGGAGTGTTGCATCCTCCTGGGAGCTGGGTCGTGGCGCCTCGCTGACAGATATTTGTAGAGCTGTGGGCTGGGCGACCCCCAACACGTTCGCTAGATTCTATAGCCTTCGTGTGGAGTCGGTATCCTCCTGTGTTCTCACCTCAAACGGGAAGAAGCACTGAGAGGCCCCGGTTAGTGTACGCTTGCTAAAACCACTCCAGAGAAGTCCGTACTGTAGACCCTGTCGAGCTACTCCATCCCCTCGGCAGCCAGACGTGGCGGAACGTCCGGCGCCAGGCCCTCACTTGATGAATCCATGAGAACCGGTAGAAGGCTGGGTTCCATATGTAGAGGCCTAAGTGGTTCCCATATGTGTAAAGTCCACGGTATAGCCTCAGAGCCCGTGTTTCCCCGGCAGACTTCTGCCATTTCCATGAGGGTTACAATCACCTCTAATCTTCCATATGCACCTAAAC
>NW_015656677.1:1972-11244 GCF_001515625.1 Sinocyclocheilus rhinocerous
TTCCATGAGGGTTACAATCACCTCTAATCTTCCACATGCACCTAAACGGATGTTCGTATGTGTAAGTGCTTCCAAAACCTCCTTCGGGAAGGATGGGGCTTCCGCAACATTCCTGTTCCAAGTGGAACGGGTACGTTTTCCCAGTGTTATCCAATCTCACTGAGTGGGAAGTGCTATGACAACAGTGACTGGTCTTCTTGTTGCGAGCCCTGGCCTGCACCAAAAGGGGCACAGGCGGCTCGCACAGGACACTGGAAGGGGCAGCATCCATGGCGCTTTGGTAGGGATCCCAATTCGTCGGTCACCGACGTGACGTCGAGAGTGACCGACTGAAAGGGAATGTCTCGGTTACGTATGTAACCCTCGTTCCCTGAAGGAGGGAACAGAGACGTCACGTCCCGTCACCACGGCTGCTGTACCACCGCTGAGCGGCTGGGTCACGCTGTGATCAGCAGAAGCTGGATGTAATTATCGCATGCCAATGTGCATTGGCTCGTTTAGTTTACACTCGAACTGGATAGGTCTCTCTAAGCGAGATCCCCAATTCGTCGGTCACCGACGTGACGTCTCCATTCCCTCCTTCAGGGAACGAGGGTTACATACGAAACCGAGACATTTTCTTCACACATCACACATCACATCTCATATTTCATATTAAGCATGCCCCATTTGTTTCCTAGTCACCGACGTGACGTCTCCATTCCCTCCTTCAGGGAACGAGGGTTACATACGAAACCGAGACATTTTCTTCACACATCACATCTCATATTTCATATTAAGCATGCCACATTTGTTTCCTAGGTTACTAAGCACACTAACTTCTGAGAAAAAAAAAACATCATTAGTGTCAAAATTGATGGTTATGGTGGAAATAGCTGACTTTCCATTTTAGCATTAATTAATATTTAATTGATTTTTTCCTCTTTTTGTCAGAATATTATAATTTCTAAAACATAATACTATTTTTAAAATTGATTTTTTAATATTTTACGAATGAAATGGGGGAGTGGACAAGGATAAAACAATATGATCTTTACATAAACCGTATGTGGAAAGCAGCAAAAATAAATAAAGGTTTCCAAGATATTTTGAATGTGACCTTCATATATTCTATTGGAAACTACAGTATTAGTTTAAAACTGCCAGTAGCTGTTAAAAAACACCTAAATTACTGCTATGGCTACTAAGAGGTAAAATTAAAAGCAAGGTTGAAAAGACCTGTTTTGTCTGACAAGTCCTATTTCATAAAATAATGTTGTTTGGCAACTTGACGTTGTCTAAACAACTGACTGACTGACTGACTGACTAATTTTTTCAGCAGCTGAGAGAGTGATTGTCAGGGCCTTTGAACCAGAGTCGATCTTTGGCACCATCTCATCTCAAGGTTAAATCCCTCTCTTGATGCATTACTCCAAGACGGATTCCAATGCTCCACCAACATAGCATTAGCTTGTGGATATCTACCCCTTAGTCGTTCCCAAAACAGGCCTGTTCAGTGGGTATTCAAACGGCAGAAAAGAGCCGTCTGCTGTTCCAGTCAGTCAGTCATCATATTTGTTTCTGGAAAAAATAAAAGCAGTGTTTGTCTTAACAAATCTGGGTGGCAAATGACTAGATGAAAACCTCAGACAATGCATGAAAACCCAATTCCAGACAGTCTAGGCAAAGGGGGTGTGGCTTCTTTGCATTACGGCTTAGCTGATTGGCTAAAAAAAACTGTATGTGGAATTTCAGTTAGCTGAGGGATTTCTGGGGGATCACGGTCATGGAGACGAATGGATAGTTTTCTCCAGGCTTCCTTGGTTTGAATACAGCTTGGATTGGTGTGCAGAGTGCGTTCCCACCACCATAAATATTTTCATTGCCATGGTAACATCGTTCAGGATGTGATAGCTACACGTAAATGAAACCTCATCTCGCAGTTTTCAATTCATACATATGTGAGAGCTCCATCAACAGAGGCGCATTTACATTTAAAAAGCTGGAGATTTTATATGGACCTTAAATGGTATTCATGCGGTTCTCTTTCAATGACACGGAATGAAAGGGAATCTTGGGAACTCAAGGACAGGCCGGCAATGAAGTAACCTGGAGGTTTGTGTGAAGAACAGAAGGATGTGTGATCTGTACTTTAGATGGTTTTGAAGAGACGCTGTACTGTACCGGCACACAGCTGACAATAATGAACCTCTGAAAGCAATGTCTGATTACTGATCTTGCTTCTTTTTTCTATATTGGTAGCACCTAAGATGACAGCGTTTATTTTACTATATTGACTTCCTTTATTTCTTTTATTTTCATTTAGGGGTCTTTGATACTGTTATTGACAGATATAACGCACATTTCGGTGCCTCATTTCAGTGCCACTTAAATGCCTGAGCGATCGATTGAAATATTAGTCATGGTTCTCCGAAATGGACGAAGCTTATTGGGCATCACTAGGCCATTTTTAGCGGGGCTATAGCAATTAGCTCCATAAACTGTACACAAATTTGTGATCGCCTCAGAGTCAGTCCACTTTAAATTTCATATGAAAACGGCGGCCGACTTCATCTCCTCCCCATCTTTCAGCGTGCTCTTTAATCCGCAGACCACGGCGGCACAGCGCGAGCAGACTCAAGCAGAAACAGAGGACACAACACACAAGGTGTGTGTTTATCGATAGATTGTTATAATATCTGTATCTGTGCAGTTCTTTGTCATAAATACAGTTTACAAAAGGTCACGAGGGAGCAATCGGTTTCCCATCTACTGTAAAGTTTTCGCTGACACCTCATCACACCACAGCTGTTTCCTTGAGTGAGGGAAGCACAACTTGGGAAATGAGAGCATCCGAGGAGCTTGTGGATGCTATGTATATTTATTTTAAATATTTGTAATGTTCTTTAATGTTATCCATGTTTTTGTGGCTCTATTTTTTTAAGTATCGGTTCAGGCACCGTTTAGGCACCGGTACCGTTTTAAAAGTATCGATTTGGCACCGGTATCGTAAAAAACCCAATCGATATCCAACCCTATTCTTCAATACGTTTAACAACTTTAATAGAGTCTGCTTTTGTATCGTACATACTATGCACACAAATTGTAAGGAATTTAGAGTTAACTATTCTGATTATTTTAAAGGGATAGTTCACCCAAAAATGTTAATTCTGTCATCATACAGGTCTGGAAATTCTTTGAGTATTCATTTAAGGCCTGAAATCCTCCCACGCCAGATTTTGTATGATGTCTAAATATTCTTGTATGCGTCATTTCTCAAGTTACATTGATTTAAGTGCAATTTTTAAAGCTTTTTCAAATAAATCAAAAACGAGTCTCTTATGCTCACCCAAGGCTGCATTCATTTGATGAAAAAATACAGTAAATATCATTAATTAAATTATAAAAGTTAAAAAGGTTAAAATCATCATTTTGCATCATTTTTATATTAATATATTTTAAAATATAATTTATTACTATGCTGACAAAAATGAATTTTCAGCATCATTACTCCAGTCTTCAGTGTCACATGATCCATCAGAAATCATACTAATATGCTGGTTTGATGCTCAAGAAACACCTTTTTTATTCATTTTTAAGCTTGTTTCTGCCACGAAAGAATAAATAAATAAATACATACATAAATACATAATTCTTACTTTTATTCTCAGATTTGTAAGGTTATATCTCACATTTTCTTGAAAAAACATGAAATTGAATGAAGTCTGAATTGTGTGATAAAAAGTTGCAATTATCTTTATCATTTATTTGTTTATTTTTAATCCCATGGCAGAAACAAGTTTCTAGAGAAAACAGTTGTGCAGTTTAATATGTGTGGAAACCGTGAAACTTGTTTTTTCCTTTATGGATAATTTTTGAAAAAGAACATTATGGTCATCCTAAGAATCCTATTCTTAACAAGTATCAATATTTTCAGTGAAAATAACTATAAATCCTGGGGGAAAAAAGGCAAACATAGTTACTTTTAAGTATAAAACTAGATGAAAATCTGCCAGTGCTAAATACACTTATTTTCTACCTGCACATGAAAAAGTTTTAATATCTTATGCGGTGTTGCTTTTCAGGTACATTTTCGTTTAGGGATTTTAGATATGTTTACTGGAAACAAGTTTTAAAAAGACTAATTAGAAACTCATTAGGAGATTTTTCCTGACATTTCCAAACATGTCATCAAACTTGACACTTTCATGCAAATTATGTGTTCATGTTTTCTTATGACTCATCCCTTAATCCAATGTTTATCACAGGTACAGTTGCGCTCACTGCCCGTATGTGGTGGTTCGTAGGAGCCGTGGGTCTTGCTTTGGCTCCTTCTCGCCCCGTTCCCTGTCTAATTACCTTCCCCCTCTGCTGGAAACCAGTACAAGCCTGTTGGGCTGGAAAGGTGAGCTGTTAATTACCCACCGGAGGAGCCACAATAAGAGGGGCCGCCTCAGAAGATACAACAGGAGAGGCCATGCCGACCTCCCACCTCTTAAGAAAGCCTAACAAGAGCCGGTGGCTGCTGTTCAGAACACACCTGCTGTCTGATCCTCTGCTTTGCCTTGGCAACCGCTTCACTGATGTGGAGACAGCTGTGAGAGATGACTGCTTAATCACGCACATGGTTTTCGCTGACTGGATGCATGCATCTATAAAAAAATACGAGCCCAAACAACCTGTTTTTGAGGGCCGCAACATGCCTATAGGAAATAAACAAATCGAGATCTCAAGTGTTTCTCCTGGAAAACAGCAGCAAACAGTGTACAGTACGCAAGTCTGCTGGTTCTCAGATGTTTCTGCTGAGAAAAATATCTCATGTGTCTCCTATAGAGTTTCAAATGAGATCTTTTGCTCCAATTTGATAGGATACCAAAGTTTGTAATCGAATGTTGAATATTTTAGAAGACCTTATGGAACTCTTACTTAAATTCCATTTAGGTTCCAACATCGTCTCAGCAAATGGAGATTTTTATGGAAGTCTCCTCCTTCTCAGATGTTTCTCCTGAGAACATCTCGCATGTGTCTCCTCAGGAAAACTGTGTGTCTTTCATAGTTTGAAGACTTAAAGGAGCTCCCACTTAGATTTACTTTGTTTCAGATGTTTCTCCTCAAATGTCTTATGGTAAATGAAAATGGAAGTAATGGAGACAAATGTTAATATGCAAGAAAAATGGAAGTGTAGTCCAGATCATTTGACCTTTAAAGTAGTGAATGAGAAATGTTTGAGTTCGTTCTCAGAAATATTCAATCTCATTAATATCGCAAGTGTTTCTCCTTGACAGCAACAACATTAAATGAAGAGCCACCTACTACTGAGATGTTTCTTCTGAGAAAAAGACTCCAGTGATCTCACGCACGTTTCTTCTAGATGTCAAAACTGTGCTCAGATTTTCCATGACCCCAAAACCTGCAACAAAAAGTCAGAGATCTTGATTGTTTCTCCTAGATATCAAGTTTCACGATCTTTATTTCAAGATGGTTTTAGTTTAGTTTCAATATAGCCTCAGATGTTTCTCCTAAAATACCATATGATGAATTAAAATGGAATCAAATGAGACAATTGTTGAAATATATCAAAAACATAGAGCTGGAAATATTTGGAAAGCATCATCCAGATCATTTGGTCTTGAAAGTATTGGATGAGCAATGTTTGAGTTCACTCATAGGAAATTAAATGTCTTTCATATCTCAAGTGTTTCTCATTGACAGCAAGAAGATTAAATGAAGAGCCACCTACTTCTGAGATGTTTCTCCTGAGAAAAAAAAAAGACTCAGGTGATCTCACACGCATCTTCTAGATGTCAAACCATTGCTCAGATTTTCCAGAATCTGAAATAAAAAGTCAGAGATCTCAATATGAACTCAAACATTTCTCACCCAACTCTTTTAGAATCAAATGATCTAATAATGATCTGCTTTTCCTGTCACTGTCTCTGTTCATTTTTATCTGAGAAACGGTTGATCTAAATGTTACAGAGAGCTCCATGAATTCTCCTGAGCTACAAAAGAGCAACCTGAGCAATTTAGCTTCTGTCAGCAACACAATCTTTATCAGGATATAGTTAGTCAGCCCCTGCTGAGGGAAGCAGCCCTCCGGCGGTGTCCATTTTTAAAGTTGTTGGCCTTTCTGTGCCGTGTTCAACCTCATTAACACCTCACTGCCTTATTAACGTTCACATCATCCAACCCATTCTATTAAGTTGTGACATCTTGTACAAAGTTGTACAAGGTATTATATTGCAACTGGAAGGAAACACTAAGCACTGACATGGGCGAAACCCTCAATGAAATGAGGTTTTTTTTTTTTTTTTCATAAACCAATTGAGATACACTGAACAAAATTATAAACGCAACACTTTTGTTTTTGCCCCCATTTTTCATGAGCTGAACTCAAAGATCTAAGACTTTTTCTATGTACACAAAAGGCCTATTTCTCTCAAATATTGTTCACAAATCTGTCTAAATCTGTGTTAGTGAGCACTTCTCCTTTGCCAAGATAATCCATCCACCTCACAGGTGAGGCATATCAAGATGCTGATTAGACAACATGATTATTGCACAGGTGTGCCTTAAGCTGCCCACAATAAAAGGCCACTCTAAAATGTGAGCCTAAGGCACACCTGTGCAATAATAATGCTGTCTAATCAGCATCTTGATATGCCACACCTGTGAGGTGGATGGATTATCTCGGCAAAGGAGAAGTGCTCACTAACACAGATTTAGACAGATTTGTGAACAATATTTGAGAGAAATAGGCCTTTTGTGTACATAGAAAAAGTCTTAGATCTTTGAGTTCAGCTCATGAAAAATGGGGGCAAAAACAAAAGTGTTGCATTTATAATTTTGTTCAGTGTAATTAGCCAGAGAGGCTGCAAAAGCCTGTACGTATCTCACTATTTTAAATGTCCTGTGGGATTTTTTTTTTTTTCCAACAGACTCCAAATACTCCAATCTACCAACTCCAATTATTTGGTTTGATTGTTTGTTCTAATTAGCTTAATGCTTAACGCTTCTAAGGACCTCATCAAGATGATATTTTTTTTATGTTATTATTTTTGTGAATAATTGCGTATACCCTGAAATTGTGTTATTTAGTTGCTCAGAAAATGGTAATGGCTTCATTCAGTAAACTTAAGATATCATTATTTCAGACGTTGAGTTTCTCTTACAAGTAAGCTTTATCAACACTGAATAACATGTTGAGACATTAAGAATGAACTGAGTAAAGTAAAATCAAATAAAATGTATATATATAAAATTTGGTTGACACAACTTGCATACATACATAAATATGTATGCTTTTAGTTTTAGACTCATTTTTTTAACTATAGTTTTTAGTTTTAACCAAAATTATATGATTAACTATAACAACACTTACAGTAACTATAATTAAAATATAATAAAATAATAAAAATTTTATTATAAATAATAAAAAGCATTTTATCTTATACTTATATTAACTTGTATTATTTATATAAAATTAATTATATATAATTATTTATATAAAACATATATTATATAAAAATAGCATTATATTATATTATATTATATTTCAAAACATGGTCAAAATATCAGTGTTTTGAAATAGAATAGAATAGAATAGAATAGAATGTTTTGGAATAGTTTTGATTGGTATAAACAAGAAAGAACAGAAATTATTAGTAATTCATGTAAGAAATCACATTTAATTTAGTGTTTTCATGTTTCTGTGTACAAATAATTCTAATTAACATGTTTGCCTGCTTAATGTTCAATTATTTTATTGAGTTGTTTGTAATTGCATATTGTTATTGGTATTACCACAGTAAGTGATTGTCAATACTGTATATGTAACATGAACACTGTAAAAGGAAAAAGTAAAGCATGACTGACTTTTTCCCTCTTTTCCAGTTGACATCTCACAATATTTCTTTAACCCGCCACCGAACACACCCACCTCATGATTCAATTACATCTGTGGATGAACCCGGTCATCCCGGGTCACCTGTCACCCCGAATCATGCCCGCCATCCCGCTCCGAGTTCTCAAGACGATCCGAGCGACTCTTTTAATTCAATAGGCGTCGCTGTCAAACACAGGCTACAATCTCTCCCTCAATCTCTCTCCGGTATTCCCTTTTGACTGCAGAGCCAGTATTTCCCTCAATCCCGGGCTGACGCCTAACCTTTTCTAGCCTTTTAATATGCAGCGTCGTCTTCTTCAGCATGGCTTCCTGAATGTCACTCTCAATCTCTTCTGACATTTGTGCTGAAGATGCCACATTAGGTGACAAAATGCAACATGCTTTACAGTGCTCTTTTAAGACTCTGGTGACAAACACGGAAACAAAAAAAAAACGTGCCAACGCAGCTCTTAGGCATACACAAGTGATATTTGTAAACGTAACTCCAGATTAAAGCAGTACGCCATGAGAAGATACAGTCATTTTACCACAAGTAAAGCACAACCAACTGACACTGTAAAGAATTACTATTTAAATTGCAAATAAAAAGTTTAAACTACAGTATGAAATATGGATATAAATACATTTTTATGATAAATCAGTACCATATTGGTAACTGACCAATGTTGGAATTTTTATATTCTTATATGATGAACATTTTATTGATATTTGCTGTATAGGACATTGTATTGTGCATGCTTGTGCCATTTTTACATTTAGATTATTTTGCCATCTTTTAACGCTCACTTAAAATCTCACAATTAATATGCATTTTTCATTCTGTACATTGTAATGATGTGATGCCTAAATTTACTTTATTTAGCATTTTAAATCATTGTTTTTTTTTTTATCAAAATATCCCATTTTTATTAAATTGTAATATTATTTAACATTTATTGGTTATTGCCATGCATCCTTAATTTAAATACTTAAACATATATATATATATATATACACACACACACAGTGCCTTGCGAAAGTATTCATACCCCTTCATGCTGCCTTATGTTAAACTGCTTTAAATTACTATATATATTGAATTTCTTTTTCTTTCATATGTGTTTATATGGGCTCCTTATATCATTTGCATTAATCACAGAAAAAGGGTGTGATTAATCTGATTAAAAATGTTAATCTATTGACAGCCCTAATATATATATATATTCTTTTTCGTTTATATGGGCTCCTTATATCATTTGGTTATTTAGTATCCTTTTGGAGTTTTGGAGATCTTTGGAGTCCTTTTTTGGAAAGACATCTACATTTATCCTGAGAAAAGCTAGCAGAAAATACAGATTTTTGAGAATCACCCTTCAATCTTTTGGTTTACTTTGCTGGATATAGCAAA
>NW_015656677.1:12114-13641 GCF_001515625.1 Sinocyclocheilus rhinocerous
TACATACATACATACATACATACATACATAATTGCAGTTGTTATTGTGATGTTATTTAAGTATCATATATTTTTGTGCTGTATTCATTGCTAAAATATAAATTCAATTAAATTCAATTCAATTAACTATGAAAACATTTTTCACTCGTAAATTGCAAGCAAATTTCACAAATTATTACTAAAAAAGCAAATACACGGAATCAAACTGAATGAACACACCGAATTAAAAATGAAACATGCCATTTTAAGTAGAAAGACTTACCGATATTTACTGACTTACCGAATTTCTTACCGATAATTTTTTACAATCACAGTTGTGAATTTAAAATAGTATGTTTTTGTTATCATATTTTTTGTCACGAAATATAACAAAAAAAAAAAAATTTCGCTCGTGTTTATACATTTAATTGAATTTATCACAACTACCTTAATTTCATTATGTGCTCTGAAAAGAGTCAATAAATAATGTTATTTAATGAATGAAAACATGGCACAAAACACACAACACCTAAATATTATTCAGGTTTTTGTGTTGAAACATCAACCATTTAGCGAATTCACTCCTGAGAATCTTTTCACATTTTATTTTTCGTCTAATTTCCCCACAGTTGAGGATAGAGTTCCCCTGGCGTAAGGACTCCAACAGAAGGCCGCAGAAGCCGTTCTAATCCCAAGCACTGTGTTCTGAAGCCCTCAGAAGTTATTTTCAACAGTAGCTTCAGTCCGCCCCTCTGGGCCCAGTGTTACTATCATTGCTCAGAGCCAGATTTGATCTGGGAATCTTGGGACCGGATGTCCTGTGTACTAATCAGCAATCTAAAAGTGTGGGCCTCTGGCTCGCTGCGAGATCATTTGTTTTCTGGGCAAAGACTGTCCAGCATAACAGCCAACCCGAGCTGACAGACCAGCCCCACTCCATTACACTATCACTGAGAGAAAGATAGGGAACAAATGCCTTTGATTTATTGCACACATCTCCTCTCTTGCCAGCATTTAGACATGAAACGTTAAAGAAAATCAGTGCAAGATGTTTGGGATGAGTGCTCTTTTATCATTGTACTATTACTGCATGGACTTTATTGCACACATCTCCTCTCTTGCCAGCATTTAGACATGAAACGTTAAAGAAAATCAGTGCAAGATGTTTGGGACTTTGGGATTTCACAACCAAACTGCGCCTTTAGTAAGTCTGTAAATCTGCAGCCACTCATTTGTTTCTCATTTGGCACGTACGTACAAAAATCATGATAAAAAATAAAATAAAATATAGTATAGTATATGATTTGCTAAACTATTATTATTACTAGTATTATTATCATATATATATATATACACACACATACATACATACACACATTTATGCACACACACACGTATATATATATATATATATATATATAAATACATATGAAAAAAAAAGATGAAATTCAATTTCAAAAAAAATTTTGAAAATAATGAATTAATAATTTATATTAGCAATACATTTTAGGCACTTCTTAAAAAAAATATATATATATATATATATATA
>NW_015656677.1:13752-20994 GCF_001515625.1 Sinocyclocheilus rhinocerous
ATTAATTATTCTTTGGATTTTCTTATTCTGTGTACAAAAGATACAGCAATCCTACTGTGTAGGAAAACATGTGGTGCATGTATAGTTCACTTGATTTTTTTTAAATGCCTCTACCGGTGTTAAAGCCAATCCTATGCCCTTGCATACTGTACTTCAGCTCAATCAATTTCTTTCAATACGATCAAGGTTATAGATTATTTAGGTCACAGTCAAGGTATATGAGCATGTTGGGGGCTTGTATCGGAAAGAAACATCAAGGACTTGACCAAAACAGATAGTCATCTCGCCACGGATAACCAGGGCTGTAGATCAACTCTCTCCAGCTGCCCAAAGGTTCGGTCTGCTCCATCTGTGATCGGCTGCCAGATAACTGCGCTGGGGAAGTGGTCAATCACGTTTTTTTAAAGGCAGACCTCATGTTCTACTGACCAAACACACTTACGTGTGTCCGTCCTGACCAGCGAATAATCTGCAGGCATGTTTAACACAAACAAGCGGCTCCAATCTGACAGTTACATGTCATGCCATCTTAATATGAAATGGACATGGTCACCTTGCCACCAGGATATTGCTATACTTTGCTTATCCACAACTCATTTCTCTTTAGTTCATCTTTATTTCTACACTAATCCATGATTTATTTTTCATAAATCCCACTAATTATTGTCTTTCACCAGTACAGGTGCAGAAAAGCAACAGATGGAAAAACATCTTGGTGTAAAAGTGAATGCAAGGAAAGAATATAGAGATTTTCAACTGTAAGCCAACAAAACAAAGTAGTACTATTGAATGCCTTTGATATTTGACATCGTCTCAGTGCCTACATCTATAAGACATTTCACTCCGCACATCAGTGGATCAAAGCAGCCAGGGCTGAGAGATAAAAAGCTCTGGCAGTGAAGCTTCTCGGTTGAGAGTCGGCTGCTCTCACTGCAGGAATGGCCTGGCTGGGTAAATGGTTCGAGCTGAAACCATCCGAGCCATTATGAAGTCGAAATGACGGCCGCTGATCTAAGATGTGATTCTCTGCAGAGCACAACAGACAAACAGCCCTCTTAAAAAAAAGCTTTAAAGGTTGATTATCAGGTATTTGTGATGTGTGAACAGTTTACATTCATTTTTACATAAAAAATTAATATGTGTATTAAGCAAGATGCATTGAATTTATCAAAAGCATTAGAGTTTACAAAAAAATAATAATAATAATAATAATAACAAATAAATATATACACACACACATTATATATTAAACACAGTATAATTTGAAACTTAATATGAAGTTATTTGAAATTGGAGCAATATTTCACATAATCACTGTTTTTACTATATTTATGTTTAGATAAGTGCAGTGCCTTTTTGTCAAATTATATTCATACTTCAAAACACTTGTGAAAGTTAACCAGTGTTGTTTTATTACATTATAGTTCTATTACTATATATAGTCAAAAGTCAAAAGAAGTTTTATCACTAAAAAAACTAAATAAAGATTTAAATTTAAAGTACTATAATGAATAAAAGGTCACTTAACCTAGAAAAGGAAGAAAAAGCTACAGAAATGACTGACATTGGCTCATGTGATCTTGCTGCAGTTTTAAGGCACTAAAAGGGATTCATGCATTGAGCAAGCTGCTATGCCACTACTAAAAATTCTCCATAATTTGAATGTCTTTATGGTCACTGACTTACAGTTTGCTGATTGAAAAGGGCCATATTGACTTCTTTCTCCTTGGCTTGCCGGGTTAGTCGGTCTGAAAGCTATAACTCTCAGGTTAGGGTTTTAGTACTCTTATTATACATTCTGGCAGATCAAAAAGCATATGTGCTTAAAATACGCTGTCAATCAGACAAAATAATCAATCCAGGATTATACAGCCGGTTTTAAATTAATTATACGACATTGGCAGGATCTGGAACTAGACAGCTTCTGTGGGATTGGCAGACAGTGCTAATAAATGTTCTCACGCTGAACAAAAGACACTTAGATGGCCACTTTAATGTTAAAAGCTGACCCGATTCACTTTCTTTACACGTTTCTGGTCTTAATTTGGCCTCAAATCATGTTTGTCTTTGTAACCGTTAATCGAAATATCACCTTCCTTGTCGGTTGACGTCATCTGCGAGGTCGTTTTTCAAGTTGCCTTTAACCTTTGTGATATTTACAGTGTGAAATTTAACATCTTTCATATTTTTTTAACATAAATTTTACATTTATTAGTCATCTTTCACAGATAACGGAGCGAAAAGAAAAAGAAAAAGTAGGATGTCCATGGCTAAGATACTGGAGTATAAGTCAAAGGTGTCCACAGAATGGCATCTTCAACTTCACAACTTAACAAAAAAAATTGAGTTAAAAAGACGTTTTCAGGCCGTTATCAGCGCTGACACCTTCCCACATTTCGATGTGTTAGTCTTGTGCAGTTCATTAGGATGGTGCGATACATAACAATGCCTAGAGTGATAAGAAGTGGTGTGAAGTGATCTTGGCAAAGTCTAAACAGTGTAAAAGCATCCTACTAAGACATTTACATGATTTCCAAGTCTGACATGCATTTATATTGACATCTATTTGACATCTATTTTTATCTCAAATGTGAAAAAAAAATTGACAAATAATGCTTTGACCCATAAAAACAAATGCATATAAAGGGTTTTACTTACACGGCAAGCTTTCTATTCATTCAATTAGTATATCGGGGTTTTCAAACTGGGGTCCGGGGATCTCCAAACTAAGGGGTTTTTAGGGCTTTACATTGACCATATATATATACTATATATGAGTAATTTTTATCATTTTATTCTATTGATAGCATTAGTTTTTAACAGCACTGGAAAAATTCTGAAATAATAATAATAATAATAATAATGTGAAAATAATAATATGCTGTATAATTACATATAGTAATATATACATATAATTTGCTAAAATATTAAAGCCAGTAATTTAAAGTTTGAAGAGCCCTGCATTAATTCATACAAACTAAGCAAAAAAAAAACATATCACAGTGCGCACATTTAAGATTTATCCGTTTTGGCATCACTTCACACAGCACCAGTATGTCAGTGACTCTGTCTGTCTGCACACATTAAGTCATCTCTCTGCCGAAACAGCTTTGTTTCTCTGTTATCTAGCCGCTGTCCACACACACACACACACACACACACACACACACACTAGCGTCATCTCCCATCACACCAAAGCTGCCCTGTGGGCAAACAGGCGGCTGGAGTCTCCGCTGATTCAGTTTCGCACTAAATCGTGAATGATACATCCCCTTTCGAGTGAAATATTCATCCCTTTAAAAGAAGAAGAAACAGATGACAAGATGCTAACAGTTCAGTGCTAATGATCTACAGAGGGGTCCAAAGGTCTGAGATTTGAACTTTGAGGATGTCTTAGTATCTGATCCATTCTCAAATGAATGACTCTTATGAACTGGTTAATTTTAGCAAATTAAATGAAAGAAGAAAAAAAAACAGCACGACCAGTATAGTCTGATTCCCAAACAACTGACTCCTACAAACAGGTTATTTTTAGTAAATCAAAACATACAGTGTATGCATTATAATCAGATTCCCAAATAAATTACCTATGACCCTGTTTTTTTTTTTTTAAGTGAATCAAAAACATGCTGCATGCACTATAGCCCGATCCCGGACAACTGACTCCTATGAGCCAGTGTAACCAGCATAATAAGATTCCTGAAAAAACAACTTGTATAATCGGTTTCATTTTAGTGAATCACAAACATACAGCACAACCAGTAGTCAGATTCCTTAATGAATAACTCTTAGAAACCGGTTCATTTTAGTCAATCAAAAATATACAGTGCATCCAATGTAGTCAGATTCCAGAACGAGTCACTCCGGTTCTTTTCACTTTAATGAACATACAGCAAGATTCCCGAACAAACGACTCCTATGAACTGTATAATTTGAATCAAACACATACAGCATGACCAATGTAGTCAGATTCTGAACAAATTACTCTTATTTTTGTGAATCAATAGCATACAGTGCATCCAGTATACTGTAGTCTGACTCCCGAATAAATGACTCCTATGAACTGATCTTATGAATCAAACACATACAGCTCAACCAGTGATTCTCGAATAAATGAGATTTTGTGAATAAAACACTTAAAGCACATCCAATGTAGTCAGATTCCCAAACAAACAACTCTAAGGTTATTTTAAGTGAACTAAAAAAGTGCGACCAGTATATGCCAATTCCATAATGACTCTTTTGAATCAGTTATTTTTACTGAATCAGAAACATATAGCGCAAGCAGTGTATTCCAATTCCTGAATGAATGTCTCAGTCGAATTACTGACTGACATATAACAAAGTACTCGTATTCTGAAAAAAATGAATGAAATGGGTTGAAATATGTTTTTAGTTGTTTAACAGAGTTAAAGGGTTAGTTCACCCAAAAATGAAAATTCTGTCTTTAATTACTCGCCCTCATGTCGTTTCAAACCCATAAGACCTTTGTTCATCTTCGGAACACAAATTAAGATATTTTTGATGAAATCTGGGAGCTCTCTCATCCTATGTAATCAGCGTAATCAGCGTTGTGTACGTTCTGCATGCGCGCGCATTCTCCTGAACATAAACAATGCTGATAATGTTGATTATGTTCTGGGGAAAGTGCGCGCTTGCGTCGTGGTACTCTCCAAAATGGCAGAAGACATTAACTCGGGGAGAAGAATTGTTGAATAAATTATGTTATTTTTGTTTTCTTTGCGCACAAAAAGTATTCTCGTAGCTTCGCAAAATTGAAGTTGAGTCAATGATGTGACATAGACTGTTTTATCGATGTCCTTACTGTTTCTTGACCTGGGAACATTTCAGTTGTGTTGCTGTCTATGCAGGTTCAGAGAGCTCTCAGATTTTATCAAAAATATCTTAATTTGTGTTCTAACCGTTAATAACCGTTAAGAAACCAGAATCGTTACAAGGAATCCAAAACCGCCACAGGAACCGTTCAATTCTTTACGATTCCCATCCACCGTCGTCCCTAGACATCCCTGAAAGAGAGAATGACAGCAAATGCATGTGTGCTCGCTGCTTGTTCCTGTTCTAATATCTCCCTCATCTTTTAGAGCCGGCGGCGGTGCGTGCGCGAGACTCTGAAGTGTTGCACTAAACTGCGGCGACCCCGTTACGCGCCATAACGCTAAAATTACTCCTGGACTTAATGTACCGCCGGACTGCGAGCAACACCCTCTCCCGTCTCAAGGCGCAATCATCTTCACGACAACCTATCAATCTGCTCATCCTGGTGATATATCTAGGTTACTGTGATTATAGCGTTACCCCACAGGATGTACATTAGAAGTCAGTGATCTTCTCCCCCGACCCCGGCGTGCCGTGAATCTCCTGCGACGGCCTCCGCGTGTTTCTCTTGCCACAGATTGTGCGCGTGTCTCTGTGTGTTTGGGTTAAATTTATAAAGCGCACATTTAAAAAATACGTTCATTAGCGGGTGCAATTCACGAGCGCTCAAAAAAGCATTACTCTTGCGAGGCGTTGGTTATAAATGGTGTAAAATTTAAATGGAAAGCAAGGCATTAAGGAATTATATTCCTGTCCTGGGGCGAGCACTTGATTATACTAAGTGTTTGCACGCTCCCATTGTCTTGTTCCTATGTCAACAAATGCATGAATAAAAAGGGGAAATACATCATATGCTGCTCTTCCCGCTGTAAATTGTTTTTTGTTATTATTCTTTTTTATTTATTTATTTTTAAGTGTTTCTTCAGTATATAAAAAGCTTTAATAAAGTGGTGCATTAATGGAATCGTGCCATAAGTGCTGTATATATATTTTTTGCCTCCCGGGATGGCTACTAGAAACGCATTGATGGATAACGCTGCAGTGCACAAAAAAATGCTCAAGGCTGAGAGTGGATTATGAATGCAATGTGCTGGATTACTCTGTAAAGATTAATTGGTATTGACTTGCTGTAATATACAGGGACGTGAAAGGAGGGTATGTGGGCCAACCCAACCCAGACTTATTTCTTTTTCAGAATGCTTAATAAACATTAAACATCCCAAAATTAGGTGCAAAACAGAGTTTTTTTTTCTTCAGTTGCTGGTTAATATTTGGTAGATGCTCTTATCCACAGTGACTTGCAGTGAATTTGGGTGTTTTATCAGTCTACATGTTCCCTGGGAACTGAGCCCATATCATTAGCGCAATTTAAGCAATATGAGCACATATTGCATTTTAACGCAAATCAACTCACTTGGTGGTCATCTTGGCAACCAAGCTGCTAATAGCTAATAGTATCTGTATACTGTCTACTTGAATGGAAGAAGACTAAAACATCCACTACTTTTTGGCAAGATTGTAATTCAGTAACATGTTAAATCAGCAATAACATTTGGTGGAGCAATGGTATCATATATTTAGCCCCATAAAGTTCAAATCTTGCTAATAAAAATGTACATTCTAGAGTAAACAAACTTGCACTTTACAGTGATTTAAAGACAAAATAAAGCAACTGCACACATTCTTAATGATAGTTTCTGTTGTTTGGCACACTGTTGTTATTATTATTGAATGCTAAAACAGAAAAAAAAAAAGTTATTACCGAATGCGAAAACAGAAATTAGATTGTGATTCTTAGATTGTGATTCTTAAAGTCAATTACAAATAGGGTGTTTTATTTTATTTTTTTTTGCATTTGAATGTTATGGCACAGCTCGCTATTCCGAAAGATTGGGACTCATTTGAGATAATTTAAGTCATTTATTTGAATTTCTCGAGAACATTCACAAAGGTTCTGAAAAGCAGGCCAGGACTCGTTCACAATACATGAGCAGCTGACATTCTGATATCCTGTGCACTATTTAAAACTATTTTAAACAGTATTTTGCTAATTTTATAATAATCATTATTATGCATACTGCTTTTATCACCTCATATTAATTGCAAGACTCCATGGAATATTTGTACTTTTAAAACCCATTAAAATGAGGTAATATTGTCAGGGTTGGGGATGAAGAATGGAGCGAGGACTCAATAGTGCAGGAAGATAAGGCCTTTGTTAATAAAATAAAACCAAACAAAACAGACAACAAAAACTACCCCGTGGGGGAAAAACAGGCTGGCAAGGCAGGATCTCGACACGACACGACACGACAGGACACATCCAGGGAGATATGGTGACGAACTGGCCCGGGACTGCAAACACAAGGAGAATAAATGGAGAGCAAATGAGGAGGGTAACGAGGG
>NW_015656677.1:21311-28851 GCF_001515625.1 Sinocyclocheilus rhinocerous
GCGGGGCAAGGAGCTTGGGCGGCGCCGGCAGGGCAAGGAGCTTGGGCGGAGCCGGTAGGCTAGGGAGCCCGGGCGGAGTCGGCAGGTCAAGGAGCTTGGGCGGAGCCAGTAGGCTAGGGAGCCCAGGCGGAGCCGGCAGGGCAAGGAGCCCGGGAGGCGCCAGCAGGGCAAGGAGCCCAGGCGGAGCCGGCAGGGCAAGGAGCTTGGGCGGAGCCGGCAGGGCAAGGAGCTTGGGCGGAGCCGGCAGGGCAAGGAGCTTGGGCGGAGCCGGCAGGGCAAGTGCAGCTTCGTCGGCCACCTTCGGGGGCGCTGCAGCCTCTTCGGCCGCCTCATGGGGAGCTGCAGCCTCTTCCGCCGTCCCTAGGGGCGGTGAGGAGGACCCATTCTTCCTCCTCCCCCTCCTCCGTTTCCGAGAGCAGGGCAATGAAGCATCGTCGGCCGCCTCTGGGGGAGCTGCAGCTTCATCAGCCGCCTCTGAGGGAGCAGCAGCTTCGTCAGGGGCACTGCAACTTCGTTGGCCACCTCTGGGGGCGCAGCAGCGTCTTCGACCACCACTGCGGGCACTCCAACCTCATCAGGCACCGCTGGGGGTGCTGCAGCCACATCGGCCACCACCGGGGGCGCTGCAGCTTCGTCGGCCACCTTCGGGGGCGCTGCAACCTCTTCGGCCACCTCTAGGGGTGGCGAGGCGGACAGGAGATATGGTGACGAACTGGCCCGGGACTGCAAACACAAGGAGAGTAAATGGAGAGCAAATGAGGAGGGTAACGAGGGAACACATGTGGGGCAAATTAACCAATAATCAGGTAACAAGATGGGTGGGGTCAAGACAATTGACATGAGAGCACATGGCACACAGGAAACAAAGACAAAAGCCATGTGCTCACACAAAACAAAACACAAGCACATGGCCAGCAAAACAATCACAAGCCATGTGCTTGAACAAAAAGACACGAACACGCAGCTAATGAGAAAACTCATAAGACGCGTGTTCACACAAGACAAGACAGCACGCAGCCAGCAAACCATGAATTACACTAGACCGAAGTGACAGAACCCTGACAAATATATGCAGGTAAACAAACAAGCAAACAAACAAATAAATAAAGTAAATAATTTTTTTATTATTATTATTAAAATAATCAAATTAATATATAAATAACAATATAAATAAGCAAAACAATAAAACAGAAAAATTTAATTATCATTACTGGGGGAAACTGTACCTAAAATAATTTTTCATAACCTCAAAACTAATTAAAATAAAAATGGTCCGAAATTAATTTTTCTTTCATATGCACTTAAATTTTAGGGTCTGTAAGTTTTTTGTTTTTGTCTCTTATCCTCACCAAGGCTGCATTTTTATTTGTATTATTATTATTAAAAATACAGCAAGACAGTAATATTGTAATATAAATATAAAAATAAAATAATTTTTTAATATATTTTAAAATGTAATGTATTCCTGTGATGCAAAGCTGAATTTTCAGCAGCCATTATTTTAGTCTTCAGTGTCACGTGATCCTTCCTAAATCATTCTAATATGCTATTCTGATGCTGCTCAAGAAACATTCCTTATCAAGATCAGTGTTGCTTTAGTTGCTTAATATTTTTGTGGAAACTGTGATACTTTTTTTAGGATTCTTTGAGAAATTGAAAGTTGGAAAGAACAGCATTTATTTGAAATAGTGTTTTGGTCTAACAATGTAAAGGTCTTTACTGTCACTTTTGAAGTTTTTGAAACTGACCCCAAACTTTGTAACGGCTTGAAAGTTTTATAACCAGCCTGCATTAAACATTACAATGGCACTATATAGCAATAAAACTGGACTTTGCTGACATTTTCTTTAGCTATAACAATTAGCACATTAACTTTGTCAGCCCTAAAATGCTAACTATGAAGACACTAAAACTTCGGGACAAACTGAAAAATATAATAAAAAATGCATTAAAAATTTAAAACTATAACTCTGACAATATGAGCGACAGAAGCCATTAGTGATGTTAAGATGAGTGTATGCAAATGAGCAGTGATAAGATGCAGCGGCAACCAATGAGAGCGCAGACGGTGAAGGACCTCATACATTATACATCAGATATCTTCTGACTGCCTGTGAATCAGTCTCTTCACACAGCATTTTCACTTTCGCTTGACGCCGGAAAGTTGTTGCATCGCACCAGGTTAGCTGCAGAGAAATCTCCTGTTCAAAGAACCACCACAAACAGCCTGAAAATACTATCAGTCGCCTCGGTAAGAGAGTAAATGGAAAGTAAACACCCTCATACCACAGACCCCACAATGTGGTTAATATGTGGCTGTGATTGTATGTTTTAGCTCACACTGAGACTTTCTCGGTAGCTGAAGATGCTAGAACGCCTCATAATTTTCCTTTTCTTTAACTCGCACTGTCGAATATCTAAAATACAATACAGAGCCGTCACTCAAAACCTTCAAAGCGCGTCGATATGTCTGTCATCTGTCATTACAGCAACAAAGACACATATGGACCGAGCGAGGCTAGACTTTTGGACCCTAGGAGACTCGCGTCTGCTCAGCTGCACACACAAACACACACATTGTCCCCTCACACACACACATACAACTTAGTATGGTGGCACTAGTGCTTTTAGAGGACGGGGAGGGATGCAAACGGGCAACACACAAACAAATGCCTCTTTAGAATTCCACACAGCACTTCACTGCAGCGCGTTCGGTTTCCAGGCAGCGTTGCATTATTAATGCAAGCGTCTCTCCAGTCTGCCCGCCCCCAGAGCGCAGCAGGAGAGGAGGAGGAGAGGCCACTGCTACACTCCACGACAATGCAGCAAACATGCACAGAACAGAGACAGAATGAGGGTGCAATTTACACTTCTATCCCGCAAATGTCACGCTTAAGGCCCGTAATGCTTCACGAGCGCGTCGGATTACGCGGAAAACCGCTGAGTTCGAGCAAAGCAGCTGTAAGTGAGGACACATGTCTCTCGACGGTCGCCGAGGGCGGAAATTAGCTCGTGATTCTTAGTCATTTAGAGTACGAATAGGGTTTTTTTGCGATTGAATGTTATGTCGCTGCTCGCTATTCTGGTTGAAAGAAAGATTGGGACTCATTTGGGACAATTTAAGTCATTTTGGTTGAATTTGTTGAGGACGTTCTCAAAGGCTCTGAAACCTTTGAGCAGCTGACATAAAGGTCGACATGTTCTGTGGTGTTATATGCTGCATGCTATTTAAAAAGATTTTAAATGGTATTTTGCTAAATCTTGTATAATTATTATTATGTATACGATTATGTATATGTTTATGACCTCATATTATTTAAGACAGAATATTTGTCAGAATATTTGTCTTTTAAATATCCATTAAAAGAGCCAGTTAGGGTTAAAAAATTAATTAATTAATTAATTTTTAAAAAAAAATTGACAAAAAAAATTAATAAATAACAAAATAAAGAAAAAATAAATGAAGAAGAAGCAAAACAACAAAACCGATTAAAAAAATAACATTTCATAAATTAATAAAAATAAATACATACATATTCATAGATATACTTTTCCTTAAAGGGGTCATATGATGCAATTTCAAATTTTCCTTTCTCTTTGGAGTGTTACAAGCTGTTCGTGCATAGATAAGATCCCTAAAGTTGCAAAGACTAAAGTCTCAAACCCAAAGAGATATTCTTTATAAAAGTTAAGACTTGTCCACGCCCTCCTAAAACATCTCGTTCAAACACGCCCCCACATATCTACGTCACTGTGTGGAAGATTTGCATAACACCGCCCAAATGTTCATGCAAAGAAAGAAGGCGTAACTTTTATTCTCGCTGTAATATTGTTGTTGCCGCCGCCGCCATGTCATGGAGGCGCTGTGTGTTTCGTTGTGAAAGCCTTCCAAAAGAGGACGATATCCACTTCGTCATGCCTAGAGTTGATCCGTGCTGGTCGCTGAGGAAATACATCAACTTCGCGCTGTGGATTGCCGGATCGGCTTTCACCGTGGACGAAGCGGAGTCCAGCCCGGGGTCGTCACATGTGGTTGCCGCAAGCCCACCGGCCGTGCCGTTCTCAAACCCGCTGGCCGCCGCTCATGGTACACGGCATCACAGTATGGTAAGGGGCGTAACATTTCCGTCACACGCTTGAGGTATTCAGCCAATCACAACGCACTGGATAGCTGGCCAATCAGCGTACACCTCGCTTTTCAGACCGATGAGCTTTGTAAAAATCAACGTGTTTCAGAAAGGCGGGGCATAGAGGAGAAACAATAATGTACAGTATGTGGAAAATAATGTGTTTTTTTAACCTTAAACCGCATAAACACATTGCATTACACCAAATACACAACATAATGTTCTTTTTAGCAGCATCATATGACCCCTTTAACATTAAATGTAATCTAATCTTAATTCGAATTTAATCTTAATGTTTTTTATAATTAATTACTTAATTAAAAAATAATAAAATTAAAATAATAACAAAATAAACTAAATAAACAAGAAACTAAACAACAAAAAATAATATTTTATAAATTAATAAAAAATAACTGCATACACTACACAGATATATACATATACATATATATACTTTCCCTTAACCTTAACCTTAAATTTAATATAATCTTAATTTGAATTTAATCTTAATGTTTTTGTTAAATAAATAAACAAACAAACAAACAAATAAATAAATAAAATAATGGAATTAAACACAAAAACATGTCAATAAATAATAAAATGGACAGCATTAGAATTGTTACAGATGTGATCATCATGAAATCCAACTTATATATATATATATAAGGAGGACTATTATATTTATATTCAAGTGTAAAAAAATAAATAAATAAAAATAATGAAATAAAAATAGTATTATCTTATTATCAATTTTCCTTCTCAAGTCAGTTTAACTTGTTTTAGGATATTGAGATATTTTTAGATAAGTATGAAATTTACAGTATGCATGTACTGTATATGTATTAGTGTGTTTGGAAAAAAATTATGGAAAATGATGAATTTCATTAGTATTATGTTATATGACTTTTGCAAACAAACAAATAAATAAATACTACTTTCACAAATAGGAAGAATAAAACATTTTGCACAAGGCAACATGTATAGAGAACATAAACCTATTGAGCGCAAGTGGTTTTGTTTGCGCTAGAATTTGCGAGAGCAAACAATGACATGTGAAGGTGTCAACAGATTCAGGATCAGCCAGAATAAGATTATCCTACAGAACACAAATGAAGTTGTGTGTCATCCAAACAATATTTTTTCTTAAAGGTAAAACGTCGAGACGGTTTCTCTCTTTCTACTCTCTCTAGTCAATTAACAAAGCCAGACGCCTTCGGCACACCAAAGTCTGCGCTCTATAAAAGAGATAAAGATTCCAATTTCCCCTGTCACAGACATCATAAAGAAGTCTTTGGCTCGGCCGACAGATTGCCATCGAAATTTCCATGATTTCACAGGCGCAGTCCGCAAAAATGTTAAGAGTTAACCTCCGCCGGCCCTTGTGCAGGCATGTTTTTAAGGCTGTGATGCTGTCCCTTTTTTTCCCTGTTCGCTCTCCACTCTTTTTTCAATTCTTGCTTTATCGGAAACTTCATTTCCTATTCAAGGTAGCAGCACAAAGTAATGAATTCTCAGTGAGTACAAACGGCGCTGGCTGACCCCCGGTGACCTCCTGTCTGTAAATGAAACAGTCAGCACTGTGGCGGCTCAGAGGGGTCACCATGCCACATCGCATTTAACTGTGCTGCACAGTACAGTACCTTTACAGAAGCCTCTGGAACACAGTTTACTGTGGTTTGAGCCTGTTCTTTTAACTTCAGAGTGTTTCTCTTTATTCTAAAGTCATTTGTTTAGTGCACATCAAGATATCGAGTTAACTGACAGATTTATTCTATCGAGTAGGCCTTGCTGTTGTTTTATAAGGTGTTGAAGAGTTCAGGAAGTAGCACCTTGTCAAATTGTCACTTCAGATATAGTGATGGCCTTTCATAGGTCATGTGTTACAGACGTAGGCTTTCTGCTGCCATTCTCAGGAGTGAACCGGGACACGTCACTGCCACCGAATCAAAGAGAGGCTTGATACACAGACACCTTGAAGCTCGAATCAAAACGTCTAAAGATATTCATGCAACTCAGAGTCCTGGAAAAGTAAAGTGCAACTTTAGACAGTTAGAAACTTAGTTGCACTTTAGTGTTGTTGTTGTTGTTGTTGGTAACTAAACCAGGTAATGTGAATCACAAACTATAGGTGTGTCCCAAATCGCGTACTTATGCACTATTCTATGACGTTTTGTAGTATAAATAGTGCGAGTAGTGCGTTCACACTAAAAATTCCAAAAAGAAAAAGTGCACTTTAAATACCCGGATGATGCACTTAAATAACCGAAAAAAATGGAGTGTGGAATATTGGACACTTCATGCACTCAACTGTCACAGCTTTAATTACGTCGCGAAGGGGGAGGGGCTATCAGACTCCTGTTATTAGTGCATAAGTACATAGTGTATAAGTCATTTGGGATGCAGTGTATGTAAAATGTTATTCAGAAATGGGCTAAATTGAAATAAAGCAGAAATAAAATTTAAAAATTAGGTGAAAAACCTAACCAAAAATTAGAAATGCTGCATTGGCAAGTAACTAAAATAAAATAAGTGTAAGTATTAAAATGCGCAAAGCCGTGAAGTGTCCATCTGTTGTACCCTTCATTCCCCACAAAACGAAGGGTGCATTCGGAGGCCGCGTTTGAAGGAGCCTTCGAATTAGGACAGCCTTTGTCGCACCGCGGTGACATAATCACCCTTCAGAAGATGCAGCCTTTGAATTGGGACGTAGCTAACACGCTACTAAGGCCCAATTCCATTTCTACCCCTTACCCCTGCACTTACCGCTACCCCTCCGTTTCGCGTGTTCACGTGAAGGGGTAGGGGTGTCTCGATTCTCTTTTGTTGGAGGCGTAGGGGTAGGGGAAGCGCCAGATAGCCCTTCAGATGATGATTTTTCAGGACCACACTTCAAACGAATGGGGGAGAATTCTCTCATATCTCTATGAGAATTATCTCAGCATAAACCGGCTACAGCGGCAACATGGCTGCCCGAGCGAACAAAAAGACACATAAATGTAAGCATTTTTGTCATTAATAAAGATTTTAATGAAAAGTAATCAATTGTTTTATGCTATATTCAATCGTGTGTTCATATTTACGGTCATGTTATTATGGAAGCCC
This sequence comes from Sinocyclocheilus rhinocerous, assembly GCF_001515625.1. Taxonomy (NCBI): domain Eukaryota; kingdom Metazoa; phylum Chordata; class Actinopteri; order Cypriniformes; family Cyprinidae; genus Sinocyclocheilus; species Sinocyclocheilus rhinocerous. Next base: position 28,541 of record NW_015656677.1, read on the forward strand.
GTTTCCGCCACTGAATAAAAAATAAAAAAGGTAATTGCGACTTTTTATCTCAAAATTGTGACTTTTTTTCTCTCACAATTGCGAGTTTACATCTCGCAGTTCTGACTTTTTTTTTCAGAAATCGTCATATAAACTCGCAATTCTGACTTTTTTCTCACAATTGCGAGTTTACATCTCGCAATTCTGACTTGTTTTTCTCATAATTGCCTGATACAAACTCGCAATTCTTTTATTCTCAGAATTGTGAGATATAAACTCACAATTTATAGGCGGGGAGGGGTAGGGGGAGAGGGAGGGGAAGGGGTATAAAA
>NW_015656677.1:29121-33807 GCF_001515625.1 Sinocyclocheilus rhinocerous
GGGTAGAGGTAGGTGAAGGGGTATAAAATAGAATTGGGATTGGGCCTAAAGCAGCTCATCTTCTGCATATTCTTTAGTGCAAATTATATATATAATATAATTATATATAATATAGCACAGTTATTTTGGATTTTTTTTGCGCAAAAACAGTATTCTCGTATCTTCATAAAAATGTTGAACCACTGATATTGCATGGACTATTTTACCGATGTCCTTACTGCCTTTCTGGGCCTTGAACGTGGCAGTTGCATTGCTGTCTATGCAGGGTCAGAAAGCTCTCAGATTTCATCAAAAATATCTCAATTTGTGTTCCGAAGATGAATGAAGGTCTTACGGTTTGGAACCACATGAGGGTGAATAATTGATGACAGAATTTTTATTTTTGGGTGAACTATCCCTTTAACAGAACTGAAGTTTTGAAGAAAAAAAACTTGTTTTATAATGTCTTTTTTTACATTTCTGAATAAGAAGCCGTTCTCAATTCCCAATGCTATTCAACGCAACCGCAAACTAGCATCAGATCGGCTCACTCCGCCGTTCATCTCATGAGGCTCGGCGAACTGATGCTTCCCAGATTTCCATCACGTCTGCAATAAGTTGTAGGTTTTAACTCCCGCCGGCGAGCGGCGAGGAGCACGTTCTCTGATTGCTCCAGCAGAGTTGGCGGTGTGCGGCTGCTGTAATGAACCCGCTAATGGCTAAATCTTCTCATCAGTCTAATTGCAGAAAGACAATACCCACTGATGGCATGTGCAGATTAAACGTTCCCGCGTTCTCCAGCAAATTTCGTTAAGTGGGGGGAAAAAACACAGTGAGAGCAATTAGAAACAAGAAGGACGGAATTAAATGCACAACTGAATTAAACTCATGGTGGATTTGTGGAGCCACACCAATGAATAATCAGGCTATCATAATTCATACTACAGAGATAAAAATGGCCGCTTTAGGAATTCAGACCGAGCCTCTCAGCCACAATCGCATTATGTTATGTACTTGTATGTGTTGAGCGTCTTCTGAGAGCCGAGGATATGACCGTGGCCAATCAGAAGTGTCGTCACGTATTTACGATGCCCTCATTTTACTTGTTTGGGGTTATTTGTTTGCCAGTCGGCCACATTTTTATCTATGTGCACCACATAATGCTTTGTCAGTAATCAAATTTCATTTCACACTCCAGTGCTACGGTCCAGGATAATTAGTCAGAAGTATTTTATGTCCCAACTTGTAAAAAAAAAAAAAGGCAAATTCATTGCTTTTTTCCCCGGATGGTGGGCAGCTGAAGACATCTTTGACTCTTGGCGGGTCTGAATCATTGCTCATTTTAATCGAATTGGTCCGATAATTAGATTCATAAATGCTTATGACATATACAGTGGGTACGGAAAGTATTCAGACCCCCTTAAATGTTTCACTCTTTGTTATATTGCAGCCATTTGCTAAAATCATTTAAGTTAATTTTTTTTCCTCATTAATGTACACACAGCACCCCATATTGACAGAAAAACACAGAATTGTTGACATTTTTGCAGATTTATTAAAAAAGAAAAACTGAAATATCACATGGTCCTAAGTATTCACCCCCTTTGCTGTGACACTCATATATTTAACTCAGGCGCTGTCCATTTCTTCTGATCATCCTTGAGATGGTTCTACACATTCATTTGAGTCCAGCTGTGTTTGATTATACCGATTGGACTTGATTAGGAAAGCCACACACCTATCTATATAAGACCTTACAGCTCACAATGCATGTCAGAATTTAAGGGGGTCTGAATACTTTCCGTACCCACTGTATATATCAACGTGGTTGGTTTCTGAAGTGGCTTTTCCCAGAGACCTGCGAATAAAGAGAGGATAAGACAACTTTTAATTATTTCTCTCCTGTCTTATTCACATAAAAACTGCAGTAGTAATTTTGTTTATTGTGAGAAGAAAAAACAGGGATTGAGTGATTAGGTTTGCTTTATTGTGCTTCCTCTTCTATCCATTTATTTCCCATAATCTTCTCATTATGAGACATCAAGGTTCATCTTCATGAAAACATTCTAATTTGTTCTAGTGAATGATTTTGATTCATCTTAGACTCAAGTCTTGTGATTCTGTTCAACAACTGATAAATGTATAGCAGCATCCAGTAAGTGTCTTTTTATCTATTATGAACACTTAATAATATTTGATCTATTATGTCATTGTTTCTGAACACATCCGTCGAGTCAGTCATGTTCCACATTTGATTTAAGATCATGGAAATGATTGAAAATACAGTTACTTAAAATATGTGTAGCGCCCCCTGCCCTCTCAAGAGTTACGGCTCTCAAGACAGATTGTCAAACCTGTGGAATTCTTGATTTGAGATCATGAAAATGAAAAAGAATGACTTATTCACTTAAAAGTTATTTTCACAAACATTAATTTGTTTTTGAATCAAATTTTTTTCTTTCGAAAACATGTTGTTTTGAATTTGTTTTGTAATCAAAAACTGTCAAATCTGTGCCATATTTGAATTGAGAACATGGAAATGAACAAGAATGATCCTGTCTGAGACCAAATTAAATCTTATTTTATTAAAAAGCTCACGAAAAATTGATATTCTGTCATCAATAACTTACCCTTGTGTCACTCTGACTCTTTATGATGTTCTTTTTATATGTAAAATACAAAAGAAGTTTAGGATGATGAAAGTAAATCAGCGAATCATGACAGGAAATGAAGAAACGTACTCATGCAAATCAAATATGGCGCAGGATACCAAGAACTTCAAATATCACTGCTTTGGAATAAAACAGAACAGATCAAAGAAATTAACAAGAATTAATTTACTTCAAGAAATTGTTCAAAAACAACAATTCATTTCATAATCCAAATATTATGTCAAACCTGCAGCATATTTGATTGGAAATTAAGGAAACTAACAAGAGTTCATGAGATTTCAGATCAAAAACCCTGATTCATAATCACTAATGATTCAAACCTGCACCATATTAGATTCAAAATCTGGGAAATTAATAATTAATAATTATTTGATGATTAATTAATTTACTTAGAAAGAGTAAAAATCCATCAAATCTGTGCCATATTTGTTTAGATAACTAAAATGAACAAGAATGATTCATTCATTTAAATGATTTGTTCAAAAACCTGGATTCAATTCATAATCAAAAAATATTTCAAACATGCACATACTAGTTACAACATCTTGGAAATAAACAAGAATGATTCATTCACTTAAATATTTAGTTCAAAACACGGACACATTTTCAGAGCAAAAACTCTTTTTTCCATTCTTGATATGAAATCATGAAAATGAGCAAGAATGATTCAGTCACTTATAATATTTGATCAAAATACAACTTATGTAAAACAATACAACTCCAAAATTATGTAAAACCTGTAGCATTTCTGATTTGAAATTAAGGCAATAACCAAGAATGATTCACTCAAAAACGCAAACGGTTTTGTAATCCCAAATCTGTGCCATATTTAAAATGAATGATTCGGTCACTTTAAAGATTCATTCCGTAATCAAAAAAGATTTCAAATCTTTGACTGATTTGATTTGAAATCACAAAGAAGAATGATTCAGCCATACACCAATAGCTGTGAGATTCCATCACCTCAGGCAATCACACAAGTAATACTGTCTCTTCATTCTCACACACAGACATACACATACACACACACACACACTCATCTTTTCTGTTTATTAGTACTGACAGTTCCAGCACATTGCTTAGGGTCGGCTCATTTTCAAGGCTTTACAAGGTATTTTCAACACTTATTCTTGGGCTTCTGGCTGAGCTAAACTCCAACTGTTCTCATGTCAAAGCCTCAGTTATAGCAGTCATGTTCTAGCCATTAGCGTAAAAAAACAACTTGAGAATCCCAAGCTAACTATAAAGCTTTACTGTACCTCTCAAAATACTTTTCTGTTCATTCAAAGAGCTCTTTTGTAGGGGAGCCATCAGAAGATCAATAGGCTGTCCGAGAAGAATTGCAAAGTCATGAAGAAAGAAGAAAGCTTCTCAATTTCTGACCGTTTCATTGTCCGTGTTTCTCATCCGTAATGTCATTCCCTCAAAGTACATTTTCTGGCTTATCTGTTCTTGCTGTATTCACCTGTTTCTTTTTGTTAGCATATGAAAGCTTTCTGTTTGCTTTTGATGTCTTGATGTCAATTATATGAAGCCTTATAATTGTCAGACGGTTTGACATGTTCCAGGTACAGAACATTTCAAAGACACTGTAATCGAGGTTCATCGGAACATTGTGGTTATGTGATTCCAGCAATTCATACATCACATTCTTTGTGGATTATTTAGAGACTCGGGGAGCATTAAAGTTCCACAAATTAAATTAGGATTTGCTTTTAGATGGCAAACTATCCGGAGACAGCAAGAAAAGATAAACAGCTCCAGGAATCAGAAGGTGGGTATACAATTATTTTAGTATTTAATATTTTACCTTAGCTTACCAGGGGGACTGGCATATGAAGAAGGTTCACAAAGGCAGGTTTTCAAACATTCTGATGTTATGGACCATCAGTTTAGACGGACCATGGAAGTTTAAATATTACAAAAAGTATTATTACATAAAAAATTATAATATGGTAGAGAATAATAATAATTAAAAACACATCTAATGTTTATTCACTGGAATACACACACACACACACACACACACACACAC
>NW_015656677.1:33974-51921 GCF_001515625.1 Sinocyclocheilus rhinocerous
ATTTTTTTCAGGAAATTCAGACAATAAATGCTGTTTTGGCGCTCTTTGACATGGCACGACAGATCGCTGTATAAAAGCGCGAGTGAGCGTGATCATCCCTTTTTATTGCTAGTTTTAACGCAAAATAAACATGAATTGACATCTCACTCCTCACGTAATCGCTCAATTAGTGTTTCAACTGCGGAAAGAAGTATTTAAAACGGCTTGTAAACAAAATGTCACGTAGCATTTCATATACCTCGGGCAAGTCATCAGTGTCCACAGCTCGTCAGTTCAACAGAGAAATTAAGTCTGGAGAAGAGCATTTCGTGAAATATTACACTATATACTCATTATATATATATTAATTTACCTGTTAGGGATGTCTTAATTATTTAACATAGTAGGCTATATTAAAAAAAAAAAAAAAACTTTTATGAAACAAGTTATGACATCCACTGTGTAAATGATTAGCCTATTTCAACTTAATTTAGAAGTTAATTTAAAAACTGCATTGAGTGCAATTTACATGTTTGCATACAATTTTTCCGTCTTTTATGTGGCATGACAGATCGCTGTATAAACGCCTTGGAGAGCCGCTTCTGGGACGGTTCAGAAACGTGCTGGTATAATCCCAACACAAGCAGTGACTAGAGCGGCCGCGATCAGCTCCGGTTCCGGTGTCTGAGCCGTGACGCCCCGCAGATTTGTGCAGAGCGGAGCGCGAGTGAACGCGATCATTCCTTCCTCTGTACTACTAGTTTTAACGCGAATAAACATGACTGAACATCTCATGCCTCATGTAATTGCTCAATCGGTGTTTCAACCGCGGAAAGACATCAACAATACAGCATGGAAATAAAATGTCACGTTGCATTTAATTTACCTCAGCAAGTCATCAGTGTGCACAGCTCGTTAGTTCACTAGAGAAATGAAGTCTATCGAGGAGCATTTTGCGAAATATTACACCATATACTCATTATATTTTACTAAACCTGTTAGTCTTAATTATTTAATGTACAGTATGTTTAAATTAATCTGTTATGAAACATGCTATGACAGCCATTGTGTAATTGAATATATTTTAACAAATAGCTTAGAAATTGTATTATTTATAAGTTAATTTAAAAACTGCATTGAGTGCAATTTACATGTTTGCATACAATTTTTGTAAATTTAACATTTTTAGTGTTGATTATTATAGTTAAAAATAAATAGTTATTAAATTTGAGTTTGGGCTCTGTTGTTAATTGTAACCTTATAGTGGGCCTAATGTAAAAGGGCTCCCTATAGTTTAGAACAGAGGTAGATTTAAAGAAAATTTTAATTCTAATTGATTTTTTGTAAAGAAAGAGCAATTTGTTCAGTAAAACATTGTTTAATTAAAAATGTATATATATGTTTAGTATTTTTTCCTCCTGCTGTACCGAAACCATACCGAACCGAGATGTCAAAACCGAGGTACGTACCGAACGGTCATGTTTGTGTACCGTTACACCCCTAATATATACAGTGGGTACGGAAAGTATTCAGACCCCCTTAAATTTTTCACTCTTTGTTATATTGCAGCCATTTGCTAAAATCATTTAAGTTAATTTTTTTTCCTCATTAATGTACACACAGCACCCCATATTGACAGAAAAACACAGAATTGTTGACATCTTTGCAGATTTATTAAAAAAGAAAAACTGAAATATAACATGGTCCTAAGTATTCAGACCCTTTGCCCAGTATTTAGTAGAAGCACCCTTTTGATCCAATACAGCCATGAGTCTTTTTGGGAAAGATGCAACAAGTTTTTCACACATGGATTTGGGGATCCTCTGCCATTCCTCCTTGCAGATCCTCTCCAGTTCTGTCAGGTTGGACGGTAAACGTTGGTGGACAGCCATTTTTAGGTCTCTCCAGAGATGCTCAATTGAGTTTAAGTCAGGGCTCTGGCTGGGCCATTCAAGAACAGTCACAGAGTTGTTGTGAAGCCACTCCTTCGTTATTTTAGCTGTGTGCTTAGGGTCATTGTCTTGTTGGAAGGTAAACCTTAGTTCCAGTCTGAGGTCCTGAGCACTCTGGAGAAGGTTTTAGTCCAGGATATCCCTGTCTTTAAGGGGGTCTGAATACTTTCCGTACCCACTGTATATATCTCCAGTCACTCTCCAGTCCCCTCAGAAGAATCTTCCTCTCCCAGATCTCTGAGCGATGTGCTTCGGCAGTTATATTAAGTGGACTCTGATTAACAACACTTAGTGAACTGAAATGTATCACTGCATTAAAGGCGGGAACAGGCCTAAATGTGTTTATGGGATGTGTGTGCGTGAAGGATGGCTCATTTTACTAGAGCAACAACAAAATCAGTCGAAGGCGTAGGTAGTTAACACCCAGAAGATCTTGTGATGGATTTTTCCTAAAAATCAGCGTGATAAATGACACTTTCCTGGGAAAGTACAAAGGAATATTAGCTTGATATTAATGTGCTGAGACACACGGAGGAAACTGACTGAAAGTACAAAGGAAGGAGTTTTAAAATATAAAACTAAGGTTCCTGTGTGATCTCCGCCACAGCCTTTGTACTCGGGCACGTCAGTGGCCTATTTAGTCATAATAAAAGTTTGTTTTTGAGCGTGCAATGAGTTTAAAGAAGTTTAAAATGGAACAAGATGAGATTATAATGGCATGAAATGATATCGCAATAGCCTACGCTTCAAAGAGTCCTGAAATCACCCTAGAAAAACATTGAGATGAAATAATGGTAAAACACTCCGTCAAGTTAGCAAAGTCCCAAACTGACCCACAGAGTAATTCAATGATTTTGCGATGTCATGATGAATTAATTTTAAAAATATCTGCTGGCCGACCACGTTTCCTTTTGCTGGCTACATAATTTTCCACCCTGTTGAGTTTAGTTTGATTGGACATTGTTTGTTATGTTATGCTAAATAGCTGAATGAATGCATATAATTGCATTTTTACCAGCACAGAACACAATCTGCACAAGGCAACTGACATAACATTCTGACATGCCCTTTATTATCATTGCAAAATGATTAAATACATTATAAAGTAACATGTCAGCAGTTAAATCCTGACTGGCCTGGTTCCTTTAAAGGGACACAACATCTAAAAGGATACAAGCAACTTTTCTGTTGTTATTGTACACAATTATTCGGTGCATGTTACAGCATTTAAAATAAAAAAAATCTGTAATATTTTATGTAAGGACTTGCTGTAATATAATAATAATAATAATAATAATAATATAAGGAAGTGTTATTTCAGTAGTATTTTATATACTGATATAGCATATTTTTTTAATTTTTTTAATTTGGTAGATACTTTTATCCAAAGTGATCCAAAGTGACATTATATATATATAATGTCACTTTGGAACACTTTGGATAAAAGTATCTACCAAATGCCTAAGTACAGTATTGTACTTAAGTACACTTTTTGAAAATCTGTACTTTACTTGAGTATTATTTGTGTGTGTGTGTGCAATTATGAATATTGTGATTTTTTTTTTCTAAGAGCCCCAGAAACATTGTCTCCATTGGCCAAAACCAGCTGAAAGTCACAGGAAGTGAGTACCTGACATAGACGGTGCTTAAAAACGACTTTTTAAAGCCCCAGAACTACTGAAGATAACCATCTTCTCATATTCTACTTACAGAAAAATGTCTTTGCTTGAAAACTGAACATTTGCTCTATGATTTGAAGATTAAAAATTAATTTAATTTAAATACCACATAAGCTTGGGATGACATCTTCTGTGAGGAATAAAGGAATCCGCTTGGCCGTCTCGCTGATGGGGATCGGTGTTTGGCAGAGGGCTGGTAACTGATGAGACTGCTGCTTTCCAGAAGTTGTCAGGTGCTGTCACAACCAGCTTCAGCTCCTCACGTCATGTTTCATGTCGGGTCTGATGGTGTTACATATGGTGTCACATGACATGCCAGAAAACAGAATGTAAATTGCTCATTGGCAGAGCAGCCACAGCAGTTACACAAGCATTTTAGACGCCACTGGAGTATCACATGGACAACACTTAAAGGTTAAATGCCTGCCTTTCAGACTAAAGTTTAACGAGAAGTTCAAGTAATACAGAACCTGGTGTATTACATAGAGAGCTACTTTTCTTTGTCACTTTTTATTTTTATTTTTTACTTTTAAAGAAGCTAATTAAACACAAGTTGGGCTAATGTCTTGCATGAACTTACAAATGTAAGGTGGCAAAATTGCTGGTCCACAGAGGGGGCCACGCCTACCCCTAGCTCCACCCATGTTTACAGCCAATCAGAATCCACCCTCCTTTAAAGAGCTCAAGCATTTAAAGCAGCAGACAAAAAAACTGCAGCATGCTTATAATAAACAATGTTATCAGCCATTGGTGTGGACACTAATATAGTTATCATTATTGTTATCGTTCTTGATATGAACGGGCCTTAAATGTCATGTTTTTGTAAAATATCATTGTATGAATCTTGCATTAATTATTAAAAGTTGTCATGCAGTGATATCTCCTTAAAATTGCTGATGAAAATTTTTGGGGTTTTGCTTGTCGTTGATGATGATACACAAATGCGGCAATGTAAATTATTTTAATAACAAAAGTAACACCACAAAATATGGCCTCTAGTCATGAGGGAAAAATGAGATGGGAGGAAAATTTTAATCACAAAACTTTTGCTTTTGCATTCTAACACAAAACAGGTGATGGAAAAAATATACTGATAAATAAGTAATTTTTCAATGCATTTATCTTCACTCACAAACGTTTTGAAATATAGCATTGAAATATAGGATTTTGTCAGAAGACAAACACCGAGCATTAATTTTTGGAAAAAAAATTTAATGAAAGTGCTGAATCTTACAGTTTGCACTGCTGCAGTTTTTACATACACCAGCTTGTGAAAATCAATATCACTTTTCATTCCTATTTGAATCTCATAATTGGTGAACTTTGAACTTCACATGTTCAGTGTGCTTTACTGTACCTGTGATGTAGGGCTTCTCATCTAACCCCATTAAGCAAACCACATCAAAACCAAAATTATGTGGTGAAAAGGCATTTTCACTTCAAATAATAGTTTTGGTAAGGATGTGTCCTGATGGCTCTGGATGTTCTAAGAAAACAGAACATTTTGTTGAGGCATAGTATGTGCTGAATATAAACAACACTTGAAAGAATTCATCTAAAAAACAAACCTATCTAGGGTGAAAAAGAGAACAGCCCCTCCATAACAGCTGTTAAGCCACCATTTCTCACATTTTCAGCAACGGTTCCGGGCTGAGATTGCAGTCATTTCTCACAGTCTATAAAGCACACACACACACAAACTCAAAGGCATGAGCTAAAACTGAGAGCCACATGTGTGGCACACGCTGTGCCCAGTCCATGTTCTCTTTGACAGAAAGGTCTTTTCCAAGTTGGACGTCCATGCATGCCCGCTTCAAAGCACTGGGTGCAAAGGGGACACCTGGTGCTCCTGACGCCCTGCCAAACGGCCCCAAATGAGGGGGCTCAGCTGTTACAATGTCATGGGATTGATTCTACCAAGCCTACTGCCCGGCCCACATGCTGAAACAAACACACACGCTCATGTACATGCTCAAACAATTCATAATTCTCTTACAGGTACATCACTGCAGCGAGAGATGATTGATGGGTGGAGCTGAACTCGATGCCGGGGAAATTCAAAGTCAGTGGTCCATGAGTGGTTTTTGCTGGACTGGACTGAGTCACAGGGTCACTGAGAATCTGTATTTAAAAATAAAATAAAATGTAAATATTATTAAATAAATAAATGCCATTATTTATTATTTTTTTTGTTTGTTTTGAAGTTTTTAGTCAGTTTTAGTTATATATTATTTATCCATTAATTAATTAATGAATTATTATATTAGTTTGAATTTTAGAATTTAAGATTTAGTTTTCATATTTAGTTTCCATATTTAGTTGAGAATTTTGGTCCATTTTCTCACTTATTCTGGTTTGAGTAGATACACCAAAAAAAAGTGTAAAAAAATTATTTTCACTCTTGGAAAAGTTTGTAAAATGTTGGTAAATTTCACAAATAATAAAAAAAAACGCAAGTAACACATTGAATTAAACATGTACTGTAAATTTGAAGTAGAAAGACTGAAACAATATTTTCTTGTAAAATGTATTTAATAATCTTTGGGAAAAAATGGTAAAAAAAAAACAAAAAAAGAGTTGTAAAAAAAATGTGAATGTGTGAACAGGTTTGAGAAGAAAAAATTGTTGTAAAAACAATTTTCACTTTTGGTAAATTTGGTAAAATGTTGGTAAATTTCACAATCAGTTACAAAGAAGCGGCAAGTAACACACGGAATTAAATGTGAAAATCTGAAGTAGAAAGATTGACTAAGTATTTTCTTGTAAAACGTACTCCAACAATTTTTTTTGGGGAAAAAATTGTAAATAAAATTTGTGACTAAAACAGTGTTTTATTGGTGAAAATTTGGTAAAACTTTGGCAAATTTCGTAATTAATTACAGAAAGAAAAAAACAGCACGTAACTGAAACAGCAATTTCTTGTCAAATGTACTCCAATAATCTTTGGGGGAAAATGACTTTTTGAAGTTGTGAATAAAACAGTGTGTATATGAACACAACATAGTCACACTTTTGAACAAATATAATTTGCACCACATCACTATTCATTCTCTGGTGGAAATGACATTTTAAAATTTGCTGTACCAAAATGGCTCCTTTTGTTTTGCTAAGTCTTATTTCATAGCATTTTATGCATCTAAAGAGAAATAAATAAATCATCTTTTTTTACACATTTGCATAATGTGACAAAATTACTGGTTGATTGGAAATGACTCTCAAAAATATACTGTTCTTGAGTGATATTCACCTTGATGTTTCTTTTCTTCACGCATCATATACCTCATATTTCATCTAGAGCTCTTCAGTGATGCTGCTGTCTCATTGGTAAACAAATAAATGATGAAATCATGGTAAAAATGTTCACAGAAAACACCCATCCTGAAATTGGGAAATCGAACTGAAACCCAGAATATATAAGGAAGGTTATTATGCTGCTTAACAAACACCAAAAATGATTCCAAGGGCCCAGCGAGGCAGAGGGGGCCCATGACGGGCCCAACACGATCGTGGGGGGGCCCTGAGTCAATGATGTTCAGGGGGCCTGGAAACCATAGCGGCTCCCCTGATTATTAATAATAATAGCTATAGCCCATCTACTGTCAGATACACATATAAAGCTGTTTCACTTGTGCGTCCCTCTTAGATTCTTTCCAGCTGTATTCAGCTTCAAAGCATCAAAGGACAAGGTCACTTTGAAAGTTTCCCGAACTGAATGTTTACTGCTCCGTACGAGCAACATACGATGGCTTTGTTTTACGACTAAGGAGCCCAAACTCCAGAATCTCCTTATCGTTCCTCTTCCAGGATGGCTAACGTCCTGGAGCTTCAAAAGCGAGCGAACGTGCCGTGTGCTAATCGCAAACTCTCAGAAAGCCAGTCGGAGAAGGACAAATATCAACAAGTCCTCCAGCAGGATCGTCCCTCCCGCTCATTAGCCAGATAGATAGGAGATAGCGTCTGCGGAGAGAGAGAGAAGTCGAGGAAGAAACGGATAATTCTCTTTCCAAGCAAACAACCACACATCCCTGACTTTTAATTAAAAACACCATCACAATTAGACAAGGTGGTTTAAAGGAAAAAAGCAAAAATAGAAAAAAGTTCAAGCTCAGAGTTTCAAAGCAGATCAGGCAGTGCTCCAGGAGAATAAAGCTCTACACTTTTCCCAATATGAATCTTTCCTCTCTTTTTTTCAATTTTTATAAGCGTAAATCCGCTTATATGTTCCTCAGAAACATACGAGTTGGAGCCGAAGACATATAGAGGCAGACGAAGAGGAGAGAAACCTCAAAGTCATTCTTCTGATAGCGAAGGACAATCAGAGATTGGGGTCAGAGGGAAAAGAGGGGAGTGTTGTGCTCGCCACAAATGAGATCAATTAATCACCAGTTAATGGGGGCTCCTCACATTTATCTGTCTGTTCAATAGCATTTCATTAAGAAGCAAAAATGCATAAATGAATGTGTGGTTATTTGACCCTGATAAGGTGTCTGGTGTCAAAGGGAAACAACATTTCTATCTGGTCTTTTCACAGAAGCTTATTAAAGCCCCGCGCCACCATAATGAACAGTCATTTTAACGCCTGCTTCTCCAGCTGCAGAATTACACTATATTATCTGCTCTCGTAATCTAAAACATAAAGTTGACTCATATGCAGATGATTAAACTACAAGAATGCTTTGGAAATATTGCGGAATGGGTGTTTGTTTTGCATCGTTTCATATGAGATGATCATTAAATGCGCCACTGGCTGCCTTATTGCGTGATATAGAGTATTTTAATAAACTAAAGCACACTATAAACATGTAATTTCATACATGAGTTTTTTTCATTGCGGGCACTTTTATGTGTTTTATTAAAACTTTTTATTGACTTTTTTTTCTTATGAAAGTTCTGTCTTGGAAACGTTTAACCATTTGTTTGCTGAAGATCTGTGGAGAAAAATATCACGTAAATATCAATGTTTTTATTGACCATCACTTCTAATCAAGCTATAATTTGGTGCACTCGTGCAAAAAAAGTTACAATATTTTGTAGTTATGTGCATTTAGGACACACACATTGCTAGCTTTCAAATTAGACTTTTAAAAAAGTTCCACCATGTCACTTCCGTCACAGAACGAATGGTGATTTGATTTGTAATGGAAATGACAATTATGACAGTTGAAGGACAAGAATGCATAAAATACAGAATTCCTCTGTAAGGAAAACAGGTCAATTTAGCTCAAAGGGAATCATTTAAGATTTTAAAGGGAATTTGGACAGAATCACTGTTTTACGGCTGATCACTGAGACGGCCAGCGATTCATTGAACGAGCCGTATAACATCAACTCTGCAATGGATATTAATATCCTGTGATGCATATGTAGTGGACAAATTAAATTAGAAAGTGTCAAAAGTGTTTAATTAGTGAAAGTCCACTGGGACAAAAGTGTCCAAAGTTTAAGAAAAACACTGCATGGACATCGTTGACCACTTCGCTCGCTTCTCACATCTTTCGTGGCGACTCACGCATGATGTGATGAAAAATACGCCACTTAAGTTAAAGAAATTCAACTCATCCCGAGACCTTATATTTTTGCCTTATTCTCTATAAAGCAAAAAAAAAAAAGCATTTTGTGTGAATGCCTGCTTATAGAGTATGTAATGTTTCTAAATCAATGAAATACATAATTGTGGAGATTATGGGATTGGTGTACCAACACAGACACAAAAGAAAAAATAGGACTCAAGCAAGTTCAGTGATTTTTGCGTTTTTCTCACTGCAAACTCACTGCCCCTCCACCCGAGGTAATTGGTTTTCAGGAGTGGCGGCCATGTGGAGATGAAAAACAATCCGTAAAACTCTTAACAGATGCTGTAATTACCTGAGCTGCGAACGAATGCTTCAGCACACTATGCTCCTTTACTTTTTCCTCTTCTTTGTGCCTTTGAGGCATACTATTGTCTCATAATGTGGCGGACAATAGCAGTGTCCTGCCAACTTCTCAAACTTTCGACCCTGTGGGCTTTCTCTAGGAGTGTAAACTTTTGGCTTGATATTTGGTCTGGCTCACAGTCTTTCAGCAGGAGAAAATAAAGCATTTTTTACCTACATATATTTTTCAGAGCAGATTCAAACAAATGGTGTGTCATTAAAAAAAAAAAAAAACATTTAATTTGAAACTATAATTAATTTTAAAACTTGTACACCATTCTTGACCACATTTTTGGAATTGAATAATATTTATTCAATGTATTCTTATATTTAATTTATTGATTTTTTTAGAGGGATTGAAACCTCAGTGAAAGAAAAAATAAATAGCTTGAACTAACATAAACATGTTTACAATTTGCAATCATTTCTTGAGTCTGAAGTGGTTTGATGAATTTCAGCCTTTCAATCAGTGCCTTGAAATCAGCAGGGAAAATAAACATGTATTATGCATTCATATGCTTTTTAAATTGCCTTTTCTGTCTTGCAAAATCCTCCATTTATTAAACTGCAGAGAAAACCACACAAGATGCACGAGATGCCAAATGAATATATACAAAAACATTAAAAATTCAAATGTCTTTGACCTTGAGGTCAGACTACAGTATTTAAACTTACAGAAAAGCAACTGCTGTCAAGATCAAATATTCTTCTAGCGCACTGAAACATTTTATTTTAGAGAAAATCTATTCTGCTGTGATACTTCCCCCCAAAAAGCTCCAATTTATTTACTTTTCATTTGTGAGAAACTTCATGCAATAGAATCTCATCGGCTCATGCGAAGGATCTGTGTGCACCAGTGATTACACTCCAATGGCTGGCTGGCAATATGGATTTGAACACTCCGGGTAATTTTTCAGTGTTTTCTTTCTCATGCTTTGTAAGACCCAGTTATTAAAACAATGATTTTTGGTTCACTTCACTGTGCCTGATGAGATGCAATTTATTTATTTTTTCCAATCTAATCCCTTCGCTGAGGTTTTTTTTCCCTCCAAGAACAAAATTGCTTTTCATGAACTTTTACTTATGAAACACGTAATTTTTATTTATTTACTTATTTATTAAAATCCTAAATTGACCTAGGTGATACAGCTATATATATATATATATTAGAATATATATATTAATAAATATACACAACACACACACATATATTATGTAAACAAAAACATTTATATTTGACGCGATTAATCGCGATTAATCGTTTGACAGCACCAATCGATTATTGAGGAGATTTTTTAAATAAATATCAATTAATCGTCTACAAATGAGACTGAGGAGAATAAGAAAACCTTACAACAAATAGCAGTATGATAAAAGTGCCATTATAATAGATTACAGCATTTTACTCCCAGGTCCAATTTCAGAAAGAGACAGTTCACTGCATGTTCCTCGAGCGGCCCGGCGCGTGGAAGCGTATCAGCCGTGCCATCAAAAATCGGAGCTTCCCTCCAGCTCTATTTCCTTTCTTTGAGCTTCCAAGAGGGTGACAGAAATTTAACGCAGTGAAATCAGCCCTCTAGAGAAAAGAGATGGGAGAAGTCTGCCTTTTCAGTGATAGAACAGGGTCTCTGCGGTGTCATTATTTCCATTTCTCTGAAGCGACGCTTTGTCAGGACACGGCTATACGTCCTGTCCTACACACGCTGCCATCCCTGACACCTGCCTCTGATGGACTGCAACGCTCTACACTGATCAGTCTTCCTGCCATTTTGATTAGTTCAGATAAGATAAGCTGGTCCGACTGGTTATTTCAGTCCTTCACATTTTGTTCTTTCTCACATTTGATATGAAGACACTCACTGATCTCACGGCCTTCAAGTTCTCCTGAGACGTTCGACAGATTAGATTAGATGCAGTAATTTTGACTTGACTTGACATGACGTGATGTGCATTTAAGTCAACAAAACAGATGGTGTATCGTTTATTACTTTAATATTGATCATTTGATGAATTTTGAAGTATTTAACACTCTGTATGATGACACTTTAGTATACAGCAATTAATCACCACCAAGGATGATGACCTTTGAACCCTACCCATAACTTTTCCTAATTTGTGAGTAGCTTTGGATAAAAGCATCTCTTAAATCAATAAATCTAAATGCAATTACAACTGTCCTCTTTTTTAAGGTTTGGGTGCTAAGATTTTTTTATGTTTGTGAAAGAAGTCACTTTAATTGATTTATTTAATCACAAATACAGTAAAAAGAGTAAGAATGTGAAACATTATTACAATTTTAAAATAACTGTTTTCTGTTGTAATACATTTTAAAATGCAATTTATTCCTTTGGCAAAGCTGACATAACTTTAAAAAAATATATATTTGAATGTAAAGCATAATTAAAATATCAATTAAAATACTGATTTGTTAAATTCATTGTTTGTTTTTCTTCTTCAACATTACACAAAAAATGTACTAACTGTAGAGTCAACATTTACAATAACTTAATTAGCTTATTTATGACCGCTCTGGGTAATATTTCTGTTTTCTTTCTCATGCTTTGAACGACTCTGAAATTAAAACAATGGTTTTTGGTTCACTTCACTGTGCCTGATGAGATATGATTTTTCTTTTTCATTTGCATTTAATCATTTAGCAGATGCTTTTATCCAAAGCGACTTACAAATGAGGGAACTCACAAGCAATTAATCATCAGAAGCCAAGAAAATTTGTAAACCAGAGCAGTAAAGATGCTAGAGCAGAAATTGTACCTCGTTGTGATGGACCGCCAGACTCTCCCTCAATGTCTAAGACGAGAGGCAACGTAGACCTTATGTGATCCAGCACATGTCCTGAACGCCAACGTCAAAGCTTTGAATTTGAATCAGCTACAGGCTTCTGTGTGACTTAAAATATAAGGACAAATTAGAAGGAGAACGTTAAACAGTTCTTTAGAGTTAAATGACAAGCCTTAAAGAAATAATTCACCGAAAAATGTAAAAAAAAATGTTGCATTACATCACTTGCTCACCAATGGATCCTCTGCAGTGAATGGGTGCCGTCAGAATGAGAGTCCAAACAGCTGATAATAACATCACAATAATCCACAATTAATCCACACCAGTACAGTCCATCAATTAACATCTTGTGAAGTGAAAAGCTGCGTGCTTGTAAGAAACAAATCCATAATATCCATATTATCTATCCATAATATTGCTTTCTCTAGTGAAAAGGTCATCTTGTCTGAATCGTGAGAGCAATATGCACAGATCAAGCACTGTTTACAAGTTAAAAGACCAAAAACAAATGTGTAGGTGTATTTTGATGCGAGGGGACAACAGGTGATGGACTTTTTGACTGAAGGAAGCATTATTATTGTAATAGCCTTTTGGCCAGAGGCGATGGTTTAAAGTTAAAACGCCTTAATGGCAGATTTGTATTTTACATAAATGCAACTTTTTGCTTCACAAGACGTTCATTGATGGACTGGAGTGGATTATGTATTATTGTGATGTTTTTATCAGCTGTTTGGACTCTCATTCTGACGGCACCCATTCACTGCAGAGGATCCATTGGTGAGCAAGTGATGTAATGCTAAATTTCACCAGATCTGTTTCGATGAAGAAACAAACCCATCTACATCTTGCACGGCCTGAGGGTTCGAAAAATTTCATTTTGGGGTGAACTACTCATTTAAAATAGCTAGTTTTAATTCGTTTTATAGGTATTCTTCATCAGCAGTTCACAAGTGCTTACAAACTTAACTTGCAGCTTTTTTGTGAGACTTGTTAAATGTTTTAATCTTTATTTCAGTAGTAAAACTACAGAAATGCATCTGCTTGTGTATTCAGAAGTAATAAGTATTTGAGTAAAACTGGTCAGCAACACAAAGTGAAACCCTGCACACAGAAATAAGCATTTTTTATCAGTTTCAATACGCTTGAGCAACCCCAATTTCTTTTATACACTCCAGGGCCAAAGTTACTTCTAATCACTCTGAGTAATTACATGCAAAGTTCCATTCCAAAACTATTGATGGACCCAAAGCGGACCATGAAAGCTTTTAAAAGATGATCGATGGCATGCAATAGGAACTTAATAGAAATTTATAAGGTTTCTCAGGAGAGGATAATCAACTAAATACACTAGTCAGCCTGTCTGAGGACCCCATTACACAGTAATTGCTGCTAACTAATGACCAATATGTATGTGGTGGCCACTGAATCCTGTTTAAAAAAGAGCGCCATCACTAGTGGGATTTGCAAAACAGGTTCTGAGAGGAAAAAAGGAGACGACGTCTGCCTCAAGGTCACACCGAAGTCATCGTTGGAGGCTTCAAACAGAACATCCCTCACTCGCCCTCAATTGAGGTGCTAATAATATTCACAAAAATGACAAAAACACCCACTGCGAACAAAGGATGTTCCCCTCAGCTGTCTCTTCTCTCCCCTCTCCGTTCCCTTGCTTTACTCTCCCATGCGCTTTCTCCGTCCTTCACTCCAGCACACAGGGCCTCCAGGCCTGCACCGGGAAGTTCAGGAAGAGAAATGGACGAAAGAGAAGAGGAATAATGACAAGAAAGAAGTTCTTTATAAATAGGGTTGACAATCGAGTCAAAATGTAATCAAATCAGTTACATAATATGCCGATTAATTGCAGTATGTCAATTAGGAATGCACTGATATTAAAATCACGGCTGATAAACGGCAGATTATAAAAATCTATACTATTTTGTTTAACAAAAAAAAAAGCCTAAAAACTGAAAATCATTAATCATTAGCTAAATTGTTTTAAGTGAATTTCAGCATCACGTCATAATATTGTACACTAAGGAAAACGGATATTTATGATATCATGAATATCTATGTACCAGTGTTATTAAATTATGTCAAAGTTCGTATTAAATCATTTTTAAAGACACACTTAAAGTGTAGGCAACTGCTGCAAAAAGAGAGAAAAATATAAATAATTTTTAAATTATGTATTAAATATTGTATAGTTTATAAAATATTATATATGTATTATAAATATATTATAAATATTACATACAAATCTATCAATCTATCTATCTATCATCTATCAAAAAAGTGTACATAATTAAAAGACATTATTGTGGCTGATTTAGAATTATTAAATTAAATAAAAAATCATATGAATAAATGCTTAAAAAAGGGGAAGGGCTGAATTATAATAAATTGCTTTTTAATGCTTTTTAAAATTGCTTTTAAAATTACTTTTTAATTTAATTTAAAATGAAATGACTAAATCTTTAAAAATTCCATTTAGATTTAGCCACTGAATTATTAATTAAAAAATCAAGTGGCTAAATGTTAAAAAGAGGATTGGCTAAATTATATCAATTCACATTTAAATTACATTTCATTTAAAATTAAATCAGTAAAACCTAAAAAAAACATTAAATGCTAAATTAACAGCGCTGAATTAACATGTTAAACTGACAGCCCTATTTAGAGCACCACAAACAAAACAAATAAAAAGCGATGCAAACACAAACCACTAATTAATGTGTTTGAGCATTTGTTTGGTTTTGAAGTGCCAAAATGTGCTGAGGTTCCACTTTCAGCAAAGCAGCAAAAAGCTACAGTGTCCTACATAGCCTACACCTGCTCGTTTTGAAACGCTGCCATCCCATTGTCCCTCAGGGGACAGGGTTATTTTGTGATTGGCTGTAGGAGGTGATGAGTGACATGATGGGAGCACCACTCAGGTCTCAGCCACAAGAATGGTGCGGGGAATTCTCAGTCGGCGTGTTTTTTAAAGTAATCACACATCCTTCAGGCTTTTACTCAACTCCACCTCTCTCTCTCTCTCTACATCCCTCTTTCATTCTACAGTCAATAGAAGAGTACAGGAATGGCAAAATGGGCGAAATGCATTTTCCAATTTGTAAATTAAAAACAGCGGATGTCCACGGGGGCCGAGAAGACGCTATTTTCATTCAGATCTAATGAAAAATACATTCTACCCTGAGCTACTAAGTAAATATGTAGAAAAGCATGACATCTCTCTCTCTCTCTCCAGCAGCATTCTGACAAAGATATAATCTTCAGGCTTGAGTCTAACAGGGTACGGCGCTGATGTGCCGCATTACTTTATCTATCTATTAGTGCACTATAAAAGCAGCATATAAGTGGCCCATATGATCTGTGCATTATATTCCAAGTCTTCTGAAGCCACATGATAGTTTTGTGGGACAAAAAGTATAATTTTGGTGTCAAACTGTCAAAAGCTTAATTATTTTACTCACTTAAATTCAAATTCCAAAACAGCATGATAATGCATCACACCAGATCTGATGTCACAGGATCGACAACAATTTGATGTAAGCGAACAACTATATAATATTTAGACAGATAATTATTATAAATGAGACAAGTAATAAATGATTAATTACACTTTACTATTATTAAGTAGTATTACATTTTTAATTATCAATAAATAGTGTATTTAACGTTCTATATATTTATTATAAATGTAATTTATAATCATTTTATTTAATACAATATTATTTGACATGATATAAGACAGACAGATTGATAGACTTGATAGACTGATAGACTGATAGACTGAAAGATAGACAGACAGATTTTGTGAAGATTCTTAAAATACTTTTTTCTCCAAGTCCTTTTTCCTCTAATGGTGTATGTTTGGTAAACGGTGCATTTTCTTAACACTGCTGTCAGTGGAAATCAATTGCAATCTGAAAACAGTTCATTAGTTATTCGTCCACCACTTTAGTAAATTTAGATTTCTGTTCCCCTTCATACCGGATAAGGTGTAATTTACTCACTCGCCGTCTCCAAATAAACAACTAAAGATGCGATTTCTTCATTAACCACGATTGGAGAAGCGCCACGGTCTGTCTTCAGATGCGGTTTTACAGAAACATGTGACTCAGAGCTCGCCGGCACACGCTGAGCACAAGAGCGATGAAACCCGCCACATGCAAGCGTGTGATGCTAAGGAGGGGTTTCCATGGAAATGAGTACACTTGCAAATCTAGAGCAGAGTTTGCTACTGGCAAAGCACTTGCTTATAATCTGTTATGCGTTCGATGGGGAAACGGGGGAGGTGTTTGTGGAGTAACGCTGACAGGACGTCCGACCACCCCCACCGCCCAAATGTGCTTGAATCAGTTACTTTTGGTTCACTTAAATGTTAATACATACGTCTAGCGCTAACGTTTATGGATCCACATTGCACCATAATGCTGAGAAAAACTTATTTCCCGGAAAACAAATCAATAAACATGTTAAAGACTTGCAGCAATTCAGAAGCATTTACATATATTTGATCTAGTACACAAAATATCCTAAGGAGGACGTTTAATTAATATGTAGGCCCAAAACTGCTGTACTCAGGTTCTCATAAAAATGGAAATTAAAGCAGTGTGATGCACTGAATCAAATAGGAAACACAGATTTACTGCTGACCTCATGGGGCGGCACCTCAAAAGATCAATGTTTTATTAATATAAACATAATATTACATTATAACTAGAAACTGACATTATAAATAAAAATAAATATACAAAATATACGTTTTATTTAAAATATTTTCCATTACACCTGGAAATTGACATTATAAACAAAACTGTATAAATCTGATAATAATTGATAATTAAATTACTTTTATTTAAAGTATTATTTTCCATTATACCTAGAAATTGACATTATAAATACAACTGTATAAATTTGATAATAATTGATAATTAAATCAATTTTGTTTAAAATATTATTTACCAATATGAATAGAAACTGACATTACGAATAAAAACAAAAACATATAAATATGACATTAAATGATAATTATATTACTTTTGTTTAAAATGTTATTATAAATAGACGTTGACATTATAAATAAAATAAATCATTACAAACATGATCTACATGTCTAGCATATAATTAATTATATGATTGCAAATATAATATTTACGTAAAACAAATATTGAAGTGAAAGACTTTAAGACTTTCAGTGAACAAATTTTATGGTACCTAAATGTATGTATGCGTGTATATACACATATATGGGTGTGTGTGTGTGTGTGTGTGTGTGTGTGTGAAAGAGAGAGAGAGGACAGAGAGAGAGGAGAAATAGAGCAAGCCAGTGAGAGCAGTCTGTGCAGGAGCTGCTGCAGTAACCTGTTTTTCACTACTGCAGATGATCAATCATCCAGCAAAGCCTTGAGACACAAGAACTCTCTCTCCTCACACGCTGATATTCTCTCTCTCTCTTCACAGCTGTTCTCTCTTTGCTGTGGTGGGTAAATGGCGGATGTGTCTTTCAGCTGAGGAGCACTTTGAAGATGAAATGATATGTCCCTCTCAACACCTCAGCCCTGGTCCTTTGATATAATGCACATTGACAGCCCTTTTTCTCTTTCATTTCTGATCGAATCTG
>NW_015656677.1:52158-55516 GCF_001515625.1 Sinocyclocheilus rhinocerous
GTAATTTACTCACTCGCCGTCTCCAAATAAACAACTAAAGATGCGATTTCTTCATTAACCACGATTGGAGAAGCGCCACGGTCTGTCTTCAGATGCGGTTTTACAGAAACATGTGACTCAGAGCTCGCCGGCACACGCTGAGCACAAGAGCGATGAAACCCGCCACATGCCAGCGTGTGATGCAAAGGAGGGGTTTCCATGGAAATGAGCGCACTGGCAAATCTAGAGCAGAGTTTGCTACTGGCAAAGCACTTGCTTGTAATCTGTTATGCGTTCGATGGGGAAACGGGGGAGGTGTTTGTGGAGTAACGCTGACAGGACGTCCGACCACCCCCACCGCCCAAATGTGCTTGAATCAGTTACTTTTGGTTCACTTAAATGTTAATACATACATCTAGCGCTAACGTTTATGGATCCACATTGCACCATAATACTGAGAAAAACTTATTTCCCGGAAAACAAATCAATAAACATGTTAAAGACTTGCAGCAATTCAGAAGCATTTACATATATTTGATCTAGTACACAAAATATCCTAAGGAGGACGTTTAATTAATATGTAGGCCCAAAACTGCTGTACTCAGGTTCTCATAAAAATGGAAATTAAAGCAGTGTGATGCACTGAATCAAATAGGAAACACAGATTTACTGCTGACCTCATGGGGCGGCACCTCAAAAGATCAATGTTTTCATCTCACAGACTTCCTTGTCCTAAAAGATGTTACAAAAGGTAGGAAGCATACATTTATTGCCTTCTTAGACTCATTTGTCCTCAGTGGAATCCCAGGATGCACTGGGACAAAATATCAGACAGACTAAGCGTATATTATAAATATACTTACGCTGCAGTCCAATATCAAAAAGTATTGATAAAAATTGTTCTAATTAATAAAAATTGACTATTTTAGCCAGTATTTTTGTGCCAAACTCTACTGAAAACAATTGTGTATCGAGTCTCCAGTGCGTTATGTGCTGTTCGCATGAGTTGCTGTCTATAGAGATGGATTGTGACATCACTACACGGAGAAGGCGGAGCTCATGAATATTAATTAGCTTATGCTGACATTGCTTGGTAATCTTCCCAGACCGTTCAGTCACACTGAATAAATATACTCGAAGTTCTTGGTACCACTTATAAATTACCTTGTGACGATGTGCTGCTTATAGACTTGTTTGGCACTGAGATGCAATATTGTTTAGGAGTTTTAATATTAATTAATAATTAATTCAGAGATAAAGTTGTACTAGAGCTCATCGCTGAGGGCAAACTGAAATTTCAATAACTTAACAGATACAAAATCATTTTAAAAATGTATTAAAAATAGAAAAAAATATGCACATTTAATATGTTTTTTTTTTCTCCTAGTGAGGTGCAAATGGTCACTTTCACCCATTTTATATAATATATTTTAAATAGCTTAATGAGCAATTTTGAACATATTAATCTGGAGATAAATTTAGTAGAGCTCATCTTTGAGATGAAATTGAAAATTCAACAATTTAACAGATACAAAATTATAATTTTTTAACATCTGATTCATTAAAATGATAAAAATATATAATGAATGTTTATTAAAACAATCAAAACTGCAACATTTTCGGATTTGTACATTTAACAGTGTATTTGTTTCCTTGTTAAATAATATGAGATAGCTTTTTAATATTAATCAATAATTAATTCTGAGATCAATAAGAAGTAGATTTCATTTTGAAATAACAGAATATTCAACCATTTAAAACACTAAATGATAAAGTAATCAAATTAAAACAATTAAAATTTATATATTTTTTGATTTGCACATTTAAGTGCTTTGGGGTTTTTTTCTTGTGAGAGGCATCTATTTTAATGCAAAAGTATTTGATATTAATAATTAATTAATCTGTAGATAAAGTTGCAGTAGAGCTCATCTCTGATATAAATGAAAAAATTTTATTGACTTTATTGAAATTACTAAAAAATACATAAATTAAAACTTTTTTCTGATTTGTTTCCTAGTGAGAGGCAAAAGGCACTTTTACCCATTTAAAATAATATAATGAGCTACAACTTCAGTGAATTATAGCTTTTACTGGAAGACTGCTTTTAATGTGAGTTATTACATACATATTTTTAAATATCACAACAATCCAAAAATTAAAAAAATATCCCACAAAATATAGTTCAGTAGAGCTGGTTACAAAGCAAAGGCCAGACTGAAAGCGTGATTGAATACAGCGTTTTCTCGCCACTGTACTGTACTTGTATCTTCTGAAGGAGGGGCCAATTTCCAGACCTTGATTTTTCTTTCCTTTTTATGACAGACCCACTCCGTCAAAGTCATAGCTGGCTCTCACTCTCTTTCTCTCCATTTCATCTTTTTCTATCTATCTATCTTTGTCTCCCTGTCTGTAGTTGACTTAAGCTGTGAGTAAAAGATGTTCCGATGCAGTTTGTTTCTGTCAGGTTTGATTAATGACTAGCAATAACATTATAGCTTACATGGACATGGCAGAATGCATCTCTACTTCGCGCAATCGATAAATCAGCCATCCGCTGCCAGGATTTACAGGCTCTTTGAAGTTGTGTAACTCCTCATAATTCATATGCAGATTAATATAATTATGTCATGAACATACCTCGTAAGTCCATCGAACCGAATGGCTTTAATGGTTTGTGTTTGATCACCACAATCAAGTAAGCAAACCACTTTTAGTGACCTCCGACAGGAGATATCAGTGTTCAGATATGCCAAACACAATTCCATGTGCTGCTGCGGTAAAAATAGATTTCTGAAGCTACAGGACAGATGTTTCGTAAGACAATCAGAATAGGTTAGCACTACTTAGCACTGCTGACTACACAAGGTTTCAGAAAAAAGTCTTGCTCATCTAAGGGGTGGTGTGGTGTAGTGGCTAAAGCCAAGGGTTTGAACCCTCACAAAACTAAAAATTGGACAAATCAAAATCAAAACAAAAAATCGAAAAACAAAGCAAAAAAAAATAAAAATCTAAACAAAAGGGATAACAAAAAAAGCAAAAAACAAAACATAACACAACAGAAAAAAGAAAGACAAAACACAACAACAAAGCAAAACAAAAACAAAGTTCCTTCACAAGTAACGTTCAACTGTTTCAACCTCATATATTGATAAAGAGTCTAGAATTCTGAATATTGATTGTAATTCCGATTCCATTTCCACTTAACGATTCTGGTTCCTTAATAATATATTTGTATTTTGTATAAACAACTAATAATTCCCAGTCAACTCAAACTAGCCCAAAACAATGTTGTATATACACAATGCAAATATATACACACACACACACACAATGCATATGTGTTTGTGTGTTTGTGGGTGTGTGTGTGTGTGTGTGTGTA
>NW_015656677.1:55664-70433 GCF_001515625.1 Sinocyclocheilus rhinocerous
ATATACACACACACAGTGTTTGTGTGTGTGTGTGTGTGTGTGTGTGTTTCCCTCTATATATACATATAGTGGTTGGTTGTGTGTGTGTGGGTGTATACATATACACACACAGTGTTGGGGAAAGTTACTTTTAAAAGTAATGCATTACAATATTGCGTTACTCCATAAAAAAAGTAACTAATTATGTTACTTAGTTACTTTTTATGGAAAGTAATGCGTTACTTTACTAGTTACTTGAAAAAAGTAATCTGATTACGTAACTCGCGTTACTTGTAATGCGTTACCCCCAACACTGTACACACATATATATATATATATATATAAACTCAAGAGGTTGTTAGTCCCGTCTGGACTAACTCTTTTTATTTTGGTTTATCAAAGTCCATGTCCCTTCATGTCACTTCCCTTCTGAAATCCTTACATTGGTAACCCATTCATTTCAGAACTGAGTTTAAAATTATATTGCTTGTCTATAAATCCCTTTAATGCCTTCAAATCAAGTCTCAAAATACAATTTATTTATTTATTTTTTGCTTTTAATTGATTGCTTTTGTTCATGCTGTTTTATGCTTTGTTGTTGCTGTTGTTTTGTTTTGTCTGTGAACTGTTCAGCACTTTGGTCAGCCCTGTTGCTGCTTTTAACTGTGCTTTAGAAATAAACTGAACATCAACTTGAATTTACACTTTAATCCGAATATCTTCTCATAGTAAAAGACTACTATGTAATAGTATGGCACATTCTCGCAGTCTTACAATTGGTCACATCACTGAGATTATATATTAAACACATTTCTATATATTCCAGCTGCCTTGATGAATTTCCGTCTTGGAATACTAATGACTCGATCCAGTGGAGAATTAAACTATAGAGATACTCAGACTGCAGAATGTGGCTTGGAATGAAAGCGTCTGAAAGCACAAATCCACCTCCACAAACTCTACAGTACTTGCTGCTTTTTAATTCGCTCCCACTCCTCCTTCTCCCATAAAATTTACCGCCGTTTTCATATTCATCATTTGCTGATTCTTACAGTATCTGTTTGAAGCATGAAAGGTAGGCGATGGAAGCACAGAGGAAGGTCAAACTGCGATGAAGTGATTAAAAGGGCTGAATAAAAACGAGTCTCTAATGACTAAAGGCTGAAGGCACGGGTCGAGTTGTTCAGCATCCCCTTTGGTCTGAACTACACAGGTCTGAGTTTCCGATGAAGTTTCTCTGCTAGGGTCAGTTAAGTGCGTAATTAACATTACAGAATCCGCTTCGTTAAAGCGCCAAGAATATCATCATGAGATTCCAATCAGAGAGGAAGACGAGGAGGGAGAAAAAGAGAGTGTGAGACAGAGATGAAGAAGCAGACATTGCCTGATGTGCACTTTTATTCAGACTGTCATAGACGTCACTTATAGTGGAGGCGAAGACGACCTCAGCACTTTATGAAATGGCAATGCAATTCTTTCATTTGTTCATGTATGTTATAATGAACGACGATCCAGCACTGGAATTAGTTATTCTGAATGTTTTGTTCAGTGTTTGCTGCAGTTGTTATCAGTTGCGCAAAGTGTTAACGCCATCTAACATTATCTTTTTTGCAGCTTGCAATCCATTCTAGACAGATCACAAAAGAAAATGCTAACAAATGTAATCCCATTACAGCTGCAGTTTTGGATAAATTAAACAAAAAGTTATACCAAGGCAGATTAGAACCCAGATCACCTTATTATTATTATAATTATGAGTTATATTATCTGTATTATCAAAAAAAAAAAAACATGCTCATGCCTATCAAATAAGTTAATTTCAAAACATTGTAACATGGTTATATATAATCCATATATGAATCATAATTTTCAGTTATTTTAAATTATCTTACAATATCAAAATCACAATTATTAATCATCTCAAAAAAACAAAACAAAAAAAACAATGTGCACTGTATAAGGTGGCAAGGATATGAAAAAGGGCAATTTCTTACAATATAATACTGCATTGCATTACATAACATATAATGTATAACATATAATAATAATAATAATAAATACCTTAAATAGTATAATATATGTAAATATATTAATTACAAATACCTACTAATTTAAAAATTATGTACATGTAAATAAATGTATATAATAATATTTTACATACACACACACAAACTATTTTTACAATAAAATACTGAATTGCATAAAATAGGTTGTAATAATAATAATAATAATAATAATAATAATAACAACAACAACAAATATTATATATGTAACATATGTAAATATATTAATTACATTAATTACTTTCTTTAAAAAATTATATACATCTATATAAATTTATATACTAACATTTAAATACGAAAAAGTTATTTTTACAATAAAATACTGCATTGCATAAAATTGGTTATAATAATAATAATAATAATAATACATACATTATTTTGTTAAATATATATACATTTAGATATTATTACACACACACACACACACACATATATGAAAGAGTAATTTCTTAATTTCTTCAATACAGTAACATACTGTTTTGCATACTGTAATATACACATACATACATACAGCACAGCAAAGCGGGTTATTTTTTGCCCAAATGCCAGTTTGAGCCTGTTTGTGTAACCCATCTGCTGGGTTAGTGATGGGTCAGTGTCACTGACAGCAGAAATGATGCATTCCCTCCCACCTGTGTCACACATCTACATCTGATGGGCTACTACAACACAGCGGCTGGTTTATCTGGATAAAACTAGATCAGTTTGTCAAAGTGATTTGTCAGTCAACGTAACACCATTGCACCGAGATGCCAAATATGATAAAACGTCTTTTTAAAGACAAGATCCACAAACATACTTGACTTCATGCACTCTCTGTCACACACAGACACAAACACAAGTCCACCTATTTCATTCTCCTCCAATCTCTCTCGCTCTCTGTGGGACATATAGAGAACTGTAGGAAAAAGCGAAGGGAGGGATCAGGAGGATTCCGGGTCTCAGTCGGGGCCACTGCACACATTCAACAAAATCAAATCAAAGGTCAAAAGTGAATCTGTCTGCAAAAGAGAAAGGCTTTGGTTGGGCTGTCTCTCACCAGAGTTGAATATTGACACTTGCACTGTCACTACTAATTTAAAAATTATGTACATGTAAATAAATGTATATAATAATATTTTTACACACACACAAACTATTTTTACAATAAAATACTGAATTGCATAAAATAGGTTGTAATAATAATAATAATAATAATAATAATAATAACAACAACAACAAATATTATATATGTAACATATGTAAATATATTAATTACATTTACCTGTTTCTTTAAAAAATTATATACATCTATATAAATTTATATACTAACATTTAAATACGAAAAAGTTATTTTTACAATAAAATACTGCATTGCATAAAATTGGTTATAATAATAATAATAATAATAATACATACATTATTTTGTTAAATATATATACATTTAGATATTATTACACACACACACACACACACATATATGAAAGAGTAATTTCTTAATTTCTTCAATACAGTAACATACTGTTTTGCATACTGTAATATACACATACATACATACAGCACAGCAAAGCGGGTTATTTTTTGCCCAAATGCCAGTTTGAGCCTGTTTGTGTAACCCATCTGCTGGGTTAGTGATGGGTCAGTGTCACTGACAGCAGAAATGATGCATTCCCTCCCACCTGTGTCACACATCTACATCTGATGGGCTACTACAACACAGCGGCTGGTTTATCTGGATAAAACTAGATCAGTTTGTCAAAGTGATTTGTCAGTCAACGTAACACCATTGCACCGAGATGCCAAATATGATAAAACGTCTTTTTAAAGACAAGATCCACAAACATACTTGACTTCATGCACTCTCTGTCACACACAGACACAAACACAAGTCCACCTATTTCATTCTCCTCCAATCTCTCTCGCTCTCTGTGGGACATATAGAGAACTGTAGGAAAAAGCGAAGGGAGGGATCAGGAGGATTCCGGGTCTCAGTCGGGGCCACTGCACACATTCAACAAAATCAAATCAAAGGTCAAAAGTGAATCTGTCTGCAAAAGAGAAAGGCTTTGGTTGGGCTGTCTCTCACCAGAGTTGAATATTGACACTTGCACTGTCAGCAAGAGAAACCATTATCTAATGTTGGCCTCCTGCACTGGTCTGTGACCAGCTTTCCCAGCCCTTCACCTCAACACCAATACAGCTAACCTCAAAACTGATTTAAGATCAGCAAAAACAGCCTTTCTGCCCACAACCGACCATATTCCCAGCAGCCACAGCTTGTCTTGCTGGTTTTCACGGCCGGCACTGCATCATATTGTCTTTGTTGTCTTGAACGAGCTGATAATGAATTGATTGAAACTAATTTGACCCTACAATTGATAAATTCACCCTTCGTCCAGGAGTTTGATTGACAGGTGATCTGACCAATCATAACACAAATCTGCCATTTTGTCTGACAAACAAACCAGACTGGGCTGCATTTCCAATTGTCAGAATAGAGCTACGATCAATTTAGGATTACGATGCTTTTGGGAACGCAGCCCAGGAGAGTAGATTAATGTCAGTGGACTTGAACTTGAAAAATGGCGTGTACTGACGTCTTTCCACGATTGAAACAAGATACCTTCTGATGTTCATTCATGTTTATTTCGAACCATGTTTATTTAAGAGATTATCAGTTCACATGCCGCTTGACCTGAGGCACTAAAGTGATCTGTCACAGTACATTAGTGAGCCACATAACAGTATTTATTGTTTGAATTTCTTTAAAAATGACACAGTTTGAAAGCTCAGACCTTGTTTCATACCAGAAGTAACCTGCTCTGTCTTTTCTGTCGACATGTTGTCAGTTTTC
Source organism: Sinocyclocheilus rhinocerous (assembly GCF_001515625.1). Taxonomy (NCBI): domain Eukaryota; kingdom Metazoa; phylum Chordata; class Actinopteri; order Cypriniformes; family Cyprinidae; genus Sinocyclocheilus; species Sinocyclocheilus rhinocerous. The sequence goes on from NW_015656677.1 coordinate 60,540, forward strand.
TCTGTGCTCCGCAATGTACAGTATTTTTCACTGCATGAGAACATGATGTGTGGCGTGAGAGCGGCATGAGTTGCAGGACATAGCGATAGTAACTAAGGGGGACGGGTCTTTGCGAAACCTCTTTTTTGGCAAATTCCTTATGCTATAGCAACAACTTTTTGCCATAGTAAGTGTAATTTGAATACTAGGGGCCAGATTAACTAAACAGGGCAAATTAGCGCGAGAGCGCAATTCCAAAACAGCACCGATGGGCGTGGAAATTTCTGCGGGTGATTTACTAACAACGCGCAAATTAAAGAACACAGACGCAACATCTCATTTACATATCGACCAACGCAATATACCAAATGCGGCGCAAATTAGTGTAGTCGCGAATAAACAATAAATAAATAAATAAGCCACAGTACGTTGAAAAGAGCCAGAGGCCAAAAAATGAAGGGTTGCAACAGTTTTGATAGAGCTGGTATTGCGTGACTCCTAGATGAGGGTTCCAAGTCGTCTTTTATTTCCTGAAGCAAATTAAAAATAACATGGCTTGGCAAACGATATGTTCGGATAATGTGTTCTTTCCAAATAAATTAATACGTGTGGAAAAATCCTCTCCCTTCTACCACACACTCTCTGTTCTCTGCGGTGCCTCCTCCTAGCAACAAACTGCATCCATTTCAAGCGCAAAATAGTTTAAGACATGCTTTTTCGGGGCGTTAAATAATGGCGCAAATGCCAGTAATTTGATGAGTGCAAACGTTAGTAAATCTCGTTGCGTGATTCATTTGAATACTCTCCTCCCATAAATTTTGCGTCTGAAAGGGAAACTCCTAGAAATGCATATTCAATACGGTCAGGCGCAAAAATGACTGTGTTCACACCTTTTCAGCGCTAATTCGTCACTGCGCGTCTTTAGTAAAACCTGACAGTAACATTTTAACACCAAAAGACGGTTTGCGCTGGATACCTGTGCGCCTGTTGGTTTCATCTTATGTGTGGATTATTTGATTTTATCATTTATAATTGGAATGAAATCTCTGGTTTCAACAGCTCTGATAAGTAATAAATTGTGTGACATGTAGCCAAAGTTAACTATAATTTAAGAAAAATACGTAAAAACACATATTTACCCCTTAGGTGCATCTGCAAAGTGACTCTTACACATTTCATTACTGTCAATACTTATGACATGTTGAGTGTCTGATTTCTTCACATTTGAGTAGATTCTTGTCTTTAACTCTTATATTTAGTGTTTCAGCATAACAACCTGACATTTATGCACTGATAAACTGCATTCTAAGTAATTTATTCCAAAACAACCAGGTACGTCAGCGAGCGAGCCGACTTTTGCCCTGCCATTTTGTTTGATGGACACAAATAGAGTATTTGCCCTTGAAAAACGATGTGCTTGGTTTAGTAATTGCTGTCGTAAGGTCAAATAAAACGACTAAATCTTCCTTGATTTATACTACATTAGCAAGGATCTTTACAGCAATGAAGCCATTAACACCTAACAAGCTGTTGTCTTATCTTTAGTAACCTTTTCGTACCTCTCATTTCGGCTCCTCCCAAGCTGGTTGGCCAAAAAGGCACCAATCAGAGGTTGAAGAAAGACGCATGAGCCAATCAGCTGCTGCTTCAATGAACAATGAGACTGCAGATTAACTCAGCAGCAGCGGTTGGGATTACATAACGGGTCTTCTCTGTGAGAAAGAAAGAAGATGACACGGCAGCTGATTACATGAAAGAGCAGCTATTGTTCCATGAATAGAAAAATCGATTTGATTGAGAATGAATTCACTCTTTGATGGCTTCATTTCCCTTTACAGTGAGCCGGATGATGAGTCTGTTCTCATATACAGGAGGATGATAGTAGTCTATGTAAAAGAGCTAAAGTAACATGCCTCTGTAGGCTATATAATCAATGTTTTATTTGCATGTGTCATTGGTATTAGTATTCATTAGTATTAATCTGTGCAGTGTGGTTCTAGCATATATATATAGTTTTTGTACATCTAGACTGACATTGAAACACATCAATGTATCAATGTTGAGGCATGTAAACTGTTCAACATATGAAAAGCGTACAAAACCAGCTGTTGAACCAACTAACTATAGCACAAAATGCAAAGCTTTTAACATATGTAAAATGCACCATATCAATATATTGAAGCATCTAAAACGCAAACCATTTATCATACGAAAAACAGAAAATATGTACGTATCATACATACGCAAGAAAATCATACAATATCAATGTATTGAAGCATGAAAATGTAAACCCTTTAACACATGAAAAACATATGTAGTGAAGCATCTAAAACGCAAACCATTTATCATATGAAAAGCATACAATATCAACATATTGTAGCATGAAAATGTAAAACCAAACAAGTGGAAAAGTGTACAATATCGCCAAAGAGAAGTACTAAGAACGTAAACCCTTTAACATATGTAAAAAGGTTCATAGTGTACGTATTTCATATGAACTTCAATTAGAAATGCTTACAAATCCTGAGGTTCATAGAATATTTAATTCAAGCAATTTATAGGTTGATTTTATAGTATTTATTATAAATTAAAATGATGATATTAAATATGTATTCATGTCTAAAGTAAAAACAAATCTCCATTTTAAATGTCAATAAGTTGATATTGTCCCAGCGTCAACAAAATGTAGGCTAAGTGTGCACTTTATGTACAAATAGCGACTAAAACGAATGAGATCACCCTGATATATGCTTAAAATTTAAAGACAAGAATAAACTGTGGTAAGTAAATATATAAAATAAAGCTCCTGGATTGAACCTAAAAAAGTCCTATCAATGTAGTCCAGGGCTCCAGTAGGTGCAAGTTTCTATCTTGAGAGCTCGTTCTGGCCTAGTCTCTGCCTTTCCCTGTCTCACCTTGACTCTTGAAGAGGGTGATGCATGAACGAGGGAGAATCAAGCCCTGCATTTGCATTTACCAAAAAGCCTGTGTGATGAAGCGCTCTGACAGTCTCGTGCACTTATGCAGCGCGTGCTGTAAAGAGTGGCTGAAAGCAAATATAACTCACACTCACAACCAGCTGACAAACACACACACACACACTCACACTCAAGCTTGATTCTCACAGGCAGGTCTATAACAACAGGCTGATTTAGATGAAGACACACTAGTGCCACCCTGTTCATTACTTCCACGTTCACTTCCTATGGCTATGGTATGAAAAGCATACTAGCATACTACTCTTAGTGTTTTGTTCTATACTGCAATTTTGTGACAAATATAAATTTTAAAACTATACTGTCTATATAATAAAATAAATATAATGAATAATAAAATAAATAATAATAATAAATAAAATGAAGTCAATTGTTTAAAATGCTACAAGTAAATAAATAACATAATGAAGTATAATGCATTATTATGTAACAGAATAATAATGAATATTCATTTTAAGATTTGCTTTTAAAAATAAAACATTAAACAGAAGCCTGAGAGAGAGAGAGACTTAGAATTGGCTTTTTTTCTCAAATTTCCAAGTTTAAGTTTTACAACTTTGACAATTTTGATAGAATTACAAGAAAAACGCAGAAATCTGGCATATTTTTTCCTCACTATTCTGTTTAAATTTCACAATTTTGACAGAATTACAAGAAAAAAGTTAGAATAGTGAGATAAAGTCACAATTACCATTTTAAAACTTGGAATTCTGACTTTTTTCTCACAATTCCGAGTTTAAGTTTCACAACTTTGACCATTTTGATAGAATTACAAGAAAAAAAGGTCAGATTTGTGAGATAAAAAGTCACAATTACCATTTTTAAAAACCAGGATTCTGACATTTTTTCTTACAATTTCCGAGTTCAGGTATCACAATTGACAATTTTGACAAAATTGGATAATTTTGATAGAATTTGCCAGAAAAGCGAATTACAACTTTCTATCACATTATTCAGACTTCTGATATTTTTTTCTCACAATTCTGAGTTTAAGTTTCACAACTTTGACAATGTTTTACAGAATTACAAGGAAAAAAGTCAGAACTGTGAGATAAAAAGTCACAATTACTTTTTTTAAACCCAGGATTCTGACATTTTCTCACAATTCTGAGTTCAAGTTTCACATTTTTGACAAAATTGCACAATTTTGACAGAAAATGTAACTGCAACTTTCCATCGCATTATTCAGAATTCTGACATTTTTGACAGAATTATGAGGGGGAAAAAAGAGAGAGAGCATTGTGAGATAAAAAGTCACAATTACCTTTTTTAAACGTAATTCTGACATTTTTTTCTCAAAATTCAGAATTTCTGAATTTTCACACCTTTGACAATTCTGACAGAATTACAAGAAAAAAAAAGTCTGAATTGTGAGTTAAAAAGTCACCGTTACCTTTATTTAAAACTTACACTTATTTATTTATTTATTTGTTTGCTAGTGTTTATTTTATCCCATGACAAAAACAAGCTTCCATATATTAACAGAACTGTGAACGTAGAATTTTGAGAAAAATTCATAAATACAAACCAAGAAAGAAGAAGTATTCCTGCTGTACCTGAAACCAAATCAAACCAGTGTTTTACACGGCTTCGTTCTGAATGTAAGAACCAGCTGGAGAATACTTCTGAAATGGCTTCCAGCTGGCTTTATTTCAAACAGCATTGTTAAAGTAAAAATGTGATTTGTTGTTTTGCATGAATCATAGTGGCAAGAACACTTATCTACAATCCACACAGCTTTACATATTTGTTTACTTCTTATTGTATCTCAATGCTTCCTCTGATTTGAAAATGGTGTGGGAAAACGATATTGTTCAAATAAAGAGATACATTAATATACAGCTTATGTACACAGATGTAGACCTACCTGTATATGTATGTTTATTTTAGAAAACAATATTACCTTATAAAAACAATGCAGTGAAGACACTATAAAAGAGATGCATCACCTCTTACATGCCAATTCCCTCTCCTTTATTTTCCCTGTCTAAAATCACCCAGAGTTTAATACTTCCAGATCTATAAAGCCCTCGGCAAAATACAAAAATAAACCATGTCTACAACAGCACTGGCAACAGAGCCTCAGGTGTCCACCTTCAACAGTTCATAGATGATTCACGATGACGATCTATATTAGTTTATGATTCATTTAAAGGAATAATGGAATAATAAAAGGAAATGGAAATAAAGGATGTTCTGGCCAATTAAGCTATTGGTTGAATTGGTTGTTCACAGTTAAAAGGCTTATCATACATGTTGTTATCCATTTTATTCATTTTTTTTCCCTTGAGGTCCACTTCATGTCCCTAACATGTTGCACTATAATGCAATATAATGGCCCTTTTTGTGTGTGAAATAAGAATTGCAAATTCACTTCATTCAGTGAAGGACTTATCAGACCATTTCAAATGAGTATTTCAAAACAACTCAGTAAAAAAAAGGCTCATATAGGAGTCAACTGTTTGTTTATTTTTTTGTTGACTATATTGGTCGTGTTGTATGGTTTTGATTCACTAACATGAAATGACACATAAGAATTATTTGTTCACTAAACAGACTGGTCACATTCTATGTTTTTGATTCACTAAAACGAACTGAATAACATGATTAATTTGTTTGTGATTTTGACTAAACTTGTCGCACTGTATGTTTCTGATTTATTCAAAAGAACTGTCTCACTAGATAAATTTGTTTGTGAATCACACTAAACTGATAATGTTGTATACTTTATCTTATTATAGTCATTTGTTCATGAATCAGACTGATATGGTAACTTGTATGTTTTTGATTCACCACAAAACACAAGATTCATTTGTGTCGTGAAACAGACTACACTGGTTGCGCTATACGTTTCTGATTCACTATAAAAAACCGACTCATCATTTGTTTTTGAATTGGACTAGACTGGTCACATTGTGTGTTATTGATTCATAAAAAAAAACCTGCCTACAAGAGTCATTCGTTTTTAAAATGGACTACACAGGTAGCAGTGTATGTTTTTGATTCACTAAAAAGAACCAACAATATTCATTTGCTTGGATAACACCGGTTGCATTATGTTTCTGATTCAATAAAAAAAGTGTCTCACAAGCTTAATTTGTTCATGAATCAGACTGAATTGATAATGCAGTCTGTTTGTGAGTCACTAAAAAGAACTTGCTCAAACGAGTCATTTGTGCAGAAATCAAAATAACTGGTAACATTTGTATGTTTTTGATTTACTAAAAAGAACCAGATCACAAGATTCATTTGTTTCATGAAACGGACTACACTGATTGCGCTAAACATTTCTGATTCACTACAAAGAACTAGCCCACAATATTTATTTGTTAATGAATCAGACTATATGAATAACGCTGCATGTTTTAAATTGACTAAAATGAACTGCCTCACAATATTTATTTATTTTATAAAAGCATAATGTTGCATGTTTTAGATTTGCTAAAAAGCACTCACTCACAAGATTCATTTGTTCGTGAATCAGACTACTCAGATCACGCTGTATGTTTGTTTTTGCAGCTCTTAAGGACAAATCAAAGTGAAATTCCATTATTTACCAATAAATGGTCATTTTATCCCATCACATTCAATTTAGACTACAAACTCACATTTAAAGCTCAAGCAAAATATGATTTCCTTTGCTGTGTCACAGAAGATTCAGAAAGCGAGGAGAGGTGGCTTGTTCTGAATCAATGTTAAAGGGCATCTACCACTTCAGTGCCATTAGATGAACACGGCTCCATGTATCTCGGGAATGGATGCTTGCGCAGGTGTAAGCATGACCTTTTACTGACCTTCAACAGACCTCCACATCACCCTCAAATCCGGCCTCACACCTGTACAAAACAACAGAGATTTATTCCCACTTTACAGATCTCTCTCACTCTCACTCTCTCTGCCTTCGCAAGCAAGGCCACATTACCAAAAAGAAAGACCGCAAACGTACACGCGTACCATTTTCCTCTCCTCCTCCTTTATCTCCAGAGCGCGCACACACCTGCCCGCATCCGCATTTAAATGGCAGCTATGAATCTTCATTGCATCTATCGGTGTGGAAAGCGTCCCTCCTATAAATGACTATTGATGATGCCGCTGTATTGTAAGGGGAGCGACTACGCCGGGGAAATTTTCAGGGAGAGAGAGCGAGCACAGGGTCATTCGACTCGAGTCTGAATCTTAAGAAAACCCCTGAAGGTGCCAACAGCACCTTGATTTATCAGGCCGTTTCCTGCTTATGTGTGTATGATGTCATATCGGCCTGTTTAAATCAAACTGACGGTAATCCAAAACACTCAGATCAATGCCGAGAGAGACAATAAGGTGAGCACATCCTTATTTGCCCCTGATATATAACGGCCATAAGCAGCATTAATTAGCTTCGGTTCGAAGTCCTGAATCATAATACCCTTAAATATACATCATATTTGCCAAGGTTACTGTCTGTTACCCGAGTGAAATGATTCTATAGTTGCACAAAAAAGATGCAGGCCTCATTAGTGCTGATTATAAACTGCTAAACTGCAAGAACTTGTTCTCTTTTCATTTCACCGCCAAGTTATTTTCTCTTATCTTCCCTGAAATTCCCAAATGAAAACCAACGGGAAGCATTCAAGGACTTCTACCGCTCTCTGAAGGTTCTCTTTTTCTCTTTTGTTTGCTACGGCTGGGTCTAAGTTTAAAGCTGTGGGGCAAAATGTGTAGTGGGGAAGCTCGTTGATAAAAATGCCACATTCTTTCCCAGCATAACAACATAAAAGATGCCCTTGATAATGTAAGTGAAGAAACAAAAACATCCTCGAGACTGGGTCACCGAATCAACGGCTTATTGCGTGCTATGATGTCATTTCACACATCTACCAGCTGAAGATGGCCTGCAGAAACGCAGCTGACTCGCAGGCAACAACAGCACGGACAAGCAATAAATGCACGTTAAAGTGAGGATGAGTTACATCATTATTTCTGACATTTCCTATTGCATGAATTTACCAAATCATTTCTAAAAGGGCACTGAAATGTCACTTTCTTGAATTGTTACTAGGTTGAAGAGTTAAATTCAGTCATTATTTACTCACCCTAAATCTATGCGGTTTTCTTATTTCCCTGGAACACAAAAGGAAAAGTATAGCAGAATGTCACAACGATGTGTCACAAGGATTTATGCAGTAGTTTTAATATTTAATTGCTCTGCAATACCACAAATTAGTAATGTTTAGTCATTTTGTTTTCAGATTTTTTTTTTTTTTTTCATTTTTAGCTTTTTTTTTTTTTTTTATAATTTTCATTAAATGTAACGTCTTTACAAATGTTTTGTTCATTAAATTGATTAACAAATATATATAAAAAAACAAATAAGTTAAATATAAAAACACATTATAAGAATTGTTTTTAATGTGTTCTTACTAATGCTTTCAAGACTATTAGAATAAATAATAAAGAAAAAAATAAATACATGCATGCATACAGTACATACATAAAATCACATTTTAAAAAATTCTACAGATCATTACTCATGCTTACAACACAATTTCAATAATTACCATTAAATGTAAAGTTTCCTTTACAAATGTTTTGTTCATTAAAAATGAGCACTAAATGTAAATCAATAAATAAATAAGCAAATTTTAATAAATGTTTTCAACAAATTCTTACTAATGCTTTCAAGACTGTTAGAATAAATAATAAATAAAACTAATTTAAAACAATAATGTAAAACAAAAACAATAAATAAATGTGAAAAATAAATAAATGAAAAACTATAAATCTAAACAATAAAAAGTAAATAAATATGTGAATAAGAGATTTTATTTATTTATTATTTTTTTTAAGATTCTTACTATTACTTGTATTACATGCCAAATTGCAATGCAGGAAACATCACAGAAAACAAAACGCAATACACAAAGTTATCTTATTCAAATTTGGAACTTGACAGCATCAGTCCCCTTTCACTTGGAAAAGAGGACACATAACATTCTGCTAAATATCTCATTTAGTACTCCATCTAAATCATTTGGGTTTGGAATGAAGGTGAAGGTGAGTAGATGATGACAAAACCTTGATTTCTGGTTGAACTAACCCTTTAAACCATGAAGCAATTTAGCCAATCATAGTGCTTTAAATCTATCCTAATGGTTGTTCTCTGCCTTTGCTGAGAAATCCCAACCAGTGCTTACATGATTTCCCATCGTCTAAGGCCGCAGTGTCAACCACAGGCGACTTTATAAAGTATGACGGCGGATTCCAGTCCCAATCAAGACCTTATTACTGTACCAAACGCACAAATCTTCCCTTGCAATTCACCAAACCGCTCGGCTAGCTCATGCTTCTGTCTCTTTCTTTCTTTCTCTCCCTCTTCATTTGACACCGTTAAGGCTGTGCGGCGAGAGGAAAGCAATCGTGTCAGGGGAGATTTTCGAGAAACCCTAGCAGAACCGATGGTTCTCCATTAAGGTAATGAGGCCCCAGGAATGGCCATGTCGGCTCTCTCATTTGCGCCGTCTCCGACCCCGCTGCCTGCTCATGAGGATACATTCTTCGTTCCATAATGGCCTTCTCAGTCTTGCTTTTCTCCCTCTCTTCCTCCTCCCGTGTTCCTGCCCTCGTCTAATACAACCAGAGAGGAGGGAGGGCTGCGATGCCGGAATCCGCCCCATCGATTCTGGCGCATTATTCCCAGAGGTTACATGGGAAAGATGGCGGCAGATGACACTCGTGTTTGCGGAGGCCCGAGATCGGTGTCTTAAAGCTGCTCCTGCAGATCAATTTGGGAAGTGTTAATTTAGTAATGTCAGCCTCAGTTTAGCACTCTCCTCGCTGGCGTACATCTGTCAATGGCGTCAATCGATCACAACAGGATTCTCCCAGCTCTCTCCCACACATAAACACACACACACACACACACACACACATACACACACAC
>NW_015656677.1:78249-109035 GCF_001515625.1 Sinocyclocheilus rhinocerous
ACTGTACCAAACGCACAAATCTTCCCTTGCAATTCACCAAACTGCTCGGCTAGCTCTTGCTTCTGTCTCTTTCTTTCTTTCTCTCCTTCTTCATTTGACACTGTTAAGGCTGTGCAAAGAGAGGAAAGCAATCGTGTCAGGGGAGATTTTCGAGAAACCCTAGCAGAACCGATGGTTCTCCATTAAGGTAATGAGGCCCCAGGAATGGCCATGTCGGCTCTCTCATTTGCGCCGTCTCCGACCCCGCTGCCTGCTCATGAGGATACATTCTTCGTTCCATAATGGCCTTCTCAGTCTTGCTTTTCTCCCTCTCTTCCTCCTCCCGTGTTCCTGCCCTCGTCTAATACAACCAGAGAGGAGGGAGGGCTGCGATGCCGGAATCCGCCCCATCGATTCTGGCGCATTATTCCCTGAGGTTACATGGGAAAGATGGCGGCAGATGACACTCGTGTTTGCGGAGGCCCGAGATCGGTGTCTTAAAGCTGCTCCTGCAGATCAATTTGGGAAGTGTTAATTTAGTAATGTCAGCCTCAGTTTAGCACTCTCCTCGCTGGCGTACATCTGTCAACGGCGTCAATCGATCACAACAGGATTCTCCTAGCTCTCTCCCACACATAAACACACACACACACACACATACACACACACACCTGTCAGCTGAAAGAGAGAAAAGAGATCTAGAAAACATGCCTTCCTCAGAGGTACAGTACAGACGTGGAGGGTGTAGGAATGACAAATGCATTCAGGAGGTCGGCTACTCGACACGTTCGATGACTATTGCGCTGCAAGGAACACCAGGGAATGAAAAAAGCTCTTTAAAAATGGTTTTCAAAGGCAAGATGCATCACTGGAGTTTTATTTTTAGTGCTTTAATGGAATCATAACACTGTATAGCCAAATGTTTGTGGACACTCAAAATCCAGTCATATGTGCTTGCTGAATATTTCAAAACTATTGGCATTAACAGAGAGTAGGGATGGGAGTCATAACAAATAATGATTCTGATTCTTTAATGATTCCATTAATGATTCTTTTAGTACTTTCGGGGAAGAAATATTTGGAAAACAAGACATGCAATTCCACTGCCAAAGGATTATATAGATAGATAGATAGATAGATAGATTTAAACACAACATAACTCAGTAATTTGTAAACTCTATGGTGTTTTATTCCATAAAAATACCATTTAATAAAAGTCATTTGTTTTGGAATCAGATTACACTGCCCTAATAAAAAAGTAATATGTGAAAAATGTATACCAGTTTAGCATACAACAATTGCAGTGTATTTTTATAAAGTAGGCCTACATTAATATGTAAGTATATTTTTAGTATACTTAGCATAAAATAAATGTATTCCAAACACATTTTGGTATATTTATTTTTCACTAGGGTGGTCACGCAGTACGGTACTGAATCATTAAAACATTAATTCAAAAAGTCATTAATTTTACTCAAAACTGACTAATGAAAGCTAAATAATAAATTTGAGCAAAATAATAAAGGTGAATTAAATGTGATAGTCATGTGACAATTTAGCATACTACAAATACCAACCATTACTAAGTGGGCAGCACACAGGGCACAGTAGTAAGTAGCAGACCAGTGAAATGATATACCCTAACAAATAAAGCCCATTGGCCGTGTTTCTGGGCAGGCCGAAAGGAGAATTGATCTGTTGTACCATGTGTGTGGTGGCAGAGGCCTGCCATGATGGCGAGGGTTCAAACACTATCGATTCCTCAAGGGCCACGGGAATTGGCAGGCCGAGCAAGAGCTGGATAAGTACTTCATGCCCCAGCAGCTAAGCTATCGCTAGAGCCTATCTCGAAATACACCACTTGATTGTTTTGTTAAGCTGGTACCTGCGCTGAACCTTTATAGCATTCGACATTAATTACAGAGCATTGGACAAAGACGAACGTTTAGAAAAGAGTTTAGTCGTCACTTCGTTTAACTGATCCGAAGAACACCTTGCATGCTAAGAAGATACACCATCGAGCAAAAGAGTAAATCTCTAATCTTCTGTAATCTTTTAACATGATAAATTTAGTGAATTAATTAAGGTAATGACTGAAATCGATAGCGGTTCATAATTACTTTCTAGGGAAAAGGCCTCAAGTGTATATGGACAACTAATTAATTGAATTCCACAGTGGTTTGGGTGTTAAATTGCCTTTATTCTTGACATTCTTTGAAGGAAAAAGCTGAAATGTCAAGATCGAAAAGCTCTTGATGGATCCTATGTGGAATGAAACTGGGAACAGAACCAATTTTGGTTAAGAAAAACACCATATTAATCCCTTAGGTGTCTTGACAAACCAAATCTGTTGAGGTTCCTGACCTTTCTTCTTCGAGCAGACGTTTTCATGTCCAACTGAAGTTTGTATTTATTTCTCTTTCATTGGTTAATCAAAAGGTCATTACCAGGTCATCTAACCCTTTCAGTCGTCCTTTCTTTATTGCCGCAATCTATTCGCGTCCAGCGCCCCATACCTGCTGATGTACGAGAAGCGGTCGTTTCTATTTGTGGCACAACGTTACTCCTGTTTATAAACCTCTGAGAGGACAAGCCCGGTTTTGATCGCAGCAGAATGGATCGGTGTATTGGCAGAACCATCAGTCACAGTTCATACATGTTTAAAACACGCAACAGGGACGTGATGGATGTTCCCCACCAGCAAACTCGCTGGTGAACTTCCACAGCAGCCAGCAGGAAAGATCCATTATCTTTTCCTGTTGAAGGTCGGCCAAACAGATGCGGCCCACATCTCGAGAAAACACCCCACATGGATGAGGCGGAGCAGAAAACATTTCCACTCACCTAAGAGGTCTCTCCAGGAGTGCAAGATTTCTCATTTCTGAGGTTGACAGCCTCTCTGCGGTCGCAGGCACTCCTCTTGCTCCGGGACTCTTGGCGTTAGGTGCTCCATTCCAACTCTGAAGACGTCTGCAGGTCTTTTATCAAGTGCAAAACCTGCCAAACACACAAACGAAGAAGACCGGGGCTGCCGCAAGTTCAGCGTGCTTCGAAAGAATGATTGTGCCCTTGTCCAAAGTAACCTCAATTTCAGACTTGTAATGAAGCCCAGAAAGAGAGCGGTCAAGATAGAAAGCCAAGAGCGGTGGAGAACACAATAAGACTTCTCTGACGAGTCGAAAATGAAGAGATAGAAAAGAGGAAGTGATTGAGCCTTCAAGTGAAGTACATCAGGTATTTTCTTTGACCCTGCTTGTACGGATACAGCCGACACCTGGTTTAATGAAACTGAATGTGTCACAGATTCTCCAATAGTTACCAACTGGCGGTCAGCGGTGATGTTGCATCCGAATCTGCTGTTTTCTCAAGCTGCAGCGTACATGAACCGGTAATAAATATTTATCTCCTAATAGCATCACTGCATTTTCAAAGCGAATGATGGATTCCCTTGTCTTTGCCCACCTTGAAAAGCCCGCCTCATGAATATTTAACACGTTCCTCCAAACAATTTTCACATTTTGTCATTGTCAATGATGCATGCCATCAAACATTCCATAAGCTCTTTTTTTAACCCAAAGATGCACATGTATTTTGGAAGGAAACCCAAACTTAGCATTTCCAAAGAAACGTGCACCAAAATGAACTAAATGTAGCATCTATATTACATGCATGTTTCAAAAATACTCCACCGGCAAGTCACGTAATATCAGACTTTGCACAACACGCATCCATTTGTGCAGCGGTTTTTTGCCTCGGGACCAGGGGAGAGATGCTTTTTTGTATAAAAGCCACATTGATGAAGCTAAGCCTCCCTCACCCAGAGCAGCTGTCCCCCAAATTACCTCTCCAGTGCGTTAGCAAGAGGTCTTTGGCAGATTTCATCATTGGCACTGACAGAAACACCATGGTAACCCAGCCAGAGGAGAAACCATGCAGAAAAATATGGAAATTGCCACTTAAAGCCGTCCATCGGCCCCCTTGTCAGCATTCGGGCCTCTGCACTCTGGTATTGTCTAGCGCTTGTATCTGTTTGTCCATCATCCAGAAACAGCACTCAACTCCACTCCAGCTGCTTTTTGTGGCGTCGCAGTCAGGCACGAAGAGTGTGAAATAGTGCTGAAGAGTGTTTTGACAACCTTATTGCTGCAGTCATCTACGGAGAGAGATGGGTGTCCAAATGTGGGGCTGGCTAACAACTTATCTTAGCAGAGCAGACATCTTGTTTTTCAGAAGCGGTGAAGTATTTTATGACATCTGGGTGAATCCCAAACCTGTGGAGGTGAAATTTATTGGCGTTAGGCACTGGTAACAATAATATTTATGCATTCAATCTGTGATTGAATTACAAGGTAAATTCACTCTGTCAGTAGTTCGACTTATTTCTGATATCCTAAAGATTATGATACTTAAATTCAAATTGTTCAAGTTTCAAAGTAACTTTACAGAAAATGCATGTCTCTAATATTAATCCACTACAAATCTTTTTGTGTACGTGAGGGCACAAACTAGCTGAGAATCAATTAATACAGAATGCTCAGCCAATATTCCTGTTCCTTGAGACGTAAATGGCTGGTCACACATAAAGAGAGCAGACGAAGACAAAAACATTACTCACAATTCTCCTCAAGGCTGAGCTGCAGTGTGTCATGGCAACAAAAACTGTTTATCAATAAATCTCATCAAAACCCTGACTGGCTGGTCAGTGATGAGAATATATGTGGTTTAAGGTTCAATACGCAGTAATACTCCCTAACGTAAATTCAAGAAGACGTCAACTTTTCTTAGAAATAAACAGGAAAAATGAATAAATAAATCCTGTTGCAAAAATGACCTTCTCATTTGGTTGAGCAAAAGCCAGAAACTATTCGATACGACTTTTTTGCGACCTAACAATGAAGGGCAGACGGATATCTGTATATGGAACAACTGCAGCTGTGTAAATGCATTTGTCAGTGGTCATATTTATGAGTATTATCCACAGTTCCATCCTAATTACCGGCATCATCACGGGCCATTGCTACCAGTGTGGTGCCCTCAAACACAATCCGTCTGTCCTGTGACACCAGAGATAATTTTGATATAGCATGTAATGAGCGAAAACAGGAGCAAGAGGGGAGGCCAGCTCGAACGGCGCAAACAGATAAACAGAGACCATAATGGCAGGAAGCCGGCTCCGAAAAAGGTCCCCTATGTTTGCATGTAATGCAATCTAATAATTAGGATCAAATTCCATTAACGGAGGCCTGTCTTCAGCAAAAATTCTGCTTCATTAGAAGGAAGGAGCATCCCGCACCCCTCCTAAACTCGAATGCGCACCCACGCACATTTTGCCTGCATGCCCGCCGCATCATACGCAATGCACTGAAACTGTCAGGTATAAATTTTGCCTCTGCATCTCCCAGCAGCCTAATTACCATGCTAATGAACACCTAAAAGCTGCAAATTAGGATGGGAGTAGCATTGGGGCTGTACCACTCTCTGCCTTCCAGTACCACCCAGATGAAATAAGCACCGCAGCTGAAAAGTACCAGGTCACTCTAAGGTAGAGGACCTGGATTTACAAACCAAAGGTTCTAAGGGACCCACCGGTGATCAGGTTCAAGCAAAAACAAGCCACCGTTGAAATACCTAACCCTAATTGAATGGTCCAGTCCAGATTTATGAGCTCAGACAAAGATTAATTACATCAAGGTCAACGATCAAGCCAAGGATGTGTTTATCGAAACCGAAAGCATGTGGAATAAAGATTGAAAGCATGTGAACAGAAATGTAAACAGGTTCTTATTTATCTCCACAGTTTATTTACTGTTGATCTAACATCTCTCCACGGAGTTTGTGTCGAAAAGTAATTAGCATTTCATGGTTTCTCACAGTGAGAGAACCAGCAAACATCAACAGAGAGGGAGGCTTATGTGCACTCTGCCACAGACGTTCACTTTTATGTTACCAATATATCAAAACTGCTTAAAAAAGAGCATCATGACAGCATGTCTGTTGCTAAAAATGAACTATGTATCTTACTTTGCTGCACATAAATAGAGGCTAACTATTAAAGGTTAATTATTAAAGATTAAAGGCTATTATAACCGTGTTACCTTCACTTCACTTCATCCGCTACTCCTTTTGTTCCCCATTCACTGAAAAATTGGAAAACTGATACTCCTCAAGCTAGATTAATGTTAGGTTTGAAAATAGTTATTATAACATGTATATGTTATCAAATAGATCTCACAACAACATGTCATGGCACACCAAAGTTTACAGCATTTGTAGAAAAAGGCATTACTATTTGATTACAACACAAAATGACTCATTTTGCTTGGGTGAAGCAATAGATTGGCAAACTTCACTGCACTACACATAACAGAACAGATATAATCACACACACATACATACTGTACTGCTAAGCAGCAGGAATACAGCTTCCCTCGGATAAATGTCAAAACAGACATAAAATGTGAGCAGATGTAAATTCGCATCAGTCTCATTGGTTGGGTTGATCTGCACACGATTTACAGGGCGATTCAAGCTGTGCAATGCTCACAGCGAATTACGGTGACAGAGATTCAAAGAAAAAAACTGTAATCCGTGTACGGCGTCACACTGTATTTGTGGCGGAGCATGTGAAACAACACCGATGTTCCTTTGAAACAATTTTGTTCGCAATTGAAGGTGTTGCATTCTCTGTAGTAAGAACAACCCACCATGTCATCTGCACCAACCGCATGTTTTGTATCTTGTTTACAGCGAGGAAAAAAAGTACTCATTTGAAATCAACAGAGAAATGGCCTCACTGTCACTCAAGTGCCAAGTCCCCCAGCAGACTCAATTACAAGTGTATTTGCATATGTTCACGTTTCACAGGAGTGGGATGAGAGGGTTACAATTGTCTCTCTTGAGGAAACCGTGTGTGGGAAAATGGAAAGAGACTGTCAAATGTAAAGGCACGTAAGAGCAAATAAAAATACGCATACAAGTTTTCTATCCATGATTCACATGAACCAATTTTCTCAGGAGTCCTTGAGTAAATTCACTAGACTGCTACCATTCCAGTTCTAAACACTGACAAATAAAACACGCTGTGTCATGCCTCGAAAGTTGCTTATTAATAGCACTATGGGTTAATATTAAAACAAATTAGAAAACACACCTATATACATGCACTGAGAAAACTGTGTGCCTTGTGCTGCTTGTGGATCAATACATTTTCTTTACGCCCATATCTCATTGTCATAGCAGCTCAGCCAACTGTGTAAGTGACCAAACTGCGATTTCAACTCAGAATTAGATTGAATCGGATTTACACCACCTAAATCCACAAACACAGGGGAGAGTATTTAAGTTTGGGCAGAACTCAGGGACTCAAATAAATGAGGTTCAGGAAGCCTTGATTCCATTTAAACTAAGCGGCCCATTGATGCTAATTGCTGTACTCTCCTTAGCTGTTTGCCACTGGTAAAGCCTGTGGTGTGATTTAACATTCCCCCTTTAACAGTAAAATAAGCATTTTTTGTCTGATTTTGTATAAGTTGGCCTTTCCAGTCCAACAAGGCAGGGACCCAATCACTGTGGTGCAACTGTTTGAATTTAAAGGGATAGTTCATGCAAAAATGAAGCTTTTAAAGGGATAGTTCGTGCAAAAATGAAGATTTTGTCTTTGTTACTCATCCTCATGTCGTTCTAAATCTGTATGACCTGAATTCTTCTGAGAACACAAAAGAAAACTGTTTCATCCATAAAGAAAGTCATTGTGGTCCAAAACAACATTGGAGACATTTTTCAAAAAAATCCTCTTTTGTAATCCACAAAATGAAGAAAAGTGATCAATTATGCTTTAAAATATGAAATACCAAACAGGTAGTCCCATCTTAAACTGCTAACTTCTGGGTTAGTCAGGCCACTAAAACAGAGAGAGTTCTGCTTCATGCTGCTAGCAGTGAAGAAATTACTCATTTCACCTTTAAGTACACATGCCCTCTCTTGCTAGCAGTCAAAAGTCTTACGATTCGGAGTATGTGAAAACGACTATCTTCTGGGTAATCTTAAAACAGTTTTTGATTGGTGTCAGTCCACCCAAAACTGTACATTTTGCCCTTTGATGCTGTTAGCAAACTAGTCGGCACACTCTTCAACAAGCCTCTAATGTAATTGTCCACTTTGTGGCTTAGCTCTGAATCTTGCAGTGTAAGGGAAATTGTTCAGTTTATTGCCGGTCAGGGGTCAGCGTCAGTCATATTTTGTTTGGCAGTTAGTGCTAACAGCTTTATTGTGAAACGGCCAGGGGGCAAGCAAGAGTTCAGGGCCCTCGTCCCAAAATT
Organism: Sinocyclocheilus rhinocerous; assembly: GCF_001515625.1. Classification (NCBI taxonomy): domain Eukaryota; kingdom Metazoa; phylum Chordata; class Actinopteri; order Cypriniformes; family Cyprinidae; genus Sinocyclocheilus; species Sinocyclocheilus rhinocerous. Next base: position 86,547 of record NW_015656677.1, read on the forward strand.
GTTTACTTGTACCAAACAAAATGATAGATTTCATGGGAAAACCTCAAGATTTCAGGGCACTCAAGCTAGAACACAGCTGTAATGTTCTTACATTTAATTAAAGTTGAAAGTACTACATGAGATTTCATAGAAGCCATTTGCATCAGTTCACTAGAATCAACTGCTTGTGAAAAATACAGTAGCATGATTTCATAAGGATTGTATATCTAAAGTTGAATCCACAGAAAGTGCGTCCTAGATCTGGAGGAAAGCTAGTTTTCTTAGAATAACATGACTGACCTCGATAAACGCATCCATCATTCTATAGTTTCTTTATAATAATTTGAGCATACTAACCCTTGTATACGATTCAGCGAAGCTAGCAACAAGAGCACAAAGACAGCTGGACTCATGATCTGGCAGATTGTAGGCTGGCCATAGCCACATGTGTTCTCAAAATTACTTCATCATCATTCATTTTCAGAGAATTGCCATATATTTCATCAGCTAATGGCCTGCTAGTCTCAGCAAAATTAGAATTGAGGATCAGAGCATTTCAGGACTGCGTTCATGACTGGTTGGGGTTAATCAAAGGTTAGCATGAGGATCCTCTGGCGTTTGACACGGTAGCTAAGCATTAGCTGGGCATAAGGCACATGGAGAATCAAGCCGGGGATGACAGGAACAGCTTTCCAAGACAGATCAGCACAATTCACCGCAAACGGGACTGGACGAGGGGTTGAAATAGCTTAGCCCGAACTACCTCCGCTGGAGTAGGCTATAACGGCTAGCAAAGGTGGTATAGCAGCTCCTCCAGGGAGCATTTAATCCATCCACCCTCTTAGCAGCGCTCGATAACTGGCAGGCCTGTCCGTTCGTTGATTACCAGCAGAGTGTAATGGGGAGGGACGAAGTCCAAGCTTTTTTGTTCCAAATTTTGAAACTGGGCCGAAGCTACTCTCAGCTATTAAAGTCTCAATGCATAAGTGGAAGTTAAGCTCATGCTGAAAGCCAAGGCAAATGGAGTGGATACTAAGCCTTCTGAAAAACAGAGAATTTGAGGCGGCTGCTAGTAGCGATTAATGGACGTGCCTTCCCAGAGGACAACGGATGACTTGCTCTGTCTATTAATGGGTGATTACTTGCTATGGAGGTGAGTCTTCTTTATTTTTCCTCATGTATCATCTTGTACCTCTCTAATGAAGACTTGACAGGGTTGTTTGCAAGTGTGAAGACAAAAGATGAAGGTGATGAGGAAGAACGTAGCCCAGCCATGATTCTGTGCCAAAGGTCGAAGGTTAAATTTACCCAGATAGCAAAAATCATCTGGGCCAGATCTGGCCCAGACCCATCTGAAGTTCTGGTCCAGATCCGCACAACGGACTCGGGCCGGTGTCTTTTGGCACAACGGGCCAATACCGGCACGGATCCGTTTTTCCGGATCTGGACCAGAACTGGGTCAGAGGAAAACTTGAAATCGCATCATATGACCCCTTTAAAACAGATCTGGCGCGAAGTCAGCTGCTGTCTGGGAAGCGGCTAAGTGGCAGAAGTCCGACAGTGAGGCAGCTTTGTTGTTCAGGTCCAACGTCATGAATAATGGCCAGTCGCCATTGATTAAGTTTCTCCTTAAAATATCGCCTCGATCTGGAAGGCACAGGCTCTCATTCAGAGAGAGCAAGAGTTTTAGATGAATTCTAGCAAACAAGCCCAGTTACAGGGGCTTGGATGTCATACTTGGTTTCCAATACCCATCCCTGAGGATTAGGGTTAGGTTTAGAGTTAGTCTTCCAAGTAGAATTTCATTTATGAGTGTAAAAGAATATATGGTTAGTAAGCACATCTGGAGAAACATGGCTACAAAAATATTGAGATAAAAGATCCCAAATCCATTGATTCAACAGTATTCAAATAGCTCTGTGATAAGAAGAGACATCTTTAAAGAAGATAGTCTGTGAATGCAGCCAATTCTAATAAAGAATGCTCTTGATGCTTTTAATGTAAAAAAAATTAGGAAGATGAACTCTGCATTTATGTCTCAACATGTTCAGAGTCTGTTATTGTCTTTCGCACAAGCTCCACTCTGAAGAAGAGCCTGCACATTATCCCTCAGTGTTAGAAAGCATGTGTTAAACAGGAATCCAAAAGAAGCTAGCATGCAGACGTTCTCTTCATCGTGAGCACTACACTGTCATTCACAGTGCTGTGCTGTCCCCTAGCAGGTCTGCTTGGTACTGCAACTCTATAAGCAGAATGGAGAAGATAACAGGAAACCATATCCAGTGGTCCTGATTCCCTCCGAAAGCACTGAACGGCCACAATCAATTTAGGAGATACTGATGCACATCACATAGATTGCAGCAAACCCCCAGCTGGAGGGATAGCAACCATGTACCATTATTTATAGCATTCTGGTGAAATGCATTTCAGTTAGAGCCAGGTAAAGCACAAATGTGAATTGATCTGGGCAATCACTGTAATGAATGAGGGAAGAAAAAAGCCTGGTTTTTCAATGCCAAAAGCTCCTGCTTCTAGCACTGCCCCCTTTGCTGTAGGCTTTCAGAAGACAACACTAAGGGAGCCAGCCCCATATTTATGGTTATAATGCAGTTTAACTTAAGCTATTTACTGTACACAAAATCCAGGGACAGTCCCAAAGGATGAACTAGGGGTTAAGTGCCTTGCTTCAAGGCAAAAATTGTATTAGCGACTAGAGTAGGATTGTGATCTCTGGAACTCCCGAGTTGCTCAGGTACTTCAAACTGGGAGTGAACCTGCAACCTTTCCGATCCGTATCTACTATCCCGTTTTCCCTACCTTCATAACTCTTCAAGAGACTGTTGCATAGCCAGGCAGCCACCCATGGGCAGAATTAGATTTTTATGGGATGCAGGGCTGTTTTCTGGCCCGTCCAAATCCTAATCTTAACTCATAAATGAGAAACCGCTAGCAGCGACTCTAAATCTTACTTGAAGGTGAGTGGTATTGAGGGGAAAAAAATCTCTTTTTAAAATCTCTGGCTATCAAGACACCATACGAGTGCAGAAAATGAAAATATTCCAGGAACACTCGGAAGCTTTATAAGGAGAACTTCATCCTTTTGTTTTCACATTAAATAAGATGATAATTGCATTTGTACATGTCGACTTGAAGACTTCAAATGTTTCCATGAGCAGATGACCATGGAGTGAGATGAATCGCTGAGTGGCGTCTGATTGAAGATACAAAATCCGGTCCTCCTACACACATCCTTTTACTTTTGTATGTCTTAATCTAGAAAAACCAAAGTGAAAGAACTTTCATTTCCTTTGAGCAAAAGAACTTTTGACAGCAATAAATATTTTTAATCCTGACACAAAACAAGCCTGCAATTTGTATAACATGCCATGGATTACTAAAACGTCCTTTGTTTTCTCTCACACAGGAAAGCAACAGATGGACTTTCTAGTTCAGTCCATCGACTTCACAGTGAAAAAAAGAAGCCTGTTGTTTTCCCTCTCCGCTGATGACTCTCTAAGTGAGAGGCTTTCATGCCGTATGTGTCCCTTCTCCCTGGGTGAATGTCATTGCATTAGGACCCTTAAGAGTGGATCAATCGTACCACATGACATACATCAAGTGGACAATTAACTCTGATCTAACATTGAGTCCCCTGAGGATGCTGGACAAAGAGGCTTACAATTAGGGTTGATCTCCGGTAGAATATGCCTGGTGTGGTGGAAAGTACTGATCTGAGAGCAGCTTATATAGTTGAACTTGAACCTCATTACAAAAGAAAAGACAAAGCTTGTTTGGCATCAGTGGCAAAGGGCAGTCTGTGACAATTTATATGGTAAACATGACTCTGAAAGCTGATTGCTAAGCGTTATGGATGTTTTGTTAAAAGTGACAGTGGTGCAATAATTCAATCCTCTATGACCGCAGCGAAGCTCTTGATGGAAGGTCCGTTGTTCTTGGTTCAGAGCACAAGCCATATTTCTTCATGAACTTAAAGAGCATCAGATTATGAGTGGTAGCGAGATAGAAATCTGGCAGGAGAGAAAGCAAAAGAGATAGAAAGAACAAAAGTAAGAGAAAAAGAACAAACGCATCAGCTTTGAATCAAAACAAACCAACCAGACTGAATTCCCTCTAACATGATTAGCATCAGGTTTTCAGCATAACCTATAAAAGCATTGCACATGCCTGTTCAAAAAAAGTAACCAGGTTAAGGTGGTCTTAGCTTGTTTAAGCTTGTTTAGATGCCCTCTCAGCCTCACCAAGGTGGCATTTAGCTGGTTTAGCTAACAGACCATTTGGTAAGTGTCCAAAACCCTCAAAGCCTAAAAACCTTTAGCAGACTGGGAGGCCAGCTAACCACTTTAGGTTAGGTCAGTTCTTTCAAAGATGATAGAATCATGAAAATGTGATGTTATGAGACTACTTGCTAGCAAAAAAGCTGGAAGTGCACACAGTGAACTGCCACTGAAATGAATGAAAATGCCAACAGATAGCCTCTCCATTTGATCTGTTTAGTCCTGTTGTCTCTGTAGTCATGTGAAAGGGCCTTTAGACTTATTATACCCAAGCAGTGACAGAAAACGGAAGAAATAACACCAAGAATTTACAATGTTTGTGTTCGAGTCAAGGATAAATGTGTATCATTGTGAAATCCTCTAGGAGAATGTGATGTAGAGAGGAGGCGAAAGAAAGAGTAGATGAAAAGTATGTCTTGAGAACAATGTGAAAGAGATCAAGATATCTGAGTCAGCCAGAGACGTACACACAAACTATTTAGCCTGTTCACTTCACTCACCCACGGCAGAGTCCTTACATGGCACCGTCGCTGACGCCTGCCCTGTTTGAAATCATCTTTATAGACTGGGACGCATCACCGTGGTAACGTCTGCCCGGCCACTGCTGTCACTCCTGGACAGCAGAGCCAGCGCAACTGAGAAGTGATTGCTTACACACATAGCAAACATTAATCACAAACCCTCACAAACACACACACCGACAGCTCAGCAGGGAGAGCGGTAGGGAGAAATTGGGAGGACAAGGAGAGATGGAGAGTGAGGCACAGAGAAAAAGAAGGTACTTTAACAAAAGGGAGGGCATGAGTGCTACAAGCAATGCTAATATCTCGTCTTTTACTGCAGCTTGGCTTAGACAAGACTCAGTAGCAGAGATCTCAGAGCCCTGTCATAACAGCAGACCTGGGCCTGCACTAATGCCTTTACATTAAACATCATGTTCAACAAGGTCCGAATATGTACTGGTGGGGACAATGATTAATCACACTAAATGGATTATGGACCTCTAATTTTCATACATCCACTGAATAGAAGCTAATTGAACGCAGTGCAGATAACATATGAGGCAAGACTGTAATAAGAATGAGCCTCCGAGCAAAGCAAATTGATCGCTATTACGAAAAACAATATAAATTAATGGCAAAAATCTGGGTTTTTTTGTCATGCAATGAGAGTCTAAGTCTAAACCGCAAATCAACAAAAAAAGTGAACTACTGATTTCTGGCCTTGCTGTAACAGTCATAGGCTTCGGATTCAGATATCTGTGTAATTGACTTTCACGGTAAAGCAATGCTTAATTAATGGGAATTCTGTTGTGCATTTGTGGTGTTTATGGACCTTGACGAGAAGGATCGATACACAAGCACATGGAATCTGTATAAGAGGAGTTGGCACTCTTTTGACGAGCTTGGTGTAAAACACTACGCAACCGCGGAGATGCAAATGTTTGGGTCAACACATTGAAAGCAGTGTTGTTTGGGTTTTAAAAAAAACTATATAAATATTAAATGAATGTTTGCAGCCTTGGCAACTATAGCTGAAAAATAAGATGAAGTGCTAAATTTAATCAAACTGAAATAAATGAAAGCCTATATACAGTGGGTACGGAAAGTATTCAGACCCCCTTAAATTTTTCACTCTTTGTTATATTGCAGCCATTTGCTAAAATCATTTAAGTTAAGAAGAACTGCCAGAATATAAAGAAAACAAAACAATTTGTCTAAGTTAGCCCAGTATGGGCTAATTTTGGCCCTAATGTTAAAGTTATAAATAAACATAACTATAATTATATAAAACTGGGATTAATTAAAGGGATAGTTCACCCAAAAATGAATTCTGACATTATTTACTCACCTTCATGTCATTCCAAACCCGTAAGACCGTTCATCATAAGAACACAAATTAAGATATTTTTATGAAATCCGAGAGCTTTCTGACCCTACATAGACAGCAAGGAACTACCAAATTCAAGGCCCAGAAAGGTAGTAAGGAAATCAGTGGTTCAACCTTAATTTTTACTTTCTGTGCGCAAAGAAAACAAAAATAATGACTTTATTCAACAATTCTTCTCTGGCATTTGACGTAGACCCCGGATGCGCTGTGACTCGTTTACGGTATGCAAATATATGCGTCATGGTACTCTCGTGGTCTCCCTTGCTATCTATACAGGGTCAGAAAGTTCTTGGATTTCATTACAAATATCTTAATTTGGGTTCAGAAGATGAATAAAGGTCTTACGGGTTTGGAACGACATGAGGGTGAGTTATTAATGAGAGAATTTTCACTTTTGGGTGAAATATTTCTTTAAATATCAATTCAATACACCAGATCCACCTCAGAGATCCTGTACGATTATAATTGAGAAGATCAAGACATTTAAGCTGGGACTGGCCAAAACCTTTACTGGTGTAGACCTACTGTATATAAATATTTGATTAGTTTAAAAACCATCTCCTTTATATAGTAAATTCATTTTATGTTTTCGTTAAATCAAAGTAGATAACAGATAATCTAACATCCAGTAGTTCTCACAACAATAACATGGGATTTGTGTCTCTAATAGTCTTTAAAACAAGTAATGGGACAACAATTTGTACCCTATTCGTGGAACAAGGTGCCATATACACACCCACACACACTGTTCATGGGCAAACAAACTTCCTACATGCAGTATCCAAACAATACGGACGAAACTTGAGATTTTGTCGAAACAAAGTGATCAAACCCTAGTTTCAGAAAGCGCAACTCCGAAACTCGACTCCTGTTCCCTGACCACAGTGCCCACGCCGTCAGATTCAGTGGGCGACCGTCTCATACCAGCAAGGACGGAGAGAGAAATACATATTTAAAGCGATTCGCTGTCTGAATTTCCGTCATCCATCAAATTACCACGGGTATTCATGGTACGAGAAAATTTGTGTGTTGACGCGTTATTCCGCCCCGTTATCTGAGTGTGTTCCCAACTTGTCACGTAAGAATTCTGAGTCACTGACAGTGACGGCGATGCTGCAAACAATATAGCGCCCCTAATTACAGATGTCGCCCATTTCTTTCTGTCAGACGCGGCTGAAGAGACATCCCTGCTCGGCTCACATGTTCTGCTTCTTTTACATGCTGTTCTGGGACCAGCCGTATTTATCCGAAGCCTTAAACTATTACGAGACCTTCTGCATTACTGACCGCAGATCAGACAGAAATGCACGCCGAGGGCGGCTGACTGGATCTTTTCTTTTCCTCAGGCTTGAGATCAGCGGCGTTCTGCTTGACTGGCTCCAGGATTGGTGTGGATTTTTCATTATTCCACGGCTCCTGTGGAGAAGTGACAGTCGTGCAATTTCTCAAGCCCACGGACGGAGCTGTGGGCCAGGTCTTGCACAGAAAAAAGGGAAATGTGTGGACAGAGAATGGAATTAAAAAGAGAGAGAGAGAGATGAAAGGAGAGATGAATGTGACAATATGGCCATTGCTTTGTGAAAGGTCGACTGTGATATGTGCTCATCAAGTACCATTACCCTCTGTTGATACTGGCCAATAGAGCAGTGTCTAAGTGCTTGATGTGTGTCATTTCATATTAGTAATGGACGAAAATAAAGGGGTTGTGAGTGTGCTGGTTAGGTTTTGCCAACACTGTAGGGACCAAGTGTCCCTGCAAGGCTAGCAAAACCTGAAATCACTTAAAGCAGATTGTGAGGACCAGTAAAGAAATAAAGCTTTAGAAAATAGCAAATAATTATGCCTGCCAATCAATTAAAATTTGGATCAATTAAGGAATATAGCTTCATAAAAATACAAGATAATTAGGTGTGCCAATCAATTAAAGATTTTAAAGCAAATGAATCACGTAATAGCCTATGCAATACAACTGAACAAATGAATTATAAATATAATAAATTTGCTCACAAAGGTCCTGAAGACTTACATTTATATATGTTATATATTTATCATTTTAAAAAAACAGCATCAAAATCACTTTATTGCATTATTTTTAATGTTTTGAATCAGTTTTTACTTTTTATACTTTTTCATTTTAATTTGAGTATAGTAATTTTGTTGTTTTTGTGTTTTTGTTTTTTTTTCTGTTGTTTGTGCGTTATTTGTTTTTTTATGTAGATAGTTTCTATTCATATTTATTTCCGTTTTAGTTTAAGTTATTTAGTTCATCAAAATAAACCAAGCTGAAAATAAAGCTGAAATAAAAAGTTTTTTATATTTTATTTCAATGCTCGTTTTATTATTAGTTTTAATTCAAGATTTAGTTTTTGTTAATTATAAGAACCCTGCCATGAAGAACCTTTACCTTCCATGGAACTTCTCCATTCCACAAAAGTCTCTTTTACATTATTAAAATATTCTTCAAAATATAGAAATAATGATTCTCTTAAGAACTGTTCACTGAAAGGTTCTTTGGCGAACCCTTCTATGGGGTCACTGCAAAAACCTCCTTTTGGAATCTTTATTTTTAAGAGTGTATGTAGATAGAAAATATCATTAGTTCAAGAACAATGAAAGTTAAATGGAAAGCCCCCACCATGTTAGAAAAAAACGATTTTGTGTGCGTTTGAATGGCTGTAGGTAAGGATGAGAGAGAGGGGGAATTTAAATAAATGAAAACAAAATTGTTTTTGGGGGGACAAAATATCCTAAAGCAGGTTTCAAGACACCTCTATAACTGTTTCACCTTCACTTTGGTTTACACATATGGCATAATGACACAAATAATCTAAGAAGACAAGCTCTCGCTCTCTCTCAGGGCGTGTGTGTTAGCAGGAGCTGTCTAGGGAGATTAAGTTCCTCTCAGCAGGCGTGTATTTAGTGATGTCAGCATCATTCCACATCTTACACACACACACACTTACGGAGAGTTTAAAGGAAGTGGTCAGCCGCAGAGCTGTGGGGTCTGTTATTGACCGCTCAGTCCACACACAGTCCAATCTGAGATGTCTGACTCCAACTGACGGTTTTCAAATGACCAGGCCTCTTTTAACACTATTTTCTCACTTGCTAAGGATGACAAATGCAAACTGAGACAGATAAACACAAATCCAACAACTTAAATCAGTCTAGAAGCTGCAAAAAAATCAGTATCAGTATTTTTGTCTTGTTTAACAGCAAAAACATATAAACTAAAACAAGACGCATATAGAAGACTTGAGCAATAAGTGTTTTCAAATTGTATAATAATAAGAAATGTTTCTTAAGTAGCAAATCAGCATATTAGAATGATTTCTGAAGGATCATGTGACACTGAAGACTGGAGTAATTATGCTGAAAATTCAGCTTTGATCACATGAATAAATTGCATTTTAAAATAAATTTAAATAGAAAAAAAAAGTTGAATTGTAGTAATATTCCACAGTATTGCCATTACAATTTTGATTAAAAAATGCAGCCTTGGTGAGCATAAGACGTCTTTAAAAAACATTTTTAAAAATTGGATCAACCTCAAACTTTACAGTAGTGTATATTCATGTATGTGTTGTATACATTATAATATGTATATTTTTATTAAGTTTATTTTCTTGCCCCAATGGCTTTTTTGTTTGTTTCTAGCATAAATTTAATTACAGATTTGTTACAAAAATAAACTTCAATATGTATTTTATGAAGCAAGTCTTAACTTCTTATCTAAAGGATTTTTAGATATAAAAAGCAAGATATAGAAAATACTGATTTATAAATGTTTTTTTGCAGTGAATATATTCATAGCTTCTCTCAAGCTCCTCCAGATTCTCCACAAGGATCCCTCCTCTGCGTTCACGGGTGATTAACTGGCCCTGTTTTTGAAACCAGTACTTTAGAAGAGCTAAAGGGGTTCTGCTCTCCCTCACTAACAGGGTTCCGCTCTGAAAGCTCAGATTCCCCAGGACGGCGCTGGCCTCTGGTGCCTCGAAGGACCAAATGCTCATCCTAGTGAGAAAAACAAACAAAGACGGCCTTCTCTTCACCTCCATTTTAATGAGCTCACAACTTGATCTGAAGCAGTTTTTATACTTCTCTCTTTTTTGGAATATATTTCAAATAAAGTCAACATGAAATTAAAATCCATATTTACTTTATGCTCCTGGTCTTATTATGCACGATTCATCAGAGCATATTATTCCAATGAAGAAAAATAAATTTCTCCACATCTTGAAGCAATTTCTGTTTTAAGTATGACAGTAATTGAAAGAACTAGTTCACCAAAAAATGAAAATTTGCTGAAAATTGGTTTGAACTCTCTTTCTGATGCCACCAGTTCACTACAGAGGAACCACTGGTCAGCAAGTGATGTTCAGGTGCATCTCAAAAAATGTGAATATCAAAAATATAAAAAGTTCATTTTGTTGTAACTTATTTCTAAAAGTGAAACTTTCATATATTCTAGATTCATTACATGTAAAGTAAAACATTTCAAACGTTTTTTTGATTTCGATGGATGTAAAGTAAAACATTTCAAACGTTTTTTTGTTTTAATTCTGATGATTAGAGCTTACAGCTCATGAAAGTCTAAAATCCAGTATCTCAAAATATTAGAATATTTCCTAAGATCAATAAAAAAAAAAAAGGATTTCAAAACATAAAAGTTCAAGTTCTTTAAATTATGTTCATTAATGCACTCAATACTTGGTCGGGGCTCCTTAAGCACAAACTCCAGCATCAGTGAGGTGTGGCATGAAACAAGCTATTGAGCCTTCAGCTAGTCTGGATTGTTGGATCGACTGTTTCTCATCTTGAAAATATCCCATAGATTCCATATGGGCTTCAGGTCAGGCATGTTGAAATCATCTCTGACTTCAGAAACTTCACACTGGACTTCAAGCAGCTTGGATTCTGTGCCTCTCCAGTCTTCCTCCAGACTCCAGACCTTGATTTCCAAATGAAACGCAAAATTTACTTTTATCTGAAAAGAGGAATTTGGACCACTGAGCAACAGTCCAGTTCTTTTTCTCCTTAGCCCAGGTAAGATGCTTCTGTTTCAGAAGTGGCTTGGTAGCCCTTTTCCTGAAGACTTCAGCTTCAGTCCACTCCTTGTGAAGTGTTTGAATCGGCTTTGCTTGGCAGTATTCTCAAGCTTGCGGTCATGCCTGTTGCTTGTGCACCTTTTCCTACCCAATTTCTTCCTTCCAGTCAACTTTGAATTTAATATGCTTTGATACAGCACTCTATGAACAGCCACCCCTTTCAGTAATGACCTTCTGTGACTTACGGTCTTTGTAGAGGGTGTCAATGATTGTCTTCTGCACCACTGCCAAGTCAGCAGTCTTCCCCATTATTGTGGTTTCAAAGAACAAGAGATACCCGGAATTTATACTATAGGGATTGTCATTTTGTAAGGGAAACAGGTCAATTTAGCTCAAAGGGAATCATGACAGAATCACTGTTTTACGGCTGATCACTGAGACGGCCAGCGATTCATTGAACGAGCCGTATGACATGAATTCTGCAATGGATATTAATATCCAAAGTATAGTGAAAACACTATTTATTAGCACAGTAACAAGATCGGCAGTTTAAGACATTAACTTGTAAGCACAAAACACAAGATACTTATCTTTTCAATATGAATAAGACTTTATTGGATAAATCTAAGACATATAAACTAATCTAACACATAAACACACGCATTCACACAAGTTGCAGAAAGAGAAAAAGTGAGGAAAGAATGAGTTTAAGAGAATGAAAATGTGAAATCCCAAGTTTACACCAATATGTGTAATTGCATAGACCTAAACAACCATCAATCACTTAATTAACCCTCGCATTGAGTTCCTCAATGAGGTTAAAATTTATATTAAATGCATGAACATCCTGTTGTCTTGGGCCTCTGTGGAATTCGGCTCCTCATGTTTCAACCATGTTTTGACCAAATCTTAGATTGTCTGATTCGGTCTGATATCCTACACATAATGAAACTCAAATGTAAATATTCTAATATTTTGAGATCCTGGATTTTTGACTTTCATGAGCTGTAAACTCTAATCATCAAATTAAAACAAAAAAACTTTTGAAATGTTTCACTTTACATGTAATGAATCTAGAATATATGAAAGTTTCACTTTTTGAAATAAGTTACAAAAAACTTTTTCACGATATGCTAATTTTTTTTAGATGCACCTGTAATGCTAAATTTCTCCAACACTTTCAGACTATTTTTGCTTGTAAACGGTGCTTTAACTGTGCATATTTCCCTCTTGATTTAGACCATTCAGAGAAAGCAATTTTAGCATGAAGCACGACTTTGTTTATTACAAAGCTGCATGTTTTCACTACAAAAAACTTTTTCAAGATATGCTAATTTTTTTTAGATGCACCTGTAATGCTAAATTTCTCCAACACTTTCAGACTATTTTTGCTTGTAAACGGTGCTTTAACTGTGCATATTTCCCTCTTGATTTAGACCATTCAGAGAAAGCAATTTTAGCATGAAGCACGACTTTGTTTATTACAAAGCTGCATGTTTTCACTTCACAAGACATTAATTGAAGAAACAAACTTACGACATCTTGGAAGGCCTGAGGGTGAGTACATTTTTAGCAAATTTTCATTTTTGGGGGAACTACTCCTTTAATACGAATATATGTTAATGTAATAAAGGATACGGCCTAATAGCAAATAACAAAACATGCATTTATGTATTCAAGCTCTTTAAAGCAGGATGAATTCTGATTGGCAGTCAATGTTTTTGTCATTCATCAGCTGAAAAAAAATTTGTTTTGAAAGTGATTCCAATAATCGTTTTTCTGTGTCGTTGCCGCTATAGTTCTGATAACTGTTGTTATCATTATGATTATCGTCAGGTTTGTAATGAATTTAAACACATTCAAACCCATGCTAGCACCAAACACTATATGTGAGATGCTCTCGATGGTGAACTTGACCTTTAACATCCCCAAAAGTGGTGCTGGTGGGAAATATTCAGGTATTTGGCTCGATTTTTTTGTATGGAAGTTCCTGGCAGATACAAGTTTTCCCTCTGAGTATCTAGTATTTCTGAAATGCATTATATTACATGAGTAAAATGGGTTGAAAATGCTACTTCATGTTAACCAGCATGGATTAACACAGGCCATTTAAAGGATTAGTTCGCTCCAGAATTAAAATTTCCTGATAATTTACTCATCCAAGATGTCTTTCTTTCTTCAGTCAAAAAGAAATGAAGGTTTTTGAGGAAAACATTCCAGGATTTTTCTCAGCTTCAAAGGGTTCTACACCAGCTGAGGAATAAGGGTTTGATCAAGCGAAACAATCGTCCATTCTTTAAAAAAAAAAAAAATCTATACTTTAACCACAAATGCTAATCTTGCACTAGCTCTGCAATGTGCGTCCATGTGACCATGCATTACGTAATCATGTTGGAAAGAAATTTAAGGTTTTTACGTTTTTTTTTTTTTTTAGAGAATGACCGATCGCTTGCTAGATAAGACCCTTATTTCTCGGCTGGGATTGTGTAGAGCCTTTTGAAGCTGCATTGAAACTGCAATTTGGACCTTCAACCCGTTGGTCCCCGTTGAAGTACACTATATCAGGGGTGGCGAACGTCGGTTCTGGAGAGCCGCAACCCTGCAGAGTTTTGCTTCAACCCTAATCAAACACCTGAACGAACTAATCAAGGTCTGAACGGTTACTAGGAAGCTACAGGCAGGTGAGTTTTAATTGGGGTTGGAGCTGAACTCTGTAGGGCTGCGGCTCTCCAGGACTGGAGTTTGCCACCCCTGCACTATATGGAGAAAAAGCCTGGAATTTTTACTCAAAAACCTTAATTTTTTATTTCTTTTCGACTGATGAAAGAAAGACACAGACATCTTGGATGACATGGGGGGTGAGTAAAACTATACCTTCAAAATTTCTAGAATATTCCAAAATGTATCTTCACATTGAAGAGCGCCTCACAATAAAAGATACCAATAAACACCAAGAAACATGCCAATGGAACCATAGCGTGACATTGTTATATTCACATTTAGCCCCAAGCTACACTGCATTGTGACACGTCTGGACTGATAAGATTTCGCTGGAATGAGAGTATGAGGCAAAACATAAACCTTTTCAGAACAGATACCTAATCAGATTTATCTCTTGTATGTTTTTACACCACACAAGATTGTATCTCTAATTCCGCATGATAGGCTACAAAAAAAATCTAGAAAATCTTGTTCAATATCTTAGAAAATAAGAGGGAATAACTTGCAATCTGATACCTAGTGGATGGAAACGAAGCAAAAAAAAAAAAAGAAAGGAAGATGAGATATTATCTTTAATTTTAATTATCATGAATATTGCATTGCTTTTTCCGAATGAAGCTTGTTCACGGTTCATGGCAATGGTGCTGAATGGAAGGATATGTGAGGAAGGCGTGAGGAGGAGTGGAGTGTGTTGGCTGAGGGACTTGAGTGTCGGCATGCGTCTGAAGCTCGTATGACTAGCACAGTATGACTAGCACAGACTATCACCTCCTGTAGAGTAGCCCAGCAGAGCATGGGCTGTCTTACCTCTGACAGCTGTATGCCCACACCATCCACCACAACGCCCACTCCACAGGAGAGACAGTCGAATGAAGGAGAAAAGGAGTGCAAAGGAGAAGGAAAAAAGAGACTACAATGAGTGGGGAGGGAGGACAGACAGATTTTTTGGGAGTTATTGCATTTTTATTTTTTTTTCAAAATGGTGAAATCTAAATTTCCATTGTTTTTTCCATTAATGCATTGGGTTTAAATGCATACAGTTCCTCCATTAAGGAAGAATAGTGTTTAAAACAACATTACATTTTTATTTAAAATGTATTTAATGCAACATTTGGGATTTTCCTGGTTTTTTAATGTTTTCAGTGTCTTTTCTGCTCACCAAGGCTGCATTTATTTGATAAAACTATGGTAAAAAGCAGAACAACTGGTTTTCAACATTGATAATAATCAGAAATGTTTCTTGAGCACCAAATAAGTATATCATAATGATTTCTGAAGGATCATGTGACACTGTGTTCAGCTTTGCATGACAGGAATAAATTAAACTTTAAAAAATATAAAAATAGGAAACTAGAAAAGTAGATATTTTAAATTGTAATAATATTTCACAATTTTTACTGTATTTTGATCAAATAAATGCAGCCTTGGTAAGAAGAGACATTCAAATACATATATATGAATGACCGGCCTCAATAATAGCCAAATTCTGTCTGCATCTGAGAACACAACTCCAAATCAGCTGGCTGCTCTTGTGTATTTTTCCTCTTTCTTGTTGCCTTTGTCTGGTGTCTGCTATTAGACAAGTGCATCGTTAAGTAGGCCAAATACTGCTGTGTGAAAAAGATAAGAAACTTCACATAAAAGTTTAGCAAGTGGACACCTTGTTTTCAGAGGCAGCACACGGGGAATAGAACAAGGCGGCACTCTGTGTGGAGATATTGAATTTGTCGGGCCACATAAATTCCTCTGTGTGATGAATAGAAGTGGGAACTTAAGGTTGCATTCAGGCAACAACAAGGCTGTATATTTTGCCTCATTAAACTTCAAAGGAAGTCAGAGGTTTAAGTCTTAAATACTGTGTATTTTAGGAATAAACATCAATTTCAAGTTAGATGGCACAGGAAGAAGTTGCATTACAGTTGCTGTTTTTGGAAATGGGGGAAATAAGTAATTGCAAACTGCGTGTTGCCTCCTTTGCAACATCAAACAAAGAATTTGGGAATCAAAAGTCACCTGAGGCACCAGTGTCTGTTCTGATAAAGACCGCCCCATCCTCGCCTTTCTCCTTCAAACAGTACTTTAGAAACACCCTTCTGCTGGATTCGCCTGAATCGGAGAATGGTAGAAGCAACTCAATGCCTGTTTAATGTGATAAGATTTTTTCATCAGTTGAGTTATACATTCACATTAGGTGATTAATCATGCATTAGTTTTCACAGTATTTTCATTTTGCATGAACTGTCCACTGGGGGAAGAAAAAGTATGTTCTACTGTACTTCACATACCATAAATAAACAAAGTATTTTAATAATTCATTATGCAAAATATAAACAATTATTTAAAGATCTCAAACTCTGTGTCTTCACTCGTTCTTTCCAAAGTGATTTCTTAAACGAAGAGATAAGGGACCATCAGAGCACATAGCACTAAAAAACTGGCAAAAATTAAATATAAAATATAAAAAAGTCTAAATTAAGAATTTCGCTCCAGCTGAGGCTAATGTTCAGTGTCTACCCCCCGAGCCAAGCTGCAGTCAGCCTTCCTCCTGATGGTTGGCGGCTTCTGTACAACATGTTCCCAATGAGCCTTACCAATTCACTCTGCAGAGAGACTCGGGAACATATTGCCATTGAGAAACAGCTGTGGAGGGACTTTTTTTTTTTTTTTGCTTTTTTTGCCAGAATGCTATAACTTACAATGACCCCAAAAAAGTATTTGGACACTTAAGTTACACTCAAAAAAGTATGAAGGTCATAGCATTAAAAGAAAAAAATATCAAAGCAAGTGGCATCTGCAAACAAATATGGACAAGCTTTAGTCAGAACTAACTTTTTTCAAACCATTTTTGCATTTACTTTTAATCAACTGGTGTCAATGTGAATTTTAGTAGATGTTGAAGTCCATTCTCCTCAAATACCATCTAACATTTATCAACCAGGAAGTGTTCAAGTGTTCATTTTGAACAGTATAACAATTGTTTTGTCATTTCAGAATTACTAAATAGAGACAGACAGACAGACAGACAGACAGATATGAATGCCACCTTGATATTCCATTATATAATGCAAAAACATTCATACATTAAGTCTAATTTAAAGGGACAGTTCAACTATGATAAAATTTCTGTCATTTATCATTGTCACGTGTTGCTCCAAACCTATTTTTTTTTCTTCTGTGAAATACACAAGGTCTGGAGCTTTCAAAGCTATAAAAATTATGCAAAAGTAACCTAAAAGTTTCATAACTTAATAGTCCATATGTTGGCATTATTTACCAGTGTTGGGCAAGTTACTCTGAAAATGTAATCAAATTACTGATTACTCCTTTTGAAAGTAATCACATTACTGTTCTGATTACGTAAACGAAAACTAATACTAAGACTAAAACGATTGATGAAAAAACAATTTCGTAAACTGAAATAAAATAATAATTATCAAAAATAAATAATCGTTTTCATAATCATTACGTTCTCACCCCTTGGCGGAAAACTATACGAGCTGCATGGAGGTTTAGGGAATTAGCCTACCTGTAATGGCGCATCACGCACATGGGGTTATCGAGACGCAAAGCAGTTTAAAGCCTGCACGGGTCCTGTTTGGTAAACGTGCACCAGCAGTATACTTAACAGAACACACCCCATTATCTGACAGCAGCACTAATTTAATTCTGTACCAGACCAGAACCGTTTGACATAAAGACCGCGAGTCGCGACCCGAACCGCACTCGCATTAAATCTATTACATCAGGTAAGCAAGATTAGCATATTTATTTTCTCATGTAACACAAGCAATCAAACCAACATTAGGCATTCAATTATGCCTACGTGTTTCTTTGGCCTGCGCTCTGGAAGTGATCTGTTAATTCTGCTAAACTTTAATTAAAACTGAAACTAAAACTGAAACTAAACTATATAAAAACTAAATAAAAATGCATTCACAAAATAAAAACAAAAAAACTAACAACTAACAAAAATAAGAATGAAACTAATAAAAACTAAACTGAATTTTATAGCAAATTTGAAAACGAGATTAAAATAAAACTAATTTATAAAATTCAAAACTATATTAACCTTGAATCTGTCGGGTAAGGGGTATATGCACAATGAATCTTTCATAATGTCTACTATTCGTGTCTTATAATGAGAGGACACATTTCAGCACTGCATTGCTCAACTCTGCAAACACGTGTTATAGCCTAAATAGAAACGCTGCATACGCTTGCACCTGTTAATCGTTTATATTTTATATTAGTTCATGCAGCTTTTGTGCAATAGATGAATAACAATTTATTTACTGTATATAGTCTGAAGTTATTCACTGATAATGTTGTTTGTTAACAACTATGACAACATCATCGAGTCAGAGAGTTGAATTTGAGTCAGTTCAGCTGATGACTGAATCATTCAGACCAGTTTTGTTCAGATTAAGCAAATCACTGAAAAGATTTTATTCAATCATGATTCATTCACATATCAGACATCCTTACTCTTCTCGTGATGAAAGTGCCAAGGACATCAAGGAATATCCAGTTAATATGCAGTTCCTTTTTTATCCTTTTTGAAACTTCTAAGGCTCAATTTTGTAGGGGAAAAACTGCTTGTACATTAATCACAATTTCTACTATTTAATCGACAGAACAAAGTTTGCAATGAAATTTAGAAATAATTTTTATTTTACGTAAACTATTATTCTCTATAGCCTACTCTACATATTCTCTGGGGTCAGTGTATATACAGGTAAGTCTTAGTTGAAGTTTCATTTCACGTTAGTCCTCTATCTGAGTGGAGAGCCCGAGCTGCGGTGTTTGTCGAGGAGGGTTAAGGGGAGAGACGACTTCTAATTACATTTAGCCTCATTAGCCGGACCCTGTGACTCTGCCTCGCCATCAAGTTAATGTATGTGGCCCTTCAGGATTGAGAAGGGGAAATGGATTTGCACTGCATTAGTTGATGAAATGTCTAAATTACATTAAGAGCCACAATGTGATCTTAATGTCACTCACTCAGGTGGGGGGAGGGCTGTCAGAGCAGACTCCGCCCACAGCGGTGGTCAAGAGACTGTCCTTTTCACTGGACACGCCCACTGAAGAAATGCTTCTTCACTCTATCCTTCAAAGTACCACAGGATTAAAAATGCATCATGGTAATACCAAGGTATTCTCTCTACCATGGTTTTAGATTACTTATACACTTTGTATACTTAATAATATTTCTTTCTATTTTAATATTAATATTTCTATTAATATAAATGAGAATTTTATGTGTAGATGAATCTTATGAAATTGAATACATAAAATTTGATAAGTCCACAATATACACTACCATTCAAATTTTTAAAGAACGTATTAAATTGACCAAAAGTGACAGTAAAGACATTTTACTCTCGTCATTTTACTCTCGTCTTTGGAACTTTCTATTTAAAGAATCCAAACAAAACTGCATCACGTTTTCCACAAAAATGTATGCTGTCCAACTGCAGTTAGTGCACTGAAAAAAAAAAGTCCTTTGAAACAATTTCCAGAAATTGTGGTAAATTTAATTAATAGTTACAAAGAAATGCCAAGTAATGCATTAAATAAAAAATGTATATATGTATAATGACTATATATAACACATTTTCTTTGAGCAACCTACAAATCCCATTATAATAATGAATGATGTATTGTCACATCCCTTGACTGCAAATTTGGAGTGTTTTGACTAGAAAGGCATGAAAGACAACTATTTAAAGATCTTTTAAGACCACTCTGGCCTCACCGTATGGAGTCAAAACCCACTCAGAAACAGAGAACATTCAACCCACGCTGATGTCTGCAAATCACAGGACCAACATGTCATTGGTGACAATGTCAAGGTGAAAACAGGAGCATAAATAATGAAAAGCATTCACATTGGTCTCTCTCTACAGCCCCTCTCCATTCGTTGCCTGACTTGTTTACAAGTCAATATGCAATTTCCAGGTATAGAGATGTTTGGCCTTTTAAGTTCAGACTTTTAACTGTTTGCATTTTTAGTCCACCCATAATGTAATACTAATATGCAAATATTCCACCTTAGCAATGTCCATATCTTGACCATATACAGTTATTTCCCCCTGTAAGGTGCAAAACATGAGACTACTGCTATTTGTAACCAAATGTACTCTTAAATAAATGTCATTTGCAACAGTAGAATTTGTATATGAGATGAAGGGGGAAAAAAACAATGACAACAAAATAGTATGTTGTTCTCACCCACCAGCAAAAGTTCACCAGAGCACAGATGAAGACGTTGACATGCATCACGTAATTGGCTGACGGTCTGAGAAAATTAAGGTTAGGCAAAGACGCCGCGACAGCACCTGCTCACGCACAAACAAATCACAACTCCAGCAAACAAGCACGAGCCATCTCAGAGAATGACAGATTACCATAAACACACGCCGTCGACAGGCAAACGTAGTAAACTCACATGATGAATAGTGTACACACAGTATCAGATTATTGCAATGAGTAACTTAATCAGCTATAGAGCGAAAGCAGACCACCTACTGTTATTAACACACAGAAAGTGAAAATGAAAACCACATGTGTGATTTCTAGAAGGAAAATGATGGTTATTCCTTGTAATGCAAGTCGTTTTTTCACAATTTCCCCTTTTTATTGCAACTGGCGCGAGCAGCTGCAGGTTTTAAAGCAGTCACAAATGGAGTCTTATACTGCTTTAAACTCACTTACATGAGCCACTGGAATAATTGATTTTGACTGGTCGGATAGACGTTGCCTTTTGGTTGAGAATGAAAATCGAGTTGATGTCATTATTTGACGCCAATTTGACATTGACTTAACGTTGGATTTTGGTTACACAACCTAAAAACAACAAATACCAACGTCAGCGCAAGTCCCCTTCCTTGCATTCCCCTGTCTGGGTTCATTTTGCAATAATGACAGTACACTATCCTTTATATAAACATTTTCTCTTTCTTCTCTGCATGCTCTGCCTCCTTAAAACTGACTTCAGCAGTGTAATTTATTTTATATTGCAAACCCTTTGAAAATGTGCAGAATCTGAATGTGTCTCTGTCAGCACGGACACCCTCAGCGTCAGATAGCCTTTCGTCATTGTTGTTACTCTGCGGTTGTGTGAAAAGAGCTACGACGTTCCAAAATTACAGCTCTGTCCCTCTCACTCGCTTTCTCTGTCAATACGGCAACATTCAGCACGCCTGCTTTTTCCAACCCGAGAAACTCAAATCAGCGGGAAATGCGACCATCTTTTGTTCAAGGCCTTTGTCTTTTCAGAGCATGTTATCAGTGTGCGACACTTTTCAAGCTCCACAAAATAGGTATTTAATAGGAAGCCTGTCCAAAGACAAGACCTAGGACAATGCAATTGAAATTGTGTGCTGATATCTGCAATCAATCGAGAGCATTTGTCATGAATACAAGGGAGAAATTTTGTTTACAAAATCTTATGCAAAATAGGAGTTAATAGTTAAATGGATCACTTAAATTGGTGACATTCATCATTTTGTCATCTTGTGTGTTCCTTTTCCCTTTAACATAAATTAATAGTTTAGACAAAATTCAAATTCTGTTATTATTTACTCACCCTCGTGTCGTTCCAAACCACTTTTTCTGGACAAGAAAACACAAATGGAGATTTATAAACCATAAATGTATATTCCAAGCTTTACAACTCTGGGTGAGAAACAGACAAAATTATAAGTCATTATTCACTGAAAAAAAATAATCTAATCTCATTTGTAGGGATTCAATCATACAGATAAGCTAATACTAATTATTTTATGCCTGATAAATGATAGATGGCTGATATTAAAATTCAATACAATTTTGTCTAAATTAAGAAAAATAATTTCACTTTAAACCAATCAATTGCTTAAAATTTAGCGAGCACAACATTATTATGTACAGCAAAAAAAAAAACATGCATATACAGTTTTTTTAGTAGATCAAAAGTGACAGTAAACCCAACGTCAGCTGACGTCGTATTGGACATTAAATTAACATTGAATTTTGGTCACCCAACGTCGCAACCAAAATTTAACCAAATATCAACGTCTTATGATGTTGTGTGGCCTGCTGGGGTAATGGCAGCTAAAGTATTACAACTGACCCTTTTTTTTTTTTTTGGTTAGGGATTCAATCATACAGATAAGCTAATACTAATTATTTTATGCCTGATAAATGATAGATGGCTGATATTAAAATTCAATACAATTTTGTCTAAATTAAGAAAAATAATTTCACTTTAAACCAATCAATTGCTTAAAATTTAGCGAGCACAACATTATTATGTACAGCAAAAAAAAAAAACATGCATATACAGTTTTTTTAGTAGATCAAAAGTGACAGTAAACAAGAATTTTCGTTTTAACGTATCTGCTGTTCTTTTGTACTTTCTATTGATCCTGAAATTCAAGTTTTTTTCAATTCAAGTTTATTTGTATAGCGCTTTTCACGATACAAATCGTTGCAAAGCAGCTTTACAGAAAATTAAGTTTCTACAATATATTTAGTAGTAGCTTATCCGTGGTGACTATGTCAAGTTAATGTACA
>NW_015656677.1:109217-109702 GCF_001515625.1 Sinocyclocheilus rhinocerous
ACTGCCCCTTTTTTTTTTTTGTAGTTTTTTTTTTTTGTTTGGTAGTGCTTGTTTCATGTCTCACACAACAGAGTTTGGTCCAATTTGCTGTTTATTCTGTAATATTTTGTTTTAGGTGACATTTTGGGTGTTTTTTTTTGCAATCAATTATATAATTGTTACGATTGTTACTAGCGCTCCATGATACTGGGAAAAAACTGACACTGGGATATATTGTTTTTATGCAAGATATGTTACAATATGAAACGCAGGACTTTTCACCAGATGACTTGAATAACTATATTTAGAAAGAATGAATCATTCTAGAGATAGTGGGTTTATTTTGTTAGAGAGTACATCTACATTAAACATAAATATATGAAAACAGGAAAGTATGTATACTAATATATATACTGTATATACACTCTAAAAAATGCTGGGTTAAATATAACCCAGCTGGGTTTGTCCCTTTTTAACCCAGCGCTGGGTTATATTTAACCCAGCAT
>NW_015656677.1:109728-113287 GCF_001515625.1 Sinocyclocheilus rhinocerous
AAAAAAAAAAACATGCATATACAGTTTTTTTAGTAGATCAAAAGTGACAGTAAACAAGAATTTTCGTTTTAACGTATCTGCTGTTCTTTTGTACTTTCTATTGATCCTGAAATTCAAGTTTTTTTCAATTCAAGTTTATTTGTATAGCGCTTTTCACGATACAAATCGTTGCAAAGCAGCTTTACAGAAAATTAAGTTTCTACAATATATTTAGTAGTAGCTTATCCGTGGTGACTATGTCAAGTTGATGTACATATGGCAGAAATGTACCGTAAAAATCAATTAAAGACGTAATCAAACAGACGATAAACACACTGTTAACAGCAATGATTATATGTTGCAATTAAACTTATAGCAAAATTTGGTAGTTCTGTTGTTTCAGGGTTGGCATCATCTGAGGTCCTCTGAGGGGTTGGCATCATATTGTAAAATATTATTGCAATTTAAAATAACTGTTCTCTGTTTTAATATATGTTAAAATGTAATGAAAGAAAAAAATCATGTTTTCCACAAAAATATCAAGTAGCAAAAACTGCAAAAAAAACATTGAATATTAATAAGAAATGTTTCCTGAGCAGTAAATCAGCATCAGCATATTATAATAATTTCTGAAGGATCATGTGATACTGATGATGCTGAAAAATCAGGTTTGCATCACAGAAATAAATTACATTTTAACATATATTAAAACAGAGAACAGTTATTTTAAATTGCAATAATATTTTACAATATTAACAGTTTTTGCTGTATTTTTTATCAAACAAGCATAAGGTTGGTGACCACTTGGAAACCAAACTGTATTGGTTATAGCTTCACAAGTGTTAAAATTTTGAATATGAAGTACATGCGCAAATAAGTTTTGAAATTTGTCATGCAAATGTGCAGTGTTAACATCCTGCCAAAGCTCTTCTTTTGTGCCTGTTCCACCGCAACAATTTACATTTTGGGGTGAACTATTTTTTAAACAAGTTGGATTGTACTAGTCACATCACCACTGAGCTGCGACATCTAGTAAATGCTCATTCCAATTTCACAATGAAGTACCACCACACACGGGCGAAAGGACATTCTC
The DNA here is from genome assembly GCF_001515625.1 of Sinocyclocheilus rhinocerous. NCBI lineage: Eukaryota > Metazoa > Chordata > Actinopteri > Cypriniformes > Cyprinidae > Sinocyclocheilus > Sinocyclocheilus rhinocerous. The sequence continues at coordinate 110,801 of NW_015656677.1, forward strand.
ATTCTCTCGAGGATGATGCAAAAGCACACGCAAAAAAACAAAACAAAGAGTTTCATTTATCAAGGAAAGCAATAGGGCCAAGTACAGTCACACTGGTGGGTTGGATGCTATTGTTGGTGTTTACAACTTAAAAAAACAAAGACTAAGTCACCTCTCATATTTCATTTCTTTGGTTTCGCACAGCTCGTAACAAAAAAGTCAAACACAAATCCGCAGGAAGCTCATAAGGAAAACTTGCCTGCTTTGATCCATTTTAGGAAGGAAGATGTCACCTTAGTACCATCCTCACCGCTAAGCATTTATCAAAACTTTATCGAAATGTCAAATGGGCTTCAGAGATTTAAGAAAAACAAATATAGCCCTTACAGAAAGCAGATTCTTTTTCCCGATGCAGTATTTAAGCCACGTTCTGAAACAAAACAGCATCGGTGGCCTAGTTATATCGCTTTGCATTCAGCCCTCAGCTCAAAATTCAATGGTTTCAGGTCTCTGTGGGATAACGTCTCTACGTTAGCTTTAAATGGAAAAAAGATACATGCCATAAGTCCCACGGAGGAAAGTAGGAAGTGTTTGGTAAGGTTAAAACCATCTCTCGCTTTGCTGTCAATATGGCGGCTGTCTTTTAAACTTGTATGATAAATCCTGACTTCGTAAAGAATGATGCTCCCCCTCTTGACAGCTTTGAAAATAAAACACATAATTCAGTATTTTTCTTTTCTTACAAAATTAGACAAACTTTTCCTCCGTCATGGGTCCAGCCAGCAAGGGCATGCCACGTTCAGAATCAATACATCTTCTTTGTACTCATTGTCTTAAAGTGCTGGATGAGTGACAGATGTTATCCTCGGATGCCAAGCTCAGAGGTCTCTCATGCAAGCGATACAATCGGAACAGCTGCCAGAAGCCCTTTCCGTCCCGTTCTAAACAGAGCAAAGGCAGCTGGAAAGGAAGTCTGGCAATATCAACTGAGACGCCGCAACGTCCTTCGGTTTCAAAAGCAGCCGCTCAGAGGACTCTGCCATTAGCGGCTGACAGGATAAATGCACTGTAATAGCCGCAGTGCATTCACTTTGTGTCTCGCCGTAGCAAAAATAAAAAGACAACAGAAAGAGCGAGGGGTTTTACACCTATATTTAAGCCATATTACAGGAATCGTGAGTTGCACATTGGCATGTGGACATGCTTCAGGCCCACTTAGATGGAGATGAAGGGCAGACATCTCAATTATCATTGAAATGCAGCACATGACATCAATAATTCCACAAAGTTCAGTGGGAAGAATTTATATTTTCATTCTTGTTTATGTTTCAATTTGACAGATCTGGGCTAGTAACTAACAGGTCACAGGTTAAAAACATTTATGTATTTAAATTTGTATTTATGTTTACATATTAAAAAGCACATTTAAATATAGATAATAGAAATGCAAGTAAAGTGTCTACTTTAATGTTTCAAATAACTTTTGTGAAAATAAAATCTCATGATATGGGTGAAATAATGGATATATTTATGTAAAAATAAAGCAACATACTTATTCTGACCTGTAAAATATATAATAGAATAAGAGGTCATACTAAATAGTATTAACTCATTAAAAACTGACAAATGGGTAAAACCTAGTTGTCTGAAGGATAGTAGAAACGATTGATAAAGATTCAAAATTACAAATAATTTTCAGACGCATCCTAAAATATTCCACACACCAATCATTATTACAATGTGCCGTTGTATCCATTCATCTCGAGATTGTCTGACACAAACATTTTTTTTCAGTCAAATCATCATGACATGCAATTTGTCGCTCATTATTAAAAACCATAACTCAATTTTACTCTATTAAAAGGACACTGAAGAAACCCTTGCATGCAATGTGCAATGGATTCATACATAGACATAACCATAAACAGAAATAAACATAGCATGAACATGGGCTCTAAAAGCATCTCTTAAAAAACTTAATGGCATAGCACTAGTTCACAATTCTCAAAACTGTCAAAAAAGTATCCTGTGATGGACGTATGATACATTGACGTGTCAGATGGCAGCTAATAATAATATCAATAGGCTACTTAAAAAGGTCATATGATGCAATTTCAAATTTTCCTTTCTCTTTGGAGTGTTACAAGCTGTTCGTGCATAGATAAGATCCCTAAAGTTGCAAAGACTAAAGTCTCAAACTCAAAGAGATATTCTTTATAAAAGTTAAGACTTGTCCACGCCCTCCTAAAACACCTCATTCAAACACGCCCCCACATGTCTACGTCACTGTGTGGGAAGATTTGCATAACACCGCCCAAATGTTCACGCAAAGAAAGAAGGCAACTTTTATTCTCGCTGTAGTATTGTTGTTGCCGCCGCCGCCTCCATGTTGTGGAGATGCTGTGTGTTTAGTTGTGAAAGTGAAACTACTTTGTTTGGCCTTCCAAAAGAGGACAATATCCGCTTCGTCAGCCTAGAGCTGATCCGTGCTGGTCGCTGAGGAAATAC
>NW_015656677.1:115683-173968 GCF_001515625.1 Sinocyclocheilus rhinocerous
TAATGGCTGCTGGAAATTCAGCTTTGCCATCACAGGAATAAATTACATTTTAAAACTATATTAAAATACTAAAGAGTTATTTTTATTAAGTGTAATAATATTTAAGAATACTACAGTACTTCTGTTTTTGATCAAATAAATGTAGGCTTGGTGACCATAAAATACCAATTGGTTATTGCTTCACAGGAGTTAACATTTTGAATATGAAGTAGCACAAATAAGTTTTGAAAGTTTTCATGCAAATGTGCAGTGTTAACATTCTGCCAAAGCTCTTCTTTTGTGTATGTTCCACAGCAACAATTTACATTTTTGGGTGAACTATTTTTTAAACAAGTTGGATTGTATTAGTCACATCACCGCTGCGCTGCTACATCTAGTAAATGCAAAACAGTGACTCATTCCAATTTCACAGAGAAGTGCCACCGCAGACAAGTGAAAGGACATTCTCTTATTCTCATTCTCTCGAGGATGATGCAAAAACACATGCAAAAAAAAACAAAGAGTTTCATTTATCAAGGAAAGCAATAGGGCCAAGTACAGTCACACTGGTGGGTTGGATGCTATTGTTGGTGTTTACAACTTAAAAAAACAAAGACTAAGTCACCTCTCATATTTCATTTCTTTGGTTTCGCACAGCTCGTAACAAAAAAGTCAAACACAAATCCGCAGGAAGCTCATAAGGAAAACTTGCCTGCTTTGATCCATTTTAGGAAGGAAGATGTCACCTTAGTACCATCCTCACCGCTAAGCATTTATCAAAACTTTATCGAAATGTCAAATGGGCTTCAGAGATTTAAGAAAAACAAATATAGCCCTTACAGAAAGCAGATTCTTTTTCCCGATGCAGTATTTAAGCCACGTTCTGAAACAAAACAGCATCGGTGGCCTAGTTATATCGCTTTGCATTCAGCCCTCAGCTCAAAATTCAATGGTTTCAGGTCTCTGTGGGATAACGTCTCTACGTTAGCTTTAAATGGAAAAAAGATACATGCCATAAGTCCCACGGAGGAAAGTAGGAAGTGTTTGGTAAGGTTAAAACCATCTCTCGCTTTGCTGTCAATATGGCGGCTGTCTTTTAAACTTGTATGATAAATCCTGACTTCGTAAAGAATGATGCTCCCCCTCTTGACAGCTTTGAAAATAAAACACATAATTCAGTATTTTTCTTTTCTTACAAAATTAGACAAACTTTTCCTCCGTCATGGGTCCAGCCAGCAAGGGCATGCCACGTTCAGAATCAATACATCTTCTTTGTACTCATTGTCTTAAAGTGCTGGATGAGTGACAGATGTTATCCTCGGATGCCAAGCTCAGAGGTCTCTCATGCAAGCGATACAATCGGAACAGCTGCCAGAAGCCCTTTCCGTCCCGTTCTAAACAGAGCAAAGGCAGCTGGAAAGGAAGTCTGGCAATATCAACTGAGACGCCGCAACGTCCTTCGGTTTCAAAAGCAGCCGCTCAGAGGACTCTGCCATTAGCGGCTGACAGGATAAATGCACTGTAATAGCCGCAGTGCATTCACTTTGTGTCTCGCCGTAGCAAAAATAAAAAGACAACAGAAAGAGCGAGGGGTTTTACACCTATATTTAAGCCATATTACAGGAATCGTGAGTTGCACATTGGCATGTGGACATGCTTCAGGCCCACTTAGATGGAGATGAAGGGCAGACATCTCAATTATCATTGAAATGCAGCACATGACATCAATAATTCCACAAAGTTCAGTGGGAAGAATTTATATTTTCATTCTTGTTTATGTTTCAATTTGACAGATCTGGGCTAGTAACTAACAGGTCACAGGTTAAAAACATTTATGTATTTAAATTTGTATTTATGTTTACATATTAAAAAGCACATTTAAATATAGATAATAGAAATGCAAGTAAAGTGTCTACTTTAATGTTTCAAATAACTTTTGTGAAAATAAAATCTCATGATATGGGTGAAATAATGGATATATTTATGTAAAAATAAAGCAACATACTTATTCTGACCTGTAAAATATATAATAGAATAAGAGGTCATACTAAATAGTATTAACTCATTAAAAACTGACAAATGGGTAAAACCTAGTTGTCTGAAGGATAGTAGAAACGATTGATAAAGATTCAAAATTACAAATAATTTTCAGACGCATCCTAAAATATTCCACACACCAATCATTATTACAATGTGCCGTTGTATCCATTCATCTCGAGATTGTCTGACACAAACATTTTTTTTCAGTCAAATCATCATGACATGCAATTTGTCGCTCATTATTAAAAACCATAACTCAATTTTACTCTATTAAAAGGACACTGAAGAAACCCTTGCATGCAATGTGCAATGGATTCATACATAGACATAACCATAAACAGAAATAAACATAGCATGAACATGGGCTCTAAAAGCATCTCTTAAAAAACTTAATGGCATAGCACTAGTTCACAATTCTCAAAACTGTCAAAAAAGTATCCTGTGATGGACGTATGATACATTGACGTGTCAGATGGCAGCTAATAATAATATCAATAGGCTACTTAAAAAGGTCATATGATGCAATTTCAAATTTTCCTTTCTCTTTGGAGTGTTACAAGCTGTTCGTGCATAGATAAGATCCCTAAAGTTGCAAAGACTAAAGTCTCAAACTCAAAGAGATATTCTTTATAAAAGTTAAGACTTGTCCACGCCCTCCTAAAACACCTCATTCAAACACGCCCCCACATGTCTACGTCACTGTGTGGGAAGATTTGCATAACACCGCCCAAATGTTCACGCAAAGAAAGAAGGCAACTTTTATTCTCGCTGTAGTATTGTTGTTGCCGCCGCCGCCTCCATGTTGTGGAGATGCTGTGTGTTTAGTTGTGAAAGTGAAACTACTTTGTTTGGCCTTCCAAAAGAGGACATTCTTGTTTATGTTTCAATTTGACAGATCTGGGCTAGTAACTAACAGGTCACAGGTTAAAAACATTTATGTATTTAAATTTGTATTTATGTTTACATATTAAAAAGCACATTTAAATATAGATAATAGAAATGCAAGTAAAGTGTCTACTTTAATGTTTCAAATAACTTTTGTGAAAATAAAATCTCATGATATGGGTGAAATAATGGATATATTTATGTAAAAATAAAGCAACATACTTATTCTGACCTGTAAAATATATAATAGAATAAGAGGTCATACTAAATAGTATTAACTCATTAAAAACTGACAAATGGGTAAAACCTAGTTGTCTGAAGGATAGTAGAAACGATTGATAAAGATTCAAAATTACAAATAATTTTCAGACGCATCCTAAAATATTCCACACACCAATCATTATTACAATGTGCCGTTGTATCCATTCATCTCGAGATTGTCTGACACAAACATTTTTTTTCAGTCAAATCATCATGACATGCAATTTGTCGCTCATTATTAAAAACCATAACTCAATTTTACTCTATTAAAAGGACACTGAAGAAACCCTTGCATGCAATGTGCAATGGATTCATACATAGACATAACCATAAACAGAAATAAACATAGCATGAACATGGGCTCTAAAAGCATCTCTTAAAAAACTTAATGGCATAGCACTAGTTCACAATTCTCAAAACTGTCAAAAAAGTATCCTGTGATGGACGTATGATACATTGACGTGTCAGATGGCAGCTAATAATAATATCAATAGGCTACTTAAAAAGGTCATATGATGCAATTTCAAATTTTCCTTTCTCTTTGGAGTGTTACAAGCTGTTCGTGCATAGATAAGATCCCTAAAGTTGCAAAGACTAAAGTCTCAAACTCAAAGAGATATTCTTTATAAAAGTTAAGACTTGTCCACGCCCTCCTAAAACACCTCATTCAAACACGCCCCCACATGTCTACGTCACTGTGTGGGAAGATTAGCATAACGCCGCCCAAATGTTCACGCAAAGAAAGAAGGCAACTTTTATTCTCGCTGTAGTATTGTTGTTGCCGCCGCCGCCTCCATGTTGTGGAGATGCTGTGTGTTTAGTTGTGAAAGTGAAACTACTTTGTTTGGCCTTCCAAAAGAGGACGATATCGTTTGGCCTTCCAAAAGAGGACACAACTAGAAATCAGTGGTTAAGTTGTATTACAACACTGTTCCAGAACAGTTCAACCCAAATATTCAGATGTGTGCAGTGCATTTTATGGAGGACTGTTTCCAGATCCTACAGAGTAGCCTACAATGCGTCTGTGGCACAAATGCTGTTTCTATAAAGTGGGGCAGTTTCAACTTTGCAAGGATAGTCTGGCGCTTCTGACTCACAGCCTGTAAGTAAGTTTTTTATATTTAAAGAATTTGCCACTGACGATTCAAACGCGAGTTTTGAGCAGTGTAGAGTAGTGCTTGTTGTTTGTCGTTTCTCCGATCACAAATGCAGACATGGTTTTATGTTTACGCGGCGCGATACGCAACGCAGCGCGTAAAAAGACAGTATAAGTCATTATAATCAGTAATTATGTCCCCACTGGATGCAACAAATGCCTCGTTTGTAATGGGTTTTATTGGTGTTGACTCGTCGCGCCGTGACACAGCATCACAGTATGGTAAGTGGCATAACATTTCTGTCACACGTTTGAGATATTCAGCCAATCACAACGCACTGGATAGCTGGCCAATCAGCGTACACCTCGCTTTTCAGAACGATGAGCTTTGTAAAAATTGACGCGTTTCAGAAAAGCAGGGAGCAACAATAATGTACATTATGTGGAAAATAATGTGGGTTTTTTTACCTTAAACCTCATAAACACATTGCATTACACCAAATACACAACATAATGTTCTTTTTAGCAACGTCATATGACCCCTTTAATGTCAGACATGGTGCTATTGAACAATTAGGCTACTTATAATCAGTCATTGTAACTTAATGCAAGGTAAAAGTCAAAACATGCTGTGCTAAAGTACTTTTGGTAATTTAAGTGCTTTCATGTACTTTTTGACAGATTTTTCAGAAAAATGTCTTTACCTGCAGTGTAGAGTCGTTGACAAAGCTGTGCATGCGGGTGTCGAACTTGATAAACATTTTCTACTACATCGCTGTCAAACGATTTAGATTCATTTCCATTTTCCAGTTTTTGTTTCAATTCATTGCCGATGAATATCCACTTACTCTAGCACTCTTTTTCTCCCTTCCTTTCTAAAGTAAGTTCCACCGTAACGTTTTACTGAGAGAAAAACACAAACACTGCTCAAACGACTCAACGCATAACTGTGTTGTTTGAATGATTCAGATTTAATAGCGAACCGATTCAGATTCAGATTTAATAGCCCGCTTCACCTGAAAAGAACCGACTCAAAAGATTTATTCACTCGCGAATCGGTCACCGCTAGTTCAGATCCCAAACAGCAATCAGAAAAATACGAGCATACGAGTTTACTTTTGAAGTATTGTGAGGGAAAATGTTTCGCTACGTCGTCAGGTAAGGATTTACCAGTCAAATTGGCGGCAGGAGGCAAATTTTGTTCGATATATTTTAAAATTGGCGTGTTAAATCGGCGCCGGCCAGGAGATGGTGCTCTGTTTCGAGGTCAGGCCATCAGGTTTCTTTCAATCATTTGAAATGTCAAAGATATCTTTTAATATTTAATTGTACTAATATAAAAGTCACTTTAGATCAGAGAGTCAGATAAATTACAATTACGTGTGTGTGTATGTGCGTGATATCAGCAGCCTTTGGAAGCTAACTTCAATAAAAGCTCAAATACTATGTCAAAGCATGAAAGCTAAGGCTTTTGACAAAAGTATGTAACACAACCTGAACGATGTCACTCAGTTATTGCTCTAGGCGAGGATGAAAGCATGCAGGGGTTTTAGGCCAAAATGGGAGAGAGAAAAGTTTCTTAAAGTACAAAGTGTAGGCCTACTACAATGTGGCCTCACAGAAGGAAAGTTGGAAATGGAATATGTTAAATTAAAATGTCCATATCTTCCATCACATTTCTTTAGGTGTTATTTCTAGATTAAGGGCAGATTCTCGAGATACGATGCCATTTCCTTCTCTGTTCCTCAGTGCGGCGTGATATTACGGAAAACAAATAGACTCGGAGAGCAGAAAGGAGGGGAGGAGTGCTGCTTTGTTTGTACGTATGTGTGAAGAGCGCATCCCTTTCTCTCCCATGAAGGTTGCAGAGCAACAAGATTAAAGGAGTGTCAGTCAGCACTCCTAAATGCGAGAGTCTTCCTCCAGAAACAAGAGAGGAGAGAAATTGCAAAGGGCGGATGGAGAGAAGTGTGAGAGAGAAGTGCAGAGAGTGGAGACATTGTGGAGGTGATAGAAGAGTAATTTGGGTGAGATGGACGGAATGATGATATGTGAATAAAAGGGTGACGCACACTAAAGAGACGGAGAGAGCGAGGGAGGGGTGTGAGAAATCGCAATTGTGCAGCATTTGACACCTCTGCAGAAAACACCTTGCCAGCCTGTCAATCACAGGGGCTCAGTTGATTGATTTTCTCCTGTTCTCAATCAGGTTCTTAAAAGGGTCCTGCTTCTTTTCTTTCTTTGTCTGCCTGACAGCTTTTCTTCCCCGTCTCTTTACCTCTCAGACTATTTCCTAATCCAAAATATCACCTTATCCTTCGACATGTATCAATCAGAGACATAAATTGGATACTTGGGGAAAAACATGATTAACTTCAAAAAATGTAAAGCATATATTAAAATATGAATGTTATATTAGTACAATTAATTAACAAATATATATATACTATAAGCATTTTTGAATTATCTTTATTTTAGGGCTTTTCACAGCCAATATTGGTATTTGCAAATAATTGTGATGAATTCGTGAAATTGCAGCTACCAACATACAGCATATAATTAAAAAGGATTTAATAATGATTATAATCACAATAAATAATGATTCTACCAATTAATATTTCATTATCCTATTAATGGTTGTCAAACATCATAGCAATTATTATTATATAAAACAATATTTTACATGCTGCATTAGAATTATTTTTCAAATATATATGGTTAATCTTGATTTTTATATGTAAAAAATAAAATAAAATAAAAGCATTGAAGGTATATGTAGTAAGACAAAAAGAACACAGGATGGGGAATGAGAAACATGGTAACCTTTTCATCTTCGGCTTAAAGGTTAATAAGCAGCACACAAAACCAAAAACTTTCCTTCTGCCTCATTTACAGAAATGACAGAATCTCTGCAGGTGTGTGTAACCCCTCTCTCTCTCTCTCTCACACACACACACACACACACACACACACAAATGGTGAAGAACTGTTTTGTCTGTTATTCATTAAGATTTCGTTCAAGTTCCATTTGATTTAATTGTATTGGGTACCATGGAAACAGGAATGACTTTTTAAATGATTCAATGATTTTAAAAAAAATATATATGGATGTTTATAATGAGAACTAGTGATGCCAGATTTGCAAATGAATCGCTCTTTTGATCCAATTGGTCAAACTGGTTTGCAAAAAGGTGTGAAACTGTTCGCAATTCAGTTTGATTCATTCAGACAGTTCATTCATGCACTGAATCGTATTCAGCGGTTTCTCACACCAAAATAGTAACGAGATATTTTAACCAAAAAGAATGTTGGATGGGGTTGATATTAAATCCATCATAGAAAACAAAACTTACAAATGTCTTCTAACGTTTGTCAACGACGAAGCAGCTCTTTATTGCATGTGCAGTTTGTGGACGACTCTGTGCTGTAGGTAAAGATGATTTATATTCATTTCTGTCATGACAGCTCTTGGAGAGTTTAGCATGGTAATGTACATGACAATGTTAATATGTAGGGCTGGGAATCGATTCAGATATCCCGATTCGATTCGATTTCGATTCGCAAGCTCTCGATTCGATTCGATTCTCAATATTTTTTTTTATTACATTCAGTGAGTATAGTTTTAATACAAATGCTATTGATATTTCTAAAAAAAATGAACAGTAAACATCAGTTTACAAATGGTGAATTAATAAAAAGAAATTAAATGTTTGGTCTTGGCGGAATAGATATGCTACTCTGGCATTACCCTGAAGCAGATCTATACAGGTGGAGCTGGGGAAGGTGGAGGATCTCTGAAGCATGCTGCAAGCACTAGCCAAGTATTTGAATGTTGAGCCGCAAACTCATTGGCTGCTGATGTGAAAAGAAACCAACCGGCTGCATGATGTGAATGAAGATGTGATTATATTAGAACTAGCCTGCGCCACCTAGAGTTTCATGACAGAACTTTGCATTTATATCTAAGAGCATCTAAATATTTACAGACGTTTTTGATGAGAGGCCTGTGCCCAAGTGCTGATGAAAGGCTTGAAACAGCCTATCTCCTTTTTGACCCCACTATAAGTATGCTGCTAATGAAGCTAAACTGAAAATGTTGTTACACAGACCGACATAGAGCAAGAAAGAGATTGAAGATACGTGTCTCTGGCTCTCCACACACACAGATATGTGTTCGCATGATAAATTAAGATATGAAAATTGGTAATATTTCATTTTCCGCCTCAGTCCCCTTTCTGAGGGATGTAAGCTGCTGTTCAGGGCCGGAGGGGATTTGTCATGTGATGTAAGGAAGAATCAATGGATGAGGGACTTGAGGACTGTATATTTAGTTAACTAGATGAGGAACATCTCAGCCTCCACTATCGGATACCATGTGGGAGAATGAGAGAAACAGCCAGTTAATTAAGGAAAGAAAGGGGGGGGGGGATTCATTCATCATAAATGAATGATATAAGCACGAGGAGAGTATGTATTATGATTCTCTCTTTCTCTTTCTCTCAGCCTGACGCAATTCCATCCCTTCCATTCTCCCATCATTCAGGTCCAGCCCTTTTAAAACCCCTTAACTGTCAATCATCTCGTCCAATCATTCAGTCGTCATAGCAAGGGCAGGAATCAATCACCCGGGCGTCCTCTCGGCCGGGATCTCAATCATGCAGTCTGTGAGCCTGGCATTTACCAACAGATATTACATACACATATAAAATATATGACACAGATTAGATATGTGATTACAGAGTCGGTCCCACCTCGACGGGACCAGAACAGCGAGATCTAATCGAAGGGCCGGGCTGAACATGGCCTGTATTGAGTTTGGAGGAGGGGACTGCTGAAGTAGGGAAATGAAAAAGTACCTGCTCTCATTTCCTGTGCGCTACGGCGCCCCTCAATTCACCGCTAGGGACCCGAGAGATTATATATGCAGCTGATACATATCACTAAACTGGATGCAATTTTTCTGCCCTTTGCTTTCATGAGGTCCGTAACAGACAATATGCTGTTTATAATTGTGACATGAATAAGTGGGATGTGTGACCCTGAAACAGCGAGACGTTAGCATCTGCTTGAAGAAAATGAAAGAATACAGGTCTATAGAAAGATGATATTGAAAAAGGTATAAGATGTTTATGTTTAAATACATATGTTTTGCAAGAAAATAATAAATTAATACAAGAATAATATAAATAATAAGGTGTATATATACACACGAGTAATTAATATATATATATATATATATATATATATATAAAATTTTGTATCAAAAATACAATTATTATATAAAATGTATAAATTATTAATAAAATAATATAAATATTTCATATTTTAAGAACCTTTTGAAATTGTGCACATGGTAAAACATCCACTATAATATAAGCTTGAATTGTGGTAATTATTTAATATTTATTTTTGACAAATTTAAACATTTGTCAAAGTACTCATCTCTTCAGATGTAAAACCTGCAAAAATGAGAAATGCTAATACACTTCAGAAGCTACAAACCCTTCAGCCCATATTTCATTTCATTTCAGCCCTAACCCTTACTTCATCATAAAAGTTCAGTTTGGTCGAAACAGGTCAACAAACCAATGAAAAACCAAAAAGCACTTTGTGTTGTCTTCAGGATGGAGATGTGAGACTGTCCCGTAGCCGCTGAGCAAATGCCACCGAGACTTTATCTTTTACAGGATTTATTTTGATGTGCTTTTGTATGGTTCTTCAAGATTACATTGTCTGTTTTTACCCCGAACTCAAAGGTTTTCAAACTTTACGGTTTCCCCAAAGTCTTCCCTTCACTTTGAGACTGCGAGGAAGTGGCGAGAACGAGGGAGAGAGTGAGTTTCGGAAGTTCGCCACATACTGCGTGACGCATTCCCCCCCGGCTCACAAGGACTGATCCGGCACCAAATCCCAGCTCAAGGAGGTGCTGAGCCCCCATGTCGCTCTCTGTCCAACTGTGGAGGGCGCCCGCGTGAAGGCGGCCAGGCCAACGCCGCCTAACTGGGCCTTGGCAAGGTGACTGCCAACCCTGAGGGGGATGAGAGAGAATTTACATAAACTGCTTTGGAGATCATCAGCCCTTCCCCTCCTCTATCTCTCGTCTGTCTTTCGCTTGCTCTCTCTCTCCCCTGCGGCATGATGCTTTATTATCAAAGGCTTTTATTGCGCCATGATTTCGCCTGTTGTAAATCAATGCAACCTGAGCGCCGGACACAGGCGTGGAGACGCGTATGGCGGAATACAATTGAATAACACACAGACAGTGTTAACTCTTGTTTTTCTCCACTGTAAAACCTGATGAAAGGAAACCGGCATAAATCTCAGCACCGCCGTTCCATTAATCCAAGCTCTCCCACAGGAATCCATCAAGGGCTTTGGAACCAAGAGCCATTACTGCAATAATGCAGTGAGGAGAAGATGAAAAAAGTAGAATACTCAAAGGCTGCACTGTTAATTTAGTCATTGTTCTTCCAAGACCCTCAATATCGCCGTTCAGGAGTGCACTCAACCTTGAGCCAGGCGAGTTTTGTCTTCCCTGACGTTCCTGGCAGATTATTTATTCATGGTGGCAGATTAGCAAAGGCGTGAAAGTCACGACAGTACACAATCCCTGTGCGCTGATACTTTTCTTACTTTTCAAGATGCTTTGGTCTTAGCACAAGGCACATTGCTCTTGTTCACACTAGTAGAGTGCTGCAGGGATTATGTATTTTTGTAGGCCAACCCGGAAGTTCACCCCAGTTCAGCATCACCTTGGTTTCTTCAAGAAAACGCCAATAGAATTTTTCCATTGGCTTTAGGACCGTTGCCGAAAATAAGCACTCTGACCAACAAAATGTTGTGTTCATCAAGATAATCTTCACAAATGAACAACTTACAGTTCTGAAGCCTAAACACAATCAGCAGAAGTAAAAAGCTAAAGTTGCATGATAAGCAAACTATACACACTTTCAATCATTATTTAAAATGTACAAGTTGTAAAGTTTGGTTTAGAATAGTTTGTAAGAGCGTGACTGTAAACAAAACCAGGCTGTGAAATCAGACTGAGTAGATGAGATTACCTGTTTAATGTGATGAAGTTTAATGTCCCTGACAACCTCTGTAGTATCATTTATCCACTTGTTAGCAACCACCATTTTCAAGACAAGTTCATGTTTTAAAAAAAACACACACATACAAGGGGTAGTATTGACATGTTTTATGTTGTAGACATGAAAATATCATGAGCTTGTGCTAACCGCAGACCTTATTTGGCATTTAACCAACAACCCATTTAAAAAAAAAAAAAACTGAATTGGTACAATGGAACCTGAAGTTCAGAAATGCTAACCAATGCTAATTTTGGGTTTTATGACTCTTTCCTTGTTTCCTCCACTCCATTCGGAAAGCAATGTTAAAATTGTATCTTGCTAAGCTACACTTTAAAGTACTTAAACTCTACAAGATACTAGAAGCTACTAAAATGTAGCTAGCTACATTGTTAGCTATTTGCTAGCATTTCTTAAATAGCAGAACAATTAGACTGTCATTTGCAACCCACTTTACTTTTATCATGTCACGTATTTCTGAGTGAAACAGCATATTTAATAAGAAAAATCAGATTTGAACCTGGTTTTACACATCATGAATTGATTGGATGAAAATTGGGCATACCAGAATGGAGCCAAAATAAACATGCTAACATGTTCTAATGGTGGCTAAATAGCTATTTAGTTTTATTATACGATTAAGAAGTCTGTTTTATCTCCAATAATGTGCACCAATCTATCATTATTAAAGTGCTCCTATTGTGGGTAATGAAAGGTTAATATTTTGGTTTTGGGAGTCCCCAACAACAGGTTGACATGCATGCAAGGTCAAAAAAACACTTTCATTGTCTTATAATATGCATTTATTTTTACCTTACTTGCTCAACAACTCCCAAATGATTCGCTCAACGATTCATTTTTCCAAACCCCTCCTTTGCGTGACACTAATCTGCCGTGATTGGTCCGTTTGGTCTCATTTCCATTTCATCATGCCTGTAATGCCTGATAAAGCAGCATTTGTGAGCAGCAGTGCTGCTTTGTGTAGAGCGTTACTGGGGAAACAAGCTATTTTTACCGCTCCAAAAGCAGCACCTAGTGGCAAAGAATGAATTTGCATTTTCATTCAGACCAATGCTAAAAGACCAACAAGTGGGCGGGCAATATGCTAATGTTTCATGTTGATGTCAACATGAAACTGCTTGGGATTCGTTTGAAAAACGACTCGTTTCAATGATTCAGAGTCGACGCTTCCTTTTGAGAGACAATAACTTTATACATGGTGCACTTTCAGACTTAAAACTTTGCAGGATATTTTCATTCACTTAGAGGTGTTACACACTGCATTAAAGGTAATTTTCAAAAATTCATAATAGGGGCACTTTAAAGTCAATTTTGAGCATGTTTTGTCTTTAAAAGACCTAATAAAACACACTGAAATAGAATTGGCTGTATTAAAATGGAGTATATATTTAACTACATTTAAAAAAAACAGTAAAATGAGTGTGAATCTCTTATATGAATCTCTTTGAACCAGTTCATGGAGATTAACCATTCGATTCACTAAAACAGAAGTTATGTCCCAAATGACATACAGTACCATACACTTAAACTATGTACTCAACTGTTCAGTGCATGATATTTAGACAGCTATTGTCATCCAGTATCAATCTGATAAGTTGCTGGTCTTTTACTAGAAAAGCTTCATAACATACAGTATATTGTCACACAATTAAAATTTACTTAAAGCAATGGATCCAGAAGTGAATATACCTGTTTAGAACAACATGGTTTTGAATATTCAGTTTGGAGTGAACTATTCCTTTAAGTTTGTAACTCCTCAACACTGGCACACACATGTACAAACAACCAGCACCCTTTGGTATGCAAGTAATTAGCATCTAAATGTGAATTCATCCGGTGCATGGATGCAAATGGTGTCCATTCCATACCCAGCAGGCTCCACATCCTTCAGCTCTGTGGAAGAATAAGGCAGAAAATGGAGGGGGATTGAACCTTTGGTGTCTGCATCTGTCTGAATTAATGTTCCAGCAGTGCTACTGGGCTGCCCACTAGCCGGCCGCCTTATCGGAGTGAATTTTCAGACGAATAAGCTCCTGCCAGCAGATTTTCCTGAGGTGTACTCCGTATGTTCAGCAATGCGATTCATCAAGGGCTCTGAACGCTAGTCAAGGCCCCAGAGGAAGCATTTATACGTTATATGGATTTGTTGGGCAGCACAAATTTTAAAGCATTCTGTACTGGCCTGATTAGCCCTGGATGGTTGATTTTCAACAGCTTGATTTTCAACACAAAACTAAGACCAGAAAAGCCACATTTTACAGTAGTTGCATGTGTTTACGGTTTTAGGTTGTTTTACATGCTACGTGATAACTGCAGGTTTCCAGTTCATTTTCAATGGAACATCATACACAACTTCTGGTGCCAAACACTGAAAAATAAAAAGACTGAATCTTTTCATCCCTTACGAAAATTAACCATGCCCTGCAAACAAGCCTGCACTGGCCCTTTACAGGCCCACTTAGGGCTAGCCTTAGGGCTGCCAGCGCAGGGCCCCTGAGAATTTGCTCATTGGACCTTAGCGCTGGCCCTGCATGGGCAGCCCTCACTTAGCCCCCAGGAAGCCCTCACTATGCCCACACAGGGCCTGCACTATTAATCTACAACAATACATCTGTTTCACTTTAAATACTTTCCAGCTACTTTAACTTAAGTCTTTGGGAAAAACAGTTATTATACATCTGAAATGGATGCAGTCACCACATAACTAATGTCTTTATTGTCAAAATGTACAGTAATCAAAGGGATTTCAAATCAATTTATTAAATACAAAACATTCAGTTCAGGTTAATACAGCTACATATAGCCAAAAATGTAAATACACAAAAGTACAAAAAAACAAACAAAAGCAATGCAAGACTGTAGGATTTCGTCATGTGAAAGTTGATGTGTGCGAAAGTCTTATCTGTAGTACATCAATGTCCAAACACTGTCCGTAGCTGAAGTTGACTGATAGCAAATGAATAATCCAACCTCTTGTAATGAAAACACGCCACATCTCTCAAACAACAGACTCTTCCTAACCAGGAACAGTCAAAAAAAAGTCCAGACTATGGTCCCACGTCGAAAGAACTTTAAATCCATATTCATACTGGACCATGATGTGGTAACCTCACCAATAAAGAGTCCTTCTAAAATGCATACAAATACACTGTCTTAAACTCTTAGCATCAATCCAAACATAGGCCATACATACATGTAACATCTCTGCAAAAAACATCATGTGGGCCTCACCTGGGCAAGCCCGCACTGGGCCTGTTTAGGTTTGATGTGGGCTGGCCTTAGCCCACTGTGCCCGCAAAAAGCCAGCATGGGCCCCGCAGGGACATGTTTGCAGGGTGGTTTTACTACAAATAAAACCAAAAAAGACATGGTTACTATAGTTAAACCATGGTAACCACAAATTAACCATGGTTTTGATACACTAACCATAGTTTAACCATGGCTCTACCCACATGGCTTTACTTAAGGAAAACTAAAACACCCTAGCTCCCCTAGTGGTAAGGAAGAAAACTGCTCACAAAATTCTTATTAATATGCTCGTGTCTGTTACACCTCAAATATGGCTCGTGAGATCCACTTTCTTGATACACTAACCATAGTTTAACCATGGTATTTGTAGTAAAATTTGTAGTAAAATACAAACGGTAATCAATACGCCAAAAACCATGGTTACTACATTTATACTATAATCAAACCATATAATTTTTGTAAGGGGTGTTTGCCATATACCTTTCATAAAAGTGGCATTTAGCATTTATGTGGTCAAAGAACAGTAGTACTCAGTGACACACAAAACAATTCCCTCACAATTACTAATCATTTCCATTTGTGGCTAGGCTAGCTTGTTTTAACCGTTTTTGTTTTTTGTTTTTTTCAAATGAAAGCCATTTTAAGAGCCATTTTATTTTGCTAGTTTCATTAGCAAATACTTTTAATATAGAATACAATATCTACAGTAATCACCTCATTTAGAAATGCAGCATGTTTTCGGTAGTTAGCATCTAGCTGAAGCAGTAGCAAGCGTTGTTAGCTAGTTAGCATCTACTTGAAGCAGTAGTGGGGATTGTTGCATCATATGTACTGAAAACACAAGGTTAAGGGGTCAAAGTTGCCAGATGTCAGAGTTTTTAAATCATGTATTTTGCGCTAGTTGAGCAGCTTCCATTGAGATGAATGGGAATGCTAACGGTTAGCTTTTTCTAGCTATTATCCACTTTATTTTTAATGTAAGAGTGGGTGCAGCCATCTTTAACTTGAATGAAGTGTAAGCTGCTTCCTGCTATTTTAACTGTACAAAATAGTCTGTTATGGTGCTTGATCATATCATATTATTTTAATTTATTACAGTAATCATAAATACCATGGTTTGTAGCACGTTTACTGCACTTTGTTATTCTTTTAGTTATTTAACAGCTAATGAATAGAAAGTCTTATACATATACAGGAAATAGCTTACTTTCTCAAAGAAAAATAGGTGTTTATTGTCAAAAAAATCTGGTGTAGAAACAATTTTCACTCAGAAATTGCTAGTAAATTTCACAATTACCAAGAAATGGCAAGTAACACACTGAATTTAATTCAGAAATAGAAAAGCTGAAATAGTATTTTATTGTAAAATGTAGCTACTCCAATAACCTTTGTTTTATTTAACTTAAAATATATATATTTTTGAACAGTATAGACCTTGGAAAACACCTGTTACTCAAGAAAACTAAAAGTAAAAGTAAAAATCTTGCTGTAGTAGTTTTTTTCCATTTAAATTGAATTAAAAATGGTTTCATTACAAATTATTCGTCATTTCATGTGTAGAAAGCTAGTATATATATATGTTGTCTTTATATAGATCTATGTAAATATTCAGTGTTTGTTGCTGTGGGTTACTTGGTTGTGCTCAACTGCAGATGATGCTCCTGGAAGACAGCCAAGAACAGTCTTGAGACCAACTAGCAACACAACAGTGACACCCTCAGGAGAGAAACGCTGAAAGAATATAGCCCACATCTCACTCAAAAAACACATACGGCTGCCAAGAACACTCAAGAGGATGCTGAACGACAGCTTTAATCAGGGGAAGAACACAGGCACTTAGAAATAAAAGTTAAAAAGGAAGAAAATGCAGAGTGCAGAAGAGCTGGGTCCGATTTGCTCGAGCAATTTAGAAATGATTGGCACGTTCAATTAAAGCAACAGTTACTGGACGCTGGTTGTGATACTGACCGGACAAGCCAGTAAATTAGCATATGCTCAATGATACGTTAAAATCAATCACTGAGGGGTCGCGGAAGGTAATGTCACACTTAGTTCTTCTCACCCTTGTTAAAAAGAAATTGCTTTAAAACAGTGTGAGAATAAAATTGGCCTATTTACTATTTTAAGAAACGTCCCTGATTCATGTCCTTGCATGATTCATCAATGCATGTTCTATATATGTATATGTATGTATATATATATATATAGAGAGAGAGAGAGAGAGAGAGAGAACATGCATTGATGAGCGCAACTGAAACAAATTCTTTTGATATTCTATATATATATATTTTTTGTGTGTGTGTAAAAGAAAATCACATTCATTAAAATTTCCAAATATATATAAACTCTGACATCTAAAACTCAGCCATTATTCGATCTGCACAACTAGCACTGGATAATGCCAAGTTACTTCATCCCAAAGAAACTTTCTTTTTTCATTCGCCTCAATTCTTTATTATGGACCAGCATGTCCTTGATAAATCCTTAATTTAATTAATGGATAATCAAAACTTAAACAGCCTATTAATGTGCTATTAGGGATATGACTGAGTTTTGCATTTTTGAAGATGTAGAACAGGCCTTCGAAAAGCCCTGTGAATCTGGCAGGCAGCCTGGAGCACAGCAACAGTTTGAAGGAACATCTTCTTAACCGCTTTCTTAACTTTATCACCTGGAAGAGACTGTTGCTGCCCCACAAAACCCTTTTTTCTGGTTCTCACGCACCTGTCTCATATTGCGGGGGAGGGATCGGGGTTGCCCTCTTTATCACTCCAGCTATCTCTCTGGTTTCTCTAACTGAAAGAGTTGAGGTTGTGACAGTGAGAACCCCACCTGGCAAACAGCAGCATCCACCTGGTAGGCCACTCGAACCCTGCCTGGAAAAAGTCACACACACACATCAGAAATCTTTTTGGACTAGGTCTGAGCGCAACTGAAACGAATCGTGAACAGATGCAGAGCTGCAGGCATGGTTTGAGCCGAGATAAAGTGCTGCCGTCGCAGTGGTCCGCGATCTTCCAAATGCTCGTTTTCACTGCTCTGCTATTGCTTAGCAACAAGGAGGCCAAGTCACAGAAACTGCTTTAAGCTGATTTCGCAAATCAAGGGATGGAGAATAAGACAAAGTGCGCAATAAACACTTATTTTCCAGTGTCGGTGTATAAAACATTTATTTGATTACATATTGTTCGAGACCGAAGTAGAAACTGAGCGTTTACAGTCTTTAAAGGGAAAGTTCATCCATAAATTGTCATTATTAACTCTTATGATGTTCAGTGCTGTTATTTTTCTGTGGAACTCAAAAGGAAAAGATCTTTCTCATAGCTTTCTTGCATAAAAAAATTTAAAAATCCATAAATTCCAAAATAAATAAATAAATTAAAAATAATAATAATCCACTACAAATATCCAAACATTCTTAAATCAACATGGCAAAATGACTTCTGTTTTTATATATATATATATATATATATATATATATGTCAGTGGGCAACATTATTTTAATGTTTATTAAAAAATATTATAAAAAAAGGAAAATATTTGCCAAATATCAAAGCCTAACTTTTCTATATATATATACTGTATATGTATGTATGTATATGTGTGTGTGTGTGTGTGTATATATATATATATACACATACACACACACACATATATATATATATATAAAACATATTAATAATAATAATAACAATAATGATAATAATAATTAGTAAATATGATATATCTTATTTCTTCCTTATAGATATATCTGATATCTTTTTTTTTTTGTCATTGTAAGACCAAATATGACACTAACTGGAGGTCAATAGCCTCAATATTTGAATTGAGATATGCATAATAAGTTGCATGGATCATTTGATTTGTGAGTGCATATTAGCCATTTTAGCAAACATCACTATTTTATAGAAAAACAGCATCATACGGGTTTGGAAAGGCATGAACATGAGCAAATAATATTTTGACTAAGGAAAAGATAAATCTTTATAAAGAAGACATTTCTGTGAAAATCTATGGAATCACATGCTGAGAAAGTGTGTTTTTGAACCCCTAAAACCGTAAACTTCCATAACGGCTTAAAAAAGTTTCTCTGTCGGCTATATATTTTGACAATCATGTTAACTTTTAAAATCAGTTAAGCTCTTTAAAGTGCACTGAAAAGGTCTCTTGTGTCTCGATTCAACCCCTCTGTCCACCAATTACTTACTGTGACAGAAGCAGACATTAAAAATGCATGGCCGCAGAGACAGAGGACACTTTAAATATGCACACTTTAGCTCTGTTCTAAAACCTAGCGAGCTGCCTTACTGTCTGCTACAAACAGCTGCCTTCTGATGGAGCATCCTAACAGTCACAGCATCTCATACGTGAATGATTTGAAATGCTCTACATAGACAGCAACTATCAGATAATGTTTTGGACTGCAGACGTGATTGATTTCAGTCAAGGTCCCTTTCAAGGAAAGTCTGTTCACTCGAGGCCATATTTGCAACACCTCCTGGCAGCTATTTTGGGCATCCAAGACCAAGTTCTATCTAAGTTACAGGAAATCTCAAAAATTGTTTGCTGAACTCGCAATTAAATTGCAAATCAGCAACAAAATCTGGAATTAACTGCCCCATTAATGCTGTTCCTTATGTTTAAATAGTATGTATATATATTAGGGGTGGAACGGTACACAGATGTCACGGTTCGGTACGTACCTCGGTTCGGGGGTCACGGTTCGATACGATTTCGGTACAACAGGAAAAATAAACAAATCTACTATGCTCAGTTTCTTTTCATTTATTTTTAACAGACAGTAGTACAAATTACAATTGTTTCCACCTAGATGTGAAAATACTAAATATTATTACATTATGTTATATATATAAAATCTGCAGTACATATATACATACAAGGAATAAATTCTTGAAATATATTTGATTTAGTTTACAGATAAACAAGGGAAAAAAACTGTGCGACACGCAACGTAGCCTATATATGATGAGTTTCAGTTCATTTTTGTGACACGCTTAATTTGTTCAAGGAAACTCAAATGGCAGAAACCGACATCCTATTTGTTTTCTTTATTTTACAAAAGCACAATGTTTTGTTTTCATTGTGAGTGTACACAAATAAAAGCAGACCTTTATACAGTGATGCATTATTAATAAGACAATAAGTGTTTAAAGTTGATTCTGCTGGTATAAGGAAACAGTTGAAGTGATCGCGCCTATTTGGATTAGTGGCGAATGAGAGATGTAGGATGCACGAGCGCAAAGCTCCATTTCGCAAACAGTTGAGTGCACAAGCCTTTAAAGTATACTCCTTTGTCACAGATGCACAGTACACTTTACACAGGGTCCACAATTTGTCTCAGTGATAATTGTACAAATTATGAATAAAATGTATTTTTTAATATAACAATATTTTATGTATAATACATTATTACAGAAATATTTGTATAAATATATTTTTGTGTATATATATATATATATATATATATATGAAGAGTTCATTTGCCAAATATTAGCCAATATCACAGGCTAACTTTTTTATCTTTAAAATAATAATAATAATTTTAGAGAGGCTGCATTTTACATTTTAAATAAAAAAATGTTTTATATAAAATTTAAATATATTTACAAAAACATAATAATGACAAATCAAATATTAATAATGAAAATGATATTTATTATTTTTAAAATTGTCCATTATCAGTATATATTTCTTAAGATTTTATTAATAGTCATAAAAATACTTTTAAATGTAGGCTATTTAAGTGTAAAGGAGGCCAAATCATTTAAACGCCTTCACAGGCAGCTCACTAAAGTTTGGGAAAATAACATTTCTCCCTTGATGTTTTAGCACAGGTTAAAAAAAAAAAAAGTAAAAGTACTTCTTTTTCTTTGTTTTTTTCTTTGGAAACTCTGGGTCACAGAGTACCAAGAAAAAAGACAAAAAAGCGGGAAATGAAGGTAAGGGTGGTGAAAATGTGAGGAAACATGCTGGGAAACAGCTAGAAAACTCTTTTACGGTACGCATGGACATTCTCAGAGATGTCAAAATAAACTATCAAGTCAAGAAAAAGGGGGGCAAATTATTTTCAAAGACCACCATGTTTTGGCCTTTTATTCAGGTTAGGAGGTTTTTACAGAGAACAGAAAAAACCTCCCTGAGCGTTTTGTTCCAGTGAATAAAACACAGTAAGACAGAACGAGCAATTAATTACTTTTCCCAAGTACGTAAGAAAAAGAGTTGCACCACAGGCCACCAATTTGAGCTGTTGAGTCAGAAAATGAAAACGTCTAAGCCTAGCTAGTTGTAAAATAATAACAACATTAATAATCATAATGACATTTGATTTGGACTAAAAGACAAATACGCATCTTTTGGTTTGTTTAAGCAAATTAAAGTACTTTTAAAGTCCAAATAAAATTAAAATGGACTATTTTCTTTCTATAAAGGATTCTTCAAAGCAACCATGTCTTCTCTCAGAAGTCACTTTATGGAAAAAATATGGGTTGTGGACACCGTTTCATGCTTATTTCCGGTTTCTAGCTTGGTCCTGCTCATCTAATTGTCAGTTAAATGTAAAACTGGACTGAGTGTATTAAATTTAATTGTCTCTTTGAAAACAGAGACACTAACATACTTTATTGAGTAGTACAGATGCTACAAACTGCAGAATTATCACTAAAAACAGCCAATCTGTCTGCCCTCTAGTTATTTGGCGAAATAAAAACCTTTCTATCATGTTAACAAGGACTTTACTCCGTAAAAATCAGAGTTTTTAAAAGCATTTGCCAGAGTTACACTCATTTACAGCTCAAGATGGTCTGCCGCTCTGTTCCTGGATGGCGTATTTGCTAGACAGCACAACGTTATCGTAATCAAAGTTCTCATCCAGATGGAAAGGAACAACCTCCTCACTTTCATCCTAGAATGACAAAAAAAGTTAATGAAGGATTTTACAGAGTCTCTGTGAAATGCAACAGAAAAGGGCATCTCAGTCCCTGAGATTCTTCCCAAGCTTGACTGCTCTCAGAGAGACGCATTGGTGTGTGTGTGTGTGTGTGTGTGTGTGTGTGTGTGTGTACCTGGTTCTCAGCTGCACTGGGAGTGTGTGTCCTCTGGTCTGTGAAAGTAGAGGAGATCTCCAGCAGTGTATGGTGACAGAGCGATGAAGAGGAGACAGCTATCAGATCTTCTTCAATCTCACCTGGTAGCGTACATGTGCCTGACAACACACAACAACATTCATTACAAACTGTTTCTTCTTTTACAAGTGAATGTGTATATCTCTGACACTCTCATTATTATCTTTGGTAGTCTTTATGTATTCATCTGTTGATTTGGTATTATACTGTTCTAATGTATATTTAAATCCGTTCATTTTTTCTTCTTCTCTACATTTCATATGCTCAGTTTTACTGTGTTGATGCATGTTTTATAAACTGTAAACAACTATGATTGTTATTTGTGATCAATTTTAGGTTGCCACCTTAAAGTCTGACGAGGCAACCGATGAAAATTTGTCTATTTGGCTAACTCTGGCTTATTTACAGTACTTGTACTGTCTCTTTTAAATACAAATTCTGTCATTATTGACTCACCCTCTTGTTGTTCAAAACTCTTTCTTTCTTCCCGTGAAACACAAAAGAAGATATTTTGAAGAATGTCTGTGTTGCAGGTTACTATATAACGAAAGTGGATGATTGTCAAGCTCCAACTATAACAAAAAATATGACTTTAGACAATATTCTGTCTTCTGAAGCCATTCAATAATTTTTTGTGAGAAAAAGAAAATTCTAGTTATTTTTTGTTACAAGTCATAAAGTGAAAAAAGTCAAATTTGCACAAATACATAATCCCTGAGACTTGTGTGTATGCACAAGAAACTTTCATGTTAGCTGTTTCTTGTGAGCAAGTGAAAGTCTCAGCGTAGGCGAAGATTTGGGAGATTAATTACTAAACCAGACCATCCAGAATTAATTGAAATTATGAAAATTTCTATGTAATTATATGTAGTTTTTGTTCAAAGTGTGGTGGACAATTTAGGTTGTTTTGTGTGTGTGTGTGTGTGTGTGTGTGTGTGTGTGTGCGTGCGTGCGTGCGTGATTTCTTTGACAAAGAAATGTCAGAATTTTTTTGTTGTTTTTTTGTTTACAAATGTCCCTTGATTGGAAGGAGTTCAAATGTTCTGTATATTTGAAAGCCTATTTTGGGAGCTTGGAGCCTTCTGGAAAAGAGCAACTCGGACATTTAGCAAAACATCTTCTGCGTTCAACAGAGAAATAAAGTTTAAAACAACATCAAAATAAGTACATTTTGAGTGAACTTACACTTTATATCATAAAAGAAGGACTGATGTGCTAATAAGCTGTTTACATCCTGTCTCTCAGTGGATTTTTGCAGTAGTTTATGTGAGAGAAAGACATCAGGCCTGGCAAGAGCTCAGCTGATGCTGATCTTAATTAAACAGCTAATTACTGGCACAGTGAAAGCCATAGTCTCAGCTGCTGGGTGAGGACCAGGCATCTGAGGGTGTAGCGTGCATTTCTGCATGTTTGTTTGAGTGTATGCAAACACCATATGTGTGTGAGTGAAGGATCCCCACACACCCACGGCCTTCAGAACAAGGTGGTCTCAAAAACAAGACCATTAACCAGCTCACTAAAGAAACACGGGAAGAAGCTTCATGCCGCTAATGAATCTGAAGGCTGATGCTGTTACGCCGTGCCGTGAACCTCCCTGACAGGCGAGCAGAGGCGTGTTTCATTAAAACTGTAGATACCCGGTAGCTCTTCTTGAGCCTTGATCTGCTTTGACCAAACCGCCTTCCCCTCAACCCACTTTAAGATTCATCTGGATGCCAATCGCCGGTGTGGCGCTGAACCCTTAAGTAAAGGCAATAGTTCTTAAAGGGATAGTTCACCCAAAAATAAAAATTCTGTCATTAATCACTCACCCTCATGTTGTTCCAAACCCGTAAGACCGTAGGTGCGTCATGGTACTCTTGTGAAAGCGAGAAGAGAATAGGTTGTTGAATAAAGTCATAATGTGTTTTCTTTGCGCACAAAAAGTATTCTCGTAGCTTCATAACATTACGGTTGAACCACTGATGTCACATGGACTATTTTACTGATGTCCTTACTACCTTTCTTGGCCATGAACGTAGTAGTTGCGTTGCTGTCTATGGAAGGTCAGAAAGCTCTTGGATTTCATCAAAAATATCTTAATTTTTGTTCCGAAGATGAACAGAGGTCTTACGGGTTTGGAACGACACGAGGGTGAGTAATTAATGACAGAATTTTCATTTTTGGGTGAACTATCCCTTAACATAAAGGATAAGTTACGGGCCTTCACATCAAAGTTATTATAGTTTTGAAAAATTCATAGTTTCTTTATTTTTTATTTAAATTTGCATTTTGGTTCAGTTACTTTTAATTGTGCATAAATAGTTTTTATTTCTTTTTTCATATAATAAAATAGGTTTTATTTAGTGTTAGCATAGTTATACTTTTCATTCCTTCTAACATAACACAAACTGTTCCAGCTGCATGTTTCTAAACAACAAGCAACTGTGGTGTTTAAGTCCTCAGTGAATCAATGTTTTTAGTTTTTGAATGAATCTAATTAATGATTCACTCATTAAGCCATTTGTCTCCTTCCTGAATGAAGCAGCATTTCTGAACAAACTGATTCAGTTGACTGAATAACTGATTCACTCAAAAGACATGACAACGTAGTCTGTCACTGAGTTTATATTTACTAAATGTGACATTCAAAAAAAGCAAACTGTTATTGGTTGTTTTACATGTCCTTAGTGGGCTCCTCCTGAATAAACAGTTCTTTTTTTGACAGAGTGCATCAATAATCAGGTTTGAGAGATTAAGTGTATTTTCTATGTATGATGAGTATATTTAAAAGTGTATGAAAGATGGTTTCAACCAGACAACCCAGAATGAACTGAAATCATAAAACTGAAATACATTTTTCTGTTATTATATTTAGTTTGTTCAAAGTGTATTTTTCATTTTATTTTAGGCTAGTTCCTGATGAAACTTTTATTTCACTTTTTGAAGAAAAAAATCATTCTTTTTACTCTTTTACTCTTTTTTTATTTATTTTTTTTGCCGTAATTTTAGTTCAATTAGTAAACTTGCAGCACCAAACGGTTGGAAAGTTTTTATTTGTTTATTTATTTATTTAGCCTAATTTTTAGCAATAACATTAATTTTTTTTCATTAAATAAAACAATTATTTAAACAAAAAATTCTGTCAGATTTCCAAAAGTGTTAACACCAAACACCTACAACATCAGGACAAGAATGCCAACAGCGACCTGCCAACTCCCGGTAAAGGATATTTTTACCATCACCAACAAGCAGTGGCATGATTATTCATGCTAATTAACTTCAAGTTCAGCATGCATCTTGTTGTTATTCTGTGGATACGACTGCCATTATAAACACGCCACCTAATGACTTTTACATACACCCTTTCCTCTGAATTAACACCTTGATCATAGACAAACACACCGAAAAACACGGAAGCCCTGCTCTGAACAGTAAGCCTCTCCAATCAAAAGAGGCTTTCATTCCTCCAACTATTTTATTTATTTTTGTATTAAACTGGTCATTGGAGTTTAAATGAGCCTCTCTGGCACTGCAGAAAAGAGCGACTCATTACAAGCCTGCACAGCAAGCGTTAAGCCTCGCCAAGCGAGCGCTTGCCCCCGGCTCTAATGACGAGGGAGCGGTTTGGAATTTGCATGCATTGAATATGTGTAATAAATGGTAATATATTTAAATCAAGCTGTATGACAGCTCTAATTACAAAAAATGGCATGCACATGATATCCACTAAACCCTATTAAAGGTAAGGTGAGCCCATGCAATCCTTACATATGCACATGAAAATAATATTTATGCCAGCATGCCTCGCTATTCCCATTTTTAAAATACACCCATACAGGTGATGCCAACATGTCAATGTGTATTATGTGAATTTTATATTATTTGTGATAGATCCAATTCCATTTGAAGCTGTTGTCAAATATAAAAAAGATGACGAGAATTTATGTGCTTTACATGAGAAAAGAATTTGTGAAAATGTAAATAAAGGCTCCAAATGTGCATCTAGGCCACTGTAATCAACAAAAATAAACTGTGTTAAGTGTCAAGTATTTGAATTTGTTACGTTTTAGAGTAATAAACACCTGTAGTGTCAGCATTTTCCTCTTCATCCTCTGAATCTCCCAGATAATTATCAAACTGCCAAGAGGGGAAAAAAATATATTTTATGAACAGTTATTTTACAATTACAATTGATTAGAATTAGCAAATTAGTCCTCAACAGAAACATTGTTCTTCACACAAAAATTTCATTCACAACTGATTTGTACAATGCAGTTAGATGTTAACATTTTGCTAAGCTAACAGCACTTCCCATAAAGTTGAATGTTAACATGTTTCTAAGCTATAACAACAGAATGTTTCTAGCTTAGCATATTCTTGACCTTAAAAATGCATAGCACAGGTAAATATTACGTGAAATCCTGACTCAAGTAATTCCAACAGTTTAATGTTAGCTTAGCATGTTCTAATTAGCTTAAAATTTCAAAACACAAAAAATTAAGCAAAATAGTCCCATTTTATTAGATTGAAATCTTGACTCAATTGACTTCAACAGAGTTTAATGTTAACACTAGCTTAGCATACTCTAATTAGCTTATAAACACAAGAACATTAAGAAAAACATTCCTTTTTTATTAGATTGAAGTGTTGACTCAATTGATTCCAACAGTTTAAAGTTCATGTTAACTTAGCATACCCTAATTAGCTTAAAAATACATAGCACACAATATTAAGTAAAATAGTCAGTTTTTATTAGACTGAAGTCTTGATTGCAGAGTTTGACGTTTACGTCAGCTCAGTAATGTTAAGTAAATTAGTCCTTTTTTATTAAATTGAAGTCTAGACTCCAACATTACTCTAATGACCTTAAAAATACAATAGCATAGTTCTTTTTTATTAGATTGAACTCAATCGATCCAAATAATGTTGAAGTTAGCTTAGCATACCGTAATGAGCTTATAAACACAATTATTAAGTAGGCTAACATTGCCTTTGTTTGGTTCTGAACGAAATAAAGCATGTTTATAGGCATCTCAGATTATAGGCATCTCCAAAGAACTGTTTACCTTCACAGGTCTGTCTGGAACAGAGTTTGATGGGCCGCCCAGTCTTCCTCCAACACAACCGCCATCCAGCAGCACCTATACAAACACACAAACTCATAAACTCACCATCTCATTTCATTTAATGATGCTCTGAAATTACAGCAGCCATGTGAATCGGTGTGATTACAATCAAAACAACATTATAATCAATACAGCTGTTTTTCTCTCCTGGTGGCAGGGAGCTAAATAATGCAGAGGCTTTTTTTAGCATCGACTAGCCTGGGATGTTAGCTGATGTGCTTTGCGTTATTGACAGTAACCAGTGCTGTGGCTCGCCAGAGCCCCACTGAGATCAATACACAAGCCAGGCGGGAATCTTAAGCACCATTCACACAGACAGACAGATAAGCAAAACACACATTGCAATGAAGCCATCCAATACGTTGAGAGGAGAATTCCAAAAGTCTTGAGGAAGAAACACATCAAAAAGACAGAACATAAAGAAAAATGGGGAATATTTTTAGTATTTTGAGTGGTGCTTGCTCATACTAAAGACACCACTGCAATGCTAAGTTGCTAAGGGTTTTCATGCCATTTTCAGTGTGTTGCTACTGTAGGTGGATGCATTCTGAAGAAATTGGTGCTTTCATATAACAAGTTTCAGCCACAAAGCTAGGTTGTTGTTACCAGAGCTTTGCTATATGTTTCTACATGGTTGCTAGCAGGGGCATTTTCTTCATTAAGGTGATAGGGCGATGCACCACCAAAGTATGAAAGGGAGGATTTTTTTTTCTGTCACATTCAACCACAATTGTCACCTTTCTAGACTGTTTGTTCTGCCTCTGGATATATAGTACAATCAGCGTCAAGTCACATTTTGTGGAGTACCACCCCTTTTTGGACAATTTCACTCTGGCTGAGAATCGCCCAGACTGTTCTCAATGGCTTCCAAACAAAGGCACTGCAATGCAATCTTTATGAGTTCCAGGAGGGCTAGCACTACCGTGATTTCGTCATCATACGCAACCTTAACTTGTGCAGCGATTGGTGGGAACAATCATACCTCTATTAATAAGAAATATGAATTCAGGACTAGTCTGTATGGGCTGAATAAAGCAAACCAGTATCTTACCAGCAAAGTTTACATGGATGATGACTGTAATGGAGGTAAAGACGATTACAGTGACATACAGGAGTCGTACATTATAAGACATGCGCGAGTCCATTATTATTATTGTGCATACAAACAGACCGTGTACTGTATGTGCGCTCTTTGATAGCTCTTTGCACGAGCACATTTCAGTATGGTCGCATGTCTGGCAAGTGTTTTATAATGGACACTCGCTGAAGAAACGTGTTTTATAGGAGTTTGTAATAGTCAGTGATGTTGCAAGCACATTTTCTTCAGAATGCATGTACAAAAGTCTCCACCAAAAAGCTAGGTTGTTGTGATTCGCTGACAGAGCATTGGTTTATAAAGGGTTATACAAGTAATTTTTAGCATGTTGATCTGTGGTTACTATAGATAATCGCTTTCAGAAGAAAACATGAGTGGGCTTACCAGATCACCACCATAACTCTGGGCTGTTATGCTTGGTTGCCAGAGCATTGCTATATGATTGCTAATAGGTTCTAAGTGAATTTTAGCATGTAGATGTGTCATTGCTTGACCATTGCCAATTAGCTGCATTCTGATAAAACTTGAGTGGTGCTTAAAGGAATAGTTAACCCAAAAATGAAAATTCTGTCATTAATTACTCACCCTCATGTCATTCCAAACCCGTAAGACCTTCGTTCATCTTCAGAATGCAAATTAATATATTTTTGATGAAATTCGAGAACTTTCTGACCCTGCATAGACAGCAAAGCAACAGACACGTTCAAGGCCCAGAAAGGTAATAAGGACATTGTTAAAATAGTCCATGTGACATCAGTGGTTCAACCTTAATTTTATGAAGCTACGAGAATACTTTCTGTGTGAAAAGAAAACAAAAATAACAGTCAGTCAGTCTCCGCCATCATTCACGAGAGTACCACGATGCACGCGTGTGTATTTCTTGAATGTGGGCCTTGACCATGGTAGTGCCATTGCTGTCTATGCAGGGTAAGAAAGCTCTCGGATTTCATCAGCATGTCAGTCTCCGCCATCATTCACGAGAGTACCACGATGCACGCGTGTGTATTTCTTGAATGTGGGCCTTGACCATGGTAGTGCCATTGCTGTCTATGCAGGGTAAGAAAGCTCTCGGATTTCATCAGATGAACAAAGATGAACGAAGGTCTTACGGGTTTGGAATGACATGAGGATGAGTAATTAATGACAGAATTTTCATTTTTGGGGGAACTATCCCTTTAAAGGTGCTGTAAGTAAATTTTTCGACACCCTGTGATGGCAGATGGTGGAAAACACAGCGTATTGCAGCCATGGAAGAAAACTTACTGGGTCAGAGATTTCAGATTCTACCCGACCTAAAAATCCTTGGCATCCATCGAAAAAGCTCTGTGACCCGAGGCATATTAAAACACACATAAACCAACACATCAACAAAGGCTCATCGCCTTCCATTATCAGTTGCGCTCGTTCCTGTAGTGTGACCTCAATCTGGCAACCTGCATGAGTGTCGAGTCTGAGGAGGAAGGGGCGGGAGAAACAACTCTCTCACTCTCAAATATTTCGAATTTGGACTACAGTACCCATTTTATCCGCTAGCTATCAATATTACATACTGCACCTTTAACTCTACAAAAAAACACCTTAACAAGATTATACATGGTTGCCAGAGCATTGCTATGTGGTTGCTAATAGGTTTTGAGTGAATTTCTAACTGGTTGTTATGGTTGATATGTGGCTGTTTGGCCATTGCATTCAGCAGAAAATTTGAGTTGCACTTAACCACACAAAAATCATCATAATTCTAGGTGGTTATGCATTGTTTGCGGAGTCCTGCTAAATGATTGCAATAAGGTTGCAAGTCAATTTTAATATTTTTATGTGGTTCCTACAGGTGATACTAGGCCATTGCTAGGTAGTTGCATTCTGAAGTAAATGGTAGTGTTACTTACCAAATCTGTCACCATGATGCTAGGTTGCACTGGGTGGTTGTCAGAGAGTGGCTATATGGTTGCTAAAAATTTCTGAGGGAATTTTAGCCTGTTTCTATGTGGTTGCGAAAACATTCTTACATAGATACCTACTGGGCCAAATCTCCATAATATTCTAGTCCCCTCATATGTCTTGGGTATGTAAGTCTAAGGGATTTTTTCCACCCATTTTCACAAATGGTGCCTACCCTTAATCCTGAGTATAAGCAATAGAGATGTTAGCCTTGGGAAACACCACTAAAAAGGCAAGACAAAAATGACAGATGGAAAAAAGAGCCAATTACACATAAGACCTGTATGTGTGTGTTTGATAAACAGAGCAGGAGCTAATGCAGAAAACTTTAACTTTGATTGAAGGGGAGTGAAGGAGAGGTCTGTCTGAACCTCTCCCTGTAAAGACTGTCGGTTCGAGCGGTTCAGATCTATAAGGTGCTGACCTCTTCCTGATCAGCAGTCGGTGAGCAGCGATTCGCCTGTCCCATCCTTCGGTATACGCTCTCCTCCATCTCTGTCACTTCATCCTCTCTTTGTCGCTCTCGGCTGCTGTCCATCTCTCTCTGGGACGGGTCTTCATGTCCTCTAGGAGCAGTCAATCCCGGATCCCTCACATTCTCTGCAATGGGATACGACAGTAAAGACCACGGGTGAAGGATCAGGGACGTATCAGAGAAAATAAGATGTATGTGGCATTCAGTATGCTCACCTGGGGTCAAGTACGTGAAGGTGGACAGGAATTGCTCATATGTTTGCTCCAGGGAGTTGCAGAATTGCTCCAGAGCTTCAGTTATGGCTTGGTCATGGTCGTCCACAGCTGAATCGTTAACTAAACCTGGCATCCTGTCAAACCTATCCACATTCAGAAAGAAAGAGATACAAAAAGAAACAGAGTGAGAGATTTGCCTGGTGCAATGAACATTACACTATTAAGTGTACTTTGGTTTTGCAAGTGTTTGCATACAGTGCGCAACACAAATTTCGTCACCAGAATAGTATGCACGCACTGCACACTCACCACCTGATTTTTGTAACTGCACGTGCTTTGTACGCACAGGTCATAAATGCGCAGTGAATTTATTTTGCATTAATCAGTTGTTCCACAAGGTGGCAACACTGGCCCAGACCGTTGTTTAACAGTAGAAAACAAAACTCAAAAAGACGTAACAACAGCAACAAAATAGCAGAGACTGCAACAACAATAGATGGCTGCATTGACAAGCGCTTGTGTGAGCCCTTACGAAAAATAACCATGGTTTTACTACAAATAAAACCAAAAAACCATGATTACTATAGTTAAACCATGGTAACCACGAATTAACCTTGGCTTTGCTACACTAACCATCGTTTAACCATGGTATTTGTAATACAACTGTGGTTATACAAATAGTAATCAATACGTCAAAAAAAAAAACCTTGGTTACAGCACTTTTACTACAATAAAACCATGGTTAATTTTCATAAGGGAGGGGTTTATGAGATAGCTACAGCTTTAGTTTAAAAGAGTACAAAGCCATTTTATTAGTCATCATAACTTCTGGAGAAAAATAGAGCAGACACTGGACAAAGATGAAGCTTTCTAGAGCGCATGCGTTTTGAGTACACTATCAAATGGAGTCGACAACTAAAGGCTACGTGTTCGGCTGCGCATGTTCGCTACGCATACAGAAAATGAAGAATACTTTGGGCTTTACCGCCTACATAAAGCACATTTTGTTTAAAAGAGACATTTGCGTACGCAATGCAAATCCAGAGAGCCTGAACCAGACGAAACAAAGATGAAGTACTGGTATAAAAAACCTAAAAAAATGATGAAGAGGTCCTGCTAGGCTGCACTTTTTTTACAGGTCACTTATCACTCGCGATATGCATTATAGCTGCATTAGCCCTGATTGGAATGAAATTATCATTTTGAAGTTCAGCTTAATTACAATCAATGACGGCTGGGAAGGGGGACAGGCAGTGATTGCCGTGACATTAAAATATAATGAAGAATGGCGTGATGATCGTCAGAAACTCTGAGCTGTCGCTGTGTCATTCATCACGAACACACCCTAGGGAGAGACGTCTTCAGGTGGCACAACATTAGCAGGGACAGAAACAGGTGCTACACTAGAGTTTAATTACTCTCCTCTATCAATAATACAGCGCAAATCCTTGCATGGCTTCAGGCCTCAGCTGTACTGCTGGCCCACCTCTTCCTTCTCTCTTGGAATACTACCATACTACTATTTCTGCAGAATGTACTATATAGACTGTGTACAGTATGCACAGTTTCTATATGTACAAGACAACCAGATTTGCCCTGAAGTGCAGTATATGACATTTGACTTGACCTTCCATTTCCAGTATGACAAATGAACTGGAAATAGTATCAGTAATTTTATATAAACTTTTCTATACTTATCATAATATCTGCAAAATTTTCATCATGGAATGCATAAGAATGAAAACTGAAAAAAGCTAACTCAAAATATTAATAAACACTGTAATAGCATAAATAATACCAAAAAACCCTGTTTTTTTCTGCACACTCTACTCTATTCAAAATATATCTCTACATTACTAGTGGTGCAACTACAGTGATGTCTGATATATGAATGAATCCTTCTTTTGAACATGAACAAAAAGAATCGCTTCACAAAGTCCTAGCAGACTGTAAGAACTACTGTATTCAATATAGACACTGCAATCAAAATGCAAAAAAGAATATTTGAAACAAAATGCTGCAAGGGTCCTCTGAAAAGACTTTTGAGGGATGACTCAAATATGTGAATCTGGTCTTTTTTTTTTGAAAAGGCAAAAGACATCTGTAACTTGTTTAACTTTCATAAGGTGATGCATTTTATAGGCTATTCAATCAAAACAGTAACAAACTGATTGTGAATTTTCTAAAACATTGCCCAAGTAGCTATTTAGTTATAGACAATAATCAATAGCATGCATGGCCTGCGTGACATCAGCAGAAATGGAAGTTTGTCAGGACACTGTTTTCCTTTACAATTTTGTAAAAGGAATGTGCATTCAGAAAGAAAAGGGGTAAATTTCCATTTTATGTTAGCGATCTGAACAAATTGATTCGTTAACATGAATCAGACACATGGTCTAGGCTACTATCCACCTTATTTTTCCTTAAAGGTGGGGTAAGCGATTTTTCAAAAACGCTTTAGAAAACTGATTCTGGCCGAATAGCAAAACAAACTTGTAGCCAATCAGCAGTAAGGGACGTGTCTACTCATGATGTGGAGGAGAGAGAGTTCAGTGCACAGAACGGACATTAGCCGAGATATGGCGGATAAAAAACAAAAGAGGAAAACGTCTGCGGAACAAAAGAAGGTTTACGGCAATAAGGCAAGAAGTAGAACCAGAGTAAATATCGGATCAGCTTTCCAGCGCTGGAGAGAACTCAAGGAGCGGAAGGCCTGCGATCAGACGCCGAGGTTGCTTTGTTTCTTCTCGATAGGTGAGTAAAGCCTTGTTCACACCAAGAACGATAACTATAAAGATAACTATAAAGACAACGATATTAGCGTCCACACCAGCGAACGATATCATCCGTTTATTCTAAGCACACATGCGTCTGCCGCTTTAAATTCTTGAGCTCGTTACAGCAGGATGGATTCTGATTGGCTGTCGATTTTTTTATCGTTCATCAGCTGGGAAAAAAATCGTTTTGAAAGTGATTCCAACGATATCGTTTCTCTTTGTCTTCATCGTTATAGTTGTGGTGTGGACTCTGCTATTCTTTAATATTGAGAACGATTTTTAGAACTATATCTTTATCGTTATCTTTATAGTTATCGTCCTTGGTGTGAACGGGCCTTAACACCGTGTCTGTGCTGCAACAGCTAAAGTCTGTTTAGTACACTGGACGCGACAAAGCGACTGTTGAAAATCATTTGAAATTTGTGTCAATACGTCATGAATAGAATGCAGCAGCAGTTTTCTGTCGGGGATTTGTCGTGTCGCACCGCACCACATCCAGTGTAGACCATAGATATGTATATATATCTATGGTGTAAACAGCATCACTGATTATGAGTTCTATAGTATTTTGTCGCGCCGCGCCACTTGTATATATATCTATGGTGTAAACAGCATCACTGATTATGAGTTCTATAGTATTTTGTCGCGCTGCGCCACTCGCGTTCGGTGTAGACACGGTGTAACATTGGTTTTGCTTTGCTTCACAGAACTAATCGTTGCCTGGGTTGCGTACGTATGTGTGGGGCAGAGCTATCAAAATAGGGGCGAGACCCTTTTGGGGTAGGGCCATGTTTGTTTTGGTGATTTCAAATGTCAACATTGGCTACCAGAAATCGCTTACCCCACCTTTAAGAGTGGACGTGGCCATTTTTCAATTTAATGTGTCAGGCTTCCGGCTTCCAGCTATTTTTAGCTGTACAAAACAGCTTGTTTTGCTGCTTGATATTGCAAACTGGTGTTTCTTAGCATATTATTCTAATGTATTGTTTTAATTATAAACACACTGGTTTGTAGCGAAAAACGTTTTACCGTTTAGCTACTGCACTTTGCGGCTAATGAATCAAAGTCGTTTTCGCACAGAAAACAGCTTACTTCTGCGTTGAAAAAATAAGGTGGGTAACCTTATCAGCTAAGTAGTCTGAAAGTAATATCTTCATTCATTACAATGCAAGCATTTAAGTTTTGTTGTTTGTTGCGTTTCAGTCTCCCTCTCCATTCCCTCGCGTCCGTTTCATTGTGACAGAGCTGGAAAACATCTGCATTCTTTCGCTGCCACCATATGCAAATCCGTTTCAGGACTCAACAGGTTTATTTTACAGCGTCTGTAAGTGTGAACACCAGCATGTAAGTGCGCTTGAGCGGGAGAATAAAGCTCTCCAGTGCGCTTGGAAACACAGAAGGAATTCTTTATTTTGTGTGGCGCCTCAGGGGAGTCGCTGAGCCTCCTCTTCATGGCCCTGCTCTTCAGACACAGGTGCTCCGCTGTTTGTGTTTTTCACTGTTCTTCCAGGCACTCGTGGTTACGTGTCTTTGTTTTGCGCTCTCACACACACATCTTTTGGCCTCCAAAACAAACACACAACTGCACGAGGGCTTGCGCACAGCCCCCCGAAACACAAAAACATTATGCTAATGAGGCAGGCACAGCTGTTCTCTTCTTCTCCCTCTCTCTCTTTCTTTCTTTCTTTCTTTCAACAACAGTCGCCTAATTTCTCCCGTTCCTTTAAAGAGCCGCCAAGCAGAAACAGTTAATGCAAATATAAACCTGCGGGAAATAAGGAGTATTTTTACAAATCCGAGCTACCCCTCCTGCCAAAATTTGATGTGTGACTCACGCATTCGTTATTCGGTGTAATGAGAGTGAATCATTCTGCTCCTCACCGAACCCGACGCCACAGACCACTCATACACAGAGGAGCCTATTTTAAGAGCACATTACATACAGACGTGCTACACTGTCACTGATGCATTATGAAGAGTGTGATTATAGTGTCGAATGCAGGTCATAAAAAAAGAAAGAAAAAAAATCTGTGGGATTGCACTGTGGCCTAATCAGGCCAATGTGAAAAATCTGTGCAACCTGACACATTTACAGCCAATTAAAAGATATTTGATATTTAGTTATTTGAGTTATGTGAGTTTTAACTCAAATATGCAGCAATATGTCTGTTTTTAACTTAATATATGTCTGCGAGATGTCTGTTAAAGATCGCTTCATCTGGAAAGCATCTGTTGTGTACAAGTATCTGACAGACGTCTTTAAGATGTCAGTTTTACATGCATTCTAAATCATAAAAATCTTAAAGACATTTTCTGAACATCTAGGAAATGTCCAAACAATCTAAAAAAAAATGCATCATGCAGACATCAAAGATGTCTCCGTGATGTATGTGTGCTATCACCTAGGCTGAATTTACTTAATCAAAAATACTGGGGGGAAAAAACGTAATATTGGTTATTATTTCAATTTAAAATAGGCCTAACTGTTTTCTATTTGAATTTGTTTTAAAATGTAATTTATTTCTGTGATGCAAAGCTGAATTGTCAGCATCATGATCCTCCAGAAATCATTCTAATAGGATGATTTGGTGCTGAAAAAACATTTCTTATAATCATTAATGTTGAAGTTGCTTAATATTTTTGTGGAAACCATGATACTTTTTTTTTCAGAATTCCTTGATTAGGAAGTTTTGAACTAATGCCATTTATTTGAAATAGAAATATTTCATAACATTATAAATGTCTTTACTATCACTTTAAAATAATTAAATGCATTCTTGAACAATATTCATAATATTGTTTTCTTAAAAACCTTCAAAATATAATTAATAATATTAATATTAATAGAACACGTTCCAATCAAACTACATTATACATAGTGTCAGTGGTGTTCATTTGGGAAGAAAGACCATCCATATAAATTCTTATGAGATTTTCTGGATTAATCTTTTAGGCGAATAAATCATCAGTTGTAAAACACCAATATGAAGTCCATATTAATACACAGACCAATGATGCACTGAGTTTGTGCTTGTTTTCATTCAAACTTGTGCGAGTTGTGCTCAGACACCTGTTGTTAGCAGCAGTTACAGGCAGTTAACCTCAAGATGAGCTAGTCAACCTTCACAAACACTGAACCTCTTCCACTGTCACTAGGCCATTTGCTTTAATATCTCAAATAAAAGTTAGCAGCACCACACAGCTCTCAGTTTTCGGAGTGCATTGACCAAAAGGTAAGAAATACATGTTATTAAGCTCAATATCCTAAGACTATGAATGAAATATTTAGAAATGTATGTGAAATTCTTGTGCCTTATAGAAAATAAACACCTAGGTAATTATATTTTCCTAATATAATTATTATAAATATATAGTGATTTAAAAGCTTCTTATCTTTATCTTTATGCTATTTTTATAGTGTAGCACTAACGTTAGTGATGACAGCCAGAGCTTTGCCTACTTGTCTAACAAGATTTTTCTTGCGAAATTGATTATATAAAGACATTCAAATGAATCTAAAAAGTGTAAAACTGAGAAACGCTGATAGCTGTTAAGAAGAAAATAAGAGAATAACAGCGTTCAGAGTTGAAAGAAACATCTCAGACGTACCGTTTAAACGTAGAACGAGAAACGCCAGTTTCGCACTGGATGCTGGGTAATGTAGTCGTTTTATTGCAAGCTGAACGGGATTCTCTAAGGGAAGAGGGAATAACGAAAACTACAACCAGTTTCCTGTGGGAATGTTTCTATGTTATCAGGGAAACAGGGAAAGGGATATATGGTTCCGCATTTTTTTTTCTTCATTACTTTGATTAATTATGATAATAATAATAAAAAACCTTATCATATTACTCTTAATATGATGCTAGACTTAATTCAGTCAAGCTATGCAATTTACAGTGAATTTCTTGACAAAATGTTTATATTCTACAACTACTAAAATGAATAATAATTAATGTTTGTTTTTCATTTATATTTTACACAGTTCTCTGCAAAAAGATGGCCTTACAGCCTCTGACTGCTGTGAACTGTGCTGGCCTTCTGCAACCAGGCTTCTCCTTATTAGAGCTGGAGGGTGACGTTTACCTCTTTGGTCAAAAGGGCTGGCCAAAACGCTCATGTCCAACTGGAATATTTGGTGTACGCATAAAAAACGGAGAACTTAAGCTGCGTGCCATTTCATTTTCAAACAACTCTTGTTATCTCCCTCCCCTCCGATGTCCTGCGATAGCTCATTTTGAGCCTCATGATGGCAGTCCTGAGTGTTACCTCATTCATGGTGGCCGAACACCCAACAATGAGCTGTCCTCAAGTCTCTACATGTTAAGTGTAGACAGCAGAGGATGTAATCGCAAAGTCACATTTTGCTGTCAAGAAAAAGAGCTGGTTGGAGATGTTCCTAGCGCTCGATACGGCCACACCCTCAGCGTGATCCTTAGCCGAGGGAAGACCGCCTGCGTTTTGTTTGGCGGCAGGTCCTACATGCCCCCCACCGAAAGGACCACGGAAAACTGGAACAGCGTGGTGGACTGTCCACCACAAGTCTTTCTTATTGACCTAGAGTTTGGTTGCTGTACGGCCCACACCCTCCCCGAGCTCACGGACGGCCAGTCGTTTCATGTAGCTCTTGCGAGAGAGGACTGTGTCTACTTCCTTGGCGGTCACATTCTCAACTCTGATTGCCGACCACCTCGTTTGATCCGCCTACGTGTGGAGCTTCTCTTAGGAAGCCCTGTCCTCACCTGTACTGTTCTTCATGAAGGTCTCACCATTACCAGTGCCATAGTTGCTCCTGTTGGCTATCATGAGTATATAGTTTTGGGTGGCTACCAATCTGAGACTCAGAAGCGCATGGAGTGCACATACATTGGCCTGGATGATGTCGGAGTCCACATGGAGCCTCGTGAACCTCCTCAGTGGACCAGCGAGGTAACCCACAGCCGTACTTGGTTTGGTGGCAGCCTGGGCAAAGGAAGTGCCTTGATTGCAATCCCCTCTGAAGGAAACCCAACTCCACCAGATGCTTACCATTTCTATCAGGTGAGCTTCCAGAAGGAACAAAATGGAGAAACATCAACTCAGGGATGCAGCCAGGAGTCCACTGATTTTGAGGACTCTGCACCTTTGGAAGACTCTGAGGAGCTGTACTTTGGCAGAGAACCTCATGAGCTGGAGTATAGCAGTGATGGAGAGGGTGACACCTACAATGAGGAAGACGAGGAGGATGAATCTCAGACAGGCTATTGGATCAAGTGCTGTCTAACCTGCCTGGTGGACCCCAACACCTGGGAGCCCTACTACTCTACTGAACTCACCAGACCTGCCATGATCTTCTGCTCCAGAGGTGAAGGTGGACACTGGGTCCATGCCCAGTGCATGGAGCTCCCCGAAAGCCTTTTGCTTCACCTTTCTCAAGACAACAGCAAGTACTTCTGCTTGGATCACAGAGGCCTGCCCAAGCAGGAGATGACTCCACCACGCCAGATGATGCCAGTGAAGAGAGTCCCAATGAAAATGACCCATCGCAAGGCTCCAGTTTCAATGAAAATGACCCCAGCTAAGAAGAGCTTTCTGCGGAGACTTTTTGACTGAAATGTCATTGTTCTGTTCTGTTATATATCATAACTATGTGTTTTAATTGTTTTATATTAACGGAAAATTGGATGTGTTTTTTTTTTCATAGAAATAACAGAAATGTATTATTAATTGAATGAATATGCTTACTGCAGTATTAAGAAACTACAAGCATTTTTTACAAGTCTTTTTTGTTATTGTTAAACTGATGATTTATTTCTTCTTTAAAATGTGGGGGGAACGCTTGTTTTTTTCTGCTTAAATAAAGAGAAATAATTTTCGTGGAAAATATTGTAACTGTGTTTTTATGCTTAGAATTTATATATATCAATACATACACACACACATTATATTGTTATATAACATATTACAAAAAAATAAATAAACAAATAAAATAGGACAAAAAGTTCTCAATTGGATTTTTGGATTATTTATTTTTATTATTTCCCAAAAGGAAAATAAGTCAAATGTAATTTATTACAAAACATTTATACTCAATCTTTAAAAAAAAAACAAAGTATGAATTCATGGTTTACAACAATCACTGTAATGCTCTAGCAAAATGAAAGAAAAAATAATGATGGGTCAAGTACTTTAGACTGTGCAAGTCTACAAAACATTTTTTTTTTACAATTATAAACTGTGCAATGCAGTGTTTTATTTCAAATAAAAAAGAACATAAAGTAATTTAAACACACTTTAATTTGTCACTTGAGATTACATGACAAATTAGCATTTGAAATTGTTGTATAATGTATCAAAGAAAGCAAAAAAATCAAATAAATCAAGACACAAAGAAACCAGTAAAATCAATTCACAAAGAAACCAATCAGCTGAAAAAGAAAATAAAATACATTTAAGTAAATCACCAAAATCCTCTCATTTTAAGAGAGCACAATAAACACAATGATACTATTAAACAAAATAAGAGAAACATTATTAATAAATTGAGGTACAAGTTTAAGTGAATAGCCCACACATCTCTAAACTGTAACACATACAGTAGCAATAAAGAAATTCTAACAATAGTCAATAGGTGCTATGGTGTAAAACACATGCTAATTTCTTCCAGAATATTTGAAAATGTGTTTGTGTGAGCGGCGTGGTGCAAATGTCCTGTGGTACCTGTAAGATTGAAGACTGAGGTAGATTATGGGGTAAATGTATGT
Source organism: Sinocyclocheilus rhinocerous (assembly GCF_001515625.1). Taxonomy (NCBI): domain Eukaryota; kingdom Metazoa; phylum Chordata; class Actinopteri; order Cypriniformes; family Cyprinidae; genus Sinocyclocheilus; species Sinocyclocheilus rhinocerous. Next base: position 155,797 of record NW_015656677.1, read on the forward strand.
AAATGTGCAAATGCTGTAGCATAGTGTCTATGGGTGTTCATAGTCATTTGTGGACCAGTTGAAAACCATCAAAATACTGCACTGCTAAAATAACCCCTTTTTCTTTAGACCTTCTGCAAAGAAGACAATTTGTGTTTCCTAATTTCATTTTGTCTTTGTCCTGTGTGATATATTAATATAGCCATCGTAAATGTGGGGCTCCTTTAACACAATTTCAGTGACTTACAACTCCCTCATACGTTTTCATAAATAACCCTTCTGTATGAATTCGTGAAGGTGTCACATCCTGGCAATACAATAAAATCCCTCATATTTCACAAGCAGCAAGAGATAAAACACAGACAATTTGCCTCTAAAAGCTGGGGAGAAAAAAAGACTGCCCATACAATTTTATCTCTGCCATAAAACAATTTAGCTCACGTTTATGCACTGGCTTTAAAAAAAAAAATTATGAAGTGAATAATAAAGCCATTACACGTGATATTAAATCTCATCTCAAGAAATAAAATCAATTACTTAATTTTTTCATTAGCAAGAAAAAGGGTCCATTAAAGAAAGTCAATCAAAGAAAAGTTCAAAAATCTGGGACTTCAAGAGGCATGTCAACTTCATCTGGGATCTCTTCTGGGTTGAATGTGGCCTGCATTGCTTTTGCTGAATTCTTGTGAGCCTCCATAAACTTCTGAAGATACTTGGAGGTGTACAGCCAGTGGTGTTTAAGTATATCTTCAAGTTCAAACATTTTGGACTGCCTTGCATTCATCTTCCGAAAACGTCTGAACAGCTTGTTCCCAGACTCATTGCCTTCACTGGCCCATGCTCCAATAGACCCGTCTCTCTCGACAATCTCAGGAACATGGGCCAGAGTCTTGTGGAGGTAGTTGGTGATTTTTCCATCATAGCGGTACTTAAATGTGGTGGAAAGCAGATCAGCAAATTGCTGAGAGTTGTAGCTGTATTGACAGAGTTGATCAGGGCAGTCTCGGGAGGGACAGGTGGAACGCCACACAGGCTTCATCTGGACGTAGAGGTCCATCAGTTTTCGTAGTGCCTCACGCCGTTCCTCAGAAGGAACCAGCTCACAGACCACCTCCACAGCTTCACGTGTCATTTGCCGACGAGCATAGTTTCCATTCATCCTCATCACAGGCTTGAGTTTCAGCTTCTTTCTAAGCTGTTTGTCCAGGGTTGACCGCCAACGACGGCGTTCCTCTCGGCTCGGATTGCTCTTCTGGTAGACTTCGCCAATCTCATCCTGAAAGATCTTGTAGAATTCAGTAGCATTGCCAATGTCACAGTGCAGGGCATCTAGAGTAGGCTGGGTCTCCATGAAAGGCTTGGCAGAAACACCTTTGACCCGGTCACGAAGCTCATCAGCAGACTCTGAGAAAGGATTTGTCCTCCAGATCTCGTAGCGCTCAAGATTTTCATCGTGGTTACGTGTGATGGAATGTAGCACCATGTTCTGAGACGCTTCAGCTCGGGTTGAGTCACAGAGTGTGCATATATAAGTGGAGCCTGATGCTTCTAGGCCTTCCATTTCACGAACCATCTTCTCATCATAGCCTGTGCCCCGGAAGAAGAACCTAAAGGATCGTAGCAGACCACCAACCGATAAAATAAGCCGACTTTCCGTCATGGCTTTCCGCTCTGCTACCACAGGTCCCAAGATGGCCGTCAGGGTCTCATGGTCGGACTCATCCACAAACATGAGGCACAAAGGTCTGCAGGAGAGCTCAGAGTTTGGCTTTTGTTCCTGAAAGATGGTGATGCCATCATCTTCACCCTCAACTCGGATGGAGATGGACATGATTGTGAAGGAAAACCTCACTACCTTCTCAGGAACCGCTGGACCAGATCCATGCTTCTCGTTGACATCTCCCATACCATCACATGATTCTTTCACCACAACGGTAAAACCGGAGGTGCATATGCTGTCATCCAGCTCCCTCTCTCTCAGTCCTTCAATTATGTCCTCCTCCAAATCTTTTAATGCAGAAACGAGTGCCACATCGTAACGGAATCTTCTGGAGATAGTGTCCGCAGGGACATCGTCAACAGAGGTTGTCCAACCAGAGAGGCCATCAATGATGCCCACATCCCAGGAGCTGGAAACATTTTTTAAAGCTGGCTGCCACTCAAACTGGTGGAACCCAGGAAGAAGCTCTTTCTCGGCATTACGTAGAGTGTGCAGGGGCTGGAATATCTGGCGACCACTAGTGGCCTTTACAGTGCGGTACATCTTGTGGTACTGACTGCAGCTGAGGAAGGTGTTTACCCTTATAGCCAAACACACTGCAGGATGCAGCCCAAATCCCCTGCCTGAAAGAGAATACAGAGGGAAAACAAAACTGTGTGAGACAGAATCAGAAGTTTGAATACATATAACTGTTTATCCAGAATAAACTCAAAAAATGTGAGCCTGAATGTGTGATTATGTGCCTATGTATGTTTGTGGACTGATTTCAAAGCACTATCAAATGAGCGCTAGCATATCTGGAATTCTGATTGTAATTGCAGCATGTAATATGTCCTAATTGTTCTAGATTAGCAAGATTATTAATGCTTAAGTTAGAAGAGAGGTGACTCAGCTGGGCTGGAAATACTGATCTATTGGCTGATGATGAAAACAGGCACCAGCTGGGCCCTGTTCCCCTGGGGCCGAAGACAGTATCTATGTCATTTGCAGATACAAGGGCTACTGATGTTGTTTTCATCCTAACAAGCTCTTTACAAGAATTGTTATTGTGTATTGAGTCTCACATGTGGACGTACACACACACACATATTCAGTAAAGTGGTGATTATTCTATTTAAATTGACAGTGAGGCATGTAAGAAAAGAATTAATTCATTTTTGTTGTGTAGATAACCTTGTGGACGTGTTCAATTCATTTTGTGCATCTATTGCAGGTAGTAAATGTGAACATAATTGTGTAAAATTACATGTTAAAGATGTTGTTCTATGAAAAATGAGTACAATTATCTGCAGTCAGGCAGTGAAAATTAGACTAGTTCATTCTAGAAAACAAATAATTATGCCATATATTAGATTGTAAAAATGTTATATATTCTTATTCTTGTTGGCTCCCAAGCTTATGTGAGTAAGTCAATAATGCATTATCTGTTCATTCCAGTTGTATTTGTCTGACAACGACTGCTTTGACAGTCACATATTGTGGGTGATATGTTTCTTGGCAGTACCTTGCATCATAGCTTCCAGTTCATCTGCTTGTTTGTGTTCATTCTCAGCTCTCAACGCCAGAAGGAAGAGCGTCAAACAGACTGACTTCACATCCCCTCCTTCTTCCTTTTCAGCAAACACCTTCACCTGGTTCTTCAAATCTCTCAGCCTGTGTTTTTGAGCCCGACGGGTCAGTGACAACAGGTGCTGTCGAGGACGCCCACCTTTGTTGACCGGCAAGTAACCATCAATATTCTGCTCTGAAGATGTTTGCTCTTCCTGAGACTCTTTTTCATGGTAGTGGTTGAGGCAGTGTTCCCTAAAGGAGTCCATTCGGACCCAGTCGTTGCATGCTTCATTGAGTTTTAACCATTCTTTCCCACCTGATCCCGCAGTATTCTCTATGGTCTTTCTCCACACTCTATTGGCCCCTGAGAATTCTGAGGAGTCCCTTTTGATTCTCTTTGGAAGGCTGTGTGCACTTTTAAGTGGTTTAGCCCGCTTCCTTCCTATTCGCTGAAAAGAGCTCTTCTTAGGAAAGCAGAGGTCGCAGTTGGAGGTGTGGGGCTTCCAGTCTGGGATCTGGGTCCTAGTGAAAGAACAGAAACCTCCTCCCCTCATGGCAGCAGTCCAGCATCTTCGACAAAACAAAGATGGATGCACCGTCTCCATGTCGGTTGTCACATCCACCTTGAAGACCTTCAAGATCACTTCCGGCCAGGTCAGAAACTTGCAGCCCATCCTACGCAAGGCACACTGACTGGACTCTTCCAAGTCTCCCTGGACTTCATGTGACGGACCTTTAGCCTTCCGTATTGAAAGGCCACAAAGGCGACACAGGCATCTGCCAAAGACACAAGTAAATTAATCTTGTCATGTTCCAAATGTGCACAAATTAAAACAACATTCAGAATTCACACAATTGACTCAATATTATAATTAGACTCACTTGAGAAGATTCATATGTGTATCAATTTCCTGCAGCTTAAGGTCCACTCTCCCTCGAGCACTCTCCATGTTTTCCTTACTCTTCCCTCCAAAACAGAGCTTCATAACACTGCCTGGAGAGCCTGCCACCTCCATTGCTACCTCAGGCTGGTTTTCCTTCTCCACCGGTGTTTCATTAGGCAGAGGGGCCTTCTCCATGGACCTAACCCGAAAGAGCTTAAACTTCCATTCCGAAAACTTAGGATGTGACAGTTCGTCAGGCATGGAGGCTCTGGGAGCATCTTCAGAACTCCACCTCCCTTTCTCCATGGCGTCAGCTTAGTCTCAGCTGCTTTCAAGAACGAGAAAAGAAAATGAGAAGGAATAAGATTAATTATTTATGAATCAAGAGTTTATGAGACTACGAGATTAGCTTGGCTGCCAAGGAATTTTCTTAGGTGTAATAGAAAACGGGGGGATTTGTGGCTTACAAATCCACAAAAGAAGAGCAAAACAACATTATTTCCAAGGCTGTGACACAATCAGGCAGATTTACTTAGGTCTACAAGCGTAGTTTGTTAAAAGCGGCCCTGAAATCCTAGCCCAAACGGGAGAGCTTTGCTCTGACCCGGAGTACAGCATTATACCATAAGTGGCATTTAGCGCCTCTGTAAAATGCATGAGACAAGCATTCAGAAATCGATCTGCTGCTGAAAACTTAATTTCTCTCCTCCCTAACACTCCCGCTCAGGGACCCACCATGTCCTTTTTTCTATCCCTCATCTTTCATTTAATTTTTTGCCCCTCATCTTTCTCAGGTACCAAGAGTTTGCTAAATGGACACCTCTAGGGCTGTCAATCAGTTATAATAGTCATTCACTGTGCTGAACCCAAAGTTTAAGTCCATGGAGGAGCATGCTGGCATTTAATGGATTACTCGAGAGAAAGAGAGAGAGGCAAGTCTTATGATGCACAGCCACTGACTGAAGTCTGATGAAGGGAAATTGTAATGCCAGCCATTCCCTGTGAATCAGATTCTATCCTGTGTTTCAACCATGTCACTCCCCGAGTGTGGTGATCTGCATAAACACACAAATAAAAACAAGGACTACCTCAGAAGTCACATCACTTGGACTAGTAGTGGCTGTCAAACCCTTGCAGACTCTCAAAACAACTGTGTCACGATGTGACGCTCCGCTCTCATCCCATCCGCGAGAATGTAAAACGGTCCTCTTTCCTGATCAATAAATCAACAAATGCTTACCATAACACTCCCATGGCGAGTACATGCTGGCATTTTCTCTCTTTCTCTTTTTCTTTTTCTCCCTCTCAGCTTGTGTTTGCACACTGGGTCTCTCCAGCTATCAGCTCTGAAGTGAACTATTGAGACACGCATACACACAAACAGCTGAGAGCATTCAGTCTGTCAGTCAGCTGGGTTGTCCTACCTTGTTTTTGAGGCTCAGCTGGCGAATTCTCCCCTGGGGCCTTTCCGCATGGGGGCACAAGGGAGGCCTAGTGCGTTTTTGAGTGCGGATGTCTTCCAGGCTCTCTATCTAAGAGTGCCTGGCTGGATCTCAGTCACTTGGTGCTCATATAAAACACTGTGTCTCTCCATAGGAAGAGAGTCCTATTTATACCCCTCTGTGGGGTCCATAACCACCACATTTTAGCACCTGAGATGGGAGGTCTCGGGAAGGGGGTAGGGGGGGGTGATGCTAACCACAGTCACACACAAGCACACACACACACTTTTACTAAGATACCTAATGAGGACATAGACTTCTATTGTTGATGACACTTTATATTTATGGTCCTCTGTAGACATTCTGTTGACTGTAAGTAACTTTGCAACTACATGTCAACTACCAGTCATTAGAGTATTAGTAGACTGTCTACATAATACCTGCTAACACTATTCTGATAGACCCTCAAACAGACATTCTACTGAATATAAGTAATTTAGCAAGTACATGTTGACTAATCCTAACTTAACATTCTGCTAATACTCTACTAATACTCTAATAAGAGTTAGTTGACATGTAGTTACCCTTAGTCAACAGAATTTCTTAAGGGGGCCATCAAAATAAAGTGCAATCCTATTGTTTTAATTATAATTAGCATACAGACTAACTCTAAAAAATAGAGCATACAGCATACATATAATTAGCAGACAGACTAACCATAAAAAATATCAAAATTAAGACATCCTTAAAAGGGATATTTTGTCATATTAAGTAAACTATTTCAAAGTAAACTCTTATACACACATATACACCAATATGAGACATCATCATAGACCTAAGATCTGCACGCAGATACTCCAATACACAACATAAACCAAGTATTTTTGACACACAAACGCACATGCACAGTCTGCATCATAAACACGTGTCAGTACAAGCCACATGGATACAAACTAACACATCCCCCTGCTGTTTTCCCCCGGCGCTCTCTGAAACTCATCTCCAGCAGGTGGTCCAAGCCAACATGCTGCAGCTCTGCTATTTGATCCCACTCTATATAGAAAAACAGATGCCGTTAAAACATCAGATCAGAGGAATCCATTAAAAGAGAGCTGACAACCATCTACTCAAGGCTGCTTGACTAAAATGCCCTTTACAGTGTATTCAAAAGTTGGAAAAGCATAGCAAATATAGGGTATAGTCCGACTGCATTTCACAATTTTAGATTCCTGCTGAGACGAGTTTATTGTTCGTTGACTTTTTGGACAAATTACCTAAACTAGGATGTCACTATAATGAGCATTATCTCTACAAGTGGGCTCTGTTGCAGTCCCTCTATGAACGGTGTTGGTGTCATCAGCAAATATGAATTAAAGGGACTTATTAGTTGATAAATAAATCAAGGGTGTTTTTGCAGAAGAGTTATTGTGCCGTAATTGGTGCTATTCTGTCTAGACTTCTTGGTGCGGGATCTGACAGTCTAGTCATTAAACAGTCACCAAGCGCCCGCAAGCATTGTGTGGCCTGTCTCATCTGAGAGCCACAACTTCTGCAAACCAAACAAAGAGTAAACATCATAAATAATGTACAATGCAGGTCATTCTACAACATGGCCACCATTTGTGCCCTATATATACACATGTATAAAATGACTTTGACAATGAAGAGCTGATGCAATCTTTTACTGTGCTGATATAGACAACAACAATCATACTGTAGAATGACCCATATAATACAACACACATAAATATGAAAATTAATTATTTAAATTCAAATTATTTAAATCCATATAAATGGGTGAACAGAGAGAGAAAAAACTCATTATTGTGAGTAATAAAGGGACGGAAAGTGATTTTTATGCAAAAGACAGTTTGCTTTCGGCCAAATTATAAAAGCTACAAAATTAGAAAGGTCATTGAAAATACCAGTTTTTACAAGTGCTCCTTCATCCTTCACAAAGATTCCTTGAGGGCCTGAAAAACAAAGCCGACATATAGCATTTGATTGATCATGATAGAGTTTACATGTGTGCATGTTTTTGACTCATTCATGTTTTGTACTGCATTATTTAAAGGAACAAATCACAAAAAAATTACAAGTCTGTTATCATTTACTCACCCTCATGTCGTTCCAAACCTGTATGACCTTCTTTCTTCCATAGAATACAAAAGGAGGTATTTCACTGAATGTCCAAGCTGCTCTTTTATATACAATAAAATTGGACAGTGATTCATACTATTAAACTTCAAAATGGAGAATAAAAAAGTACATCCAATCATTTGTGATTCTAAAGTCAAATGGGATTGGGATGGGATGGGAACAACATGAAGGTGAATAAAAATTATTTAACAAAAATACTTTTTGGTGAGGAATTGTTTAGCAAATTTCACCTTCTGTGGGCAAAAAAAGCATTTTTTTTTCTAAGATGGCCATGTATTCTGATAAAGTCATATTTTCATGTCAAAGCTTACAATAGTTGCTAATGAAGAGCATAGCTGTTCGCATTCATGTGGTGCTATTAGCCAGTAGTCATCAGGGTAAATAAATTATGACAGAATTTTCATTTCTGGGTAAAATTAACACTTTAAAATTGTAGTTAAGCCTGCCAGATCCTTCAGTCTTCATAAACCTAAAGAATGAGAAAAACAGAAAGAAACCGTAGGTCCGTTGCCATGGCAAAGCAAACAGAGCTGCAGATGTCCATCTAACAAACAAGCAGTGACCCCTAGAGATCTGCGCCTCTCTCCGCCTGCTAATTGACTTGTTATTGATAAGCCCAATGGCAGTTTGATTTATGTGAAAAATGTCTTCATTCGACAGCCACCTGGCATTAAGCTGGGTATTATTCTCCATTGTGTGTGAGTTTTTGGGGAATAGTTGTTGAGGTGCTGTTATCACCATCTGAGGGGACACCTGGCATGTGGGGTCAAAGATATTGGTGTCAACGCAGAGGGCAAAATTGAACTGCACACCAAACACAAAGCACAATCAAAGCACATTATTTGAGTGAGGTGGTGAATCATTGACACGCACAGTCTTTTAAAGGTCACTAGTACCTGTTTAAAGAGATTTTCATCCTCTGACATTTATGTGACGTTTTTATGACGTCAAATCGGTCATTTTTGTTTGTTGATCGAATAACTCACTGTATTGAATCCCATAATTCCCTGCAGTGCTTGGAAGTATGAAGCACCACTACCAATAAAGCATAACACTAGCGTAGCTTTTCCTGTAAGAAGCTAGTTTTTGGCAAGGAAATGTTTAGCGAATTTCCCATGCTGGTACATTCTGTGGGCAAAAATGTATATATTTTTTTTCTATGATGCCCATGTATTCTGATGAAGTCACATTTTCATGTTAAAGCTGATAACAGTTGCTATTAAGAGCTTAGCTGTACACATTCTTGTGGTGCCATTAGCGCTTAGTAAAATGGCTTGATAATCAGGTAATTGGCTAAATAAATAAATAAATAAATGTCCAAATTGAGCATCCATTAACAAAGATGAGATTTCAAAACACATACTTCCTGTGCTAGCCGTGCAACTGCAATTGGGAATGCTAACGGCTAGCTTTCTCCAGGTATATCAGACTTCCTTGTTTGAAAATAGTTGAAAATAGTATTATTTGGACAGTTTCATGTTAGTGGCACTAGAAATTAAACACTCATTATTAAAAAACTCATCTTTAAATCATAAGAAGCTTGTAGCTTGGAAAGCTATTGTTTCAAAGTACCCTTATGAAAATTAACCATGGTTTTACTACAAATTAAACCAAAAAACCATGGTTACTATAGTTAAACCATGGTAACCACAAATTAACCATGGTTTTGCTACACTAACCATAGTTTAACCATGGTATTTGTAGTAAAACTGTGGTTATTTCACGCCCCTGGACTGTCTGTGTGTGTTTTCCTCCCCATGTGCTCCCCGTGACCCAGTTTCTCCCTTGTGGGATTGTATGATTTGGTTCAGGTGTGTCGTTAATTATCCCTCGTTAAGTTTAGTATTTAAAGTGTAGTCTGCCCCATGTTTCCTTGTTGGGTCTTGAACGTTGTGATGTGCTACGTGTGTCTCCAGCCAGCTCTCTGTAACCCTTGTTTGGGACTATTAAAGACTGTTGTTTGTGATATTCCCTCGTCTCCGCGTTCCTCGCTCCTCACAGTAGGCAATTGTGATAGAAGCCCGACCTACAAAAACTTTATTTGCATTTACTCCGTTTGTTTTCCGCGTTTTGTTCAGTGTTTTGTTTTCTGTTTTCCCCATGGATGCCATCGCCGCACGGAGCGTCAGAGCTGAGGATCGCCACGGAGCCGATGCTGCAAATGATGTCAGACCAGGTGCGAGAGCCAGCTACAATGCCCGCCGTGAGGGAAAGTGCCATGGTGAGCTGATTGTGTATCTGGGACTGCTGGACTTCGAAGGGGACCTAATAGACTGGGAGGCAGATATATATACCGACATGCCCATTCTCCTCCCTCCATCATCGGAGCCCTCTATCACTTCTGTTTCTATTCCCACGGCCAGCCCAGAGAGGGCTCCTGTTTCCCCGGCCAGCCCAGAGAGGGCTCCTGTTTCTAAATCTAGCCCAGAGAGGGCTCCTGTTTCCCCGTCCTGCCCATCGACCCAGCGGCTCCACCATGGCTCCTAACTCCCTCCTCTCCGCCGTGGCCTGTCAGTCCACCAACTCCTCCAGGCTCCCTCGTCCCTCCGGCTCCGCCTTGGGACTCCACTCACAGGTTATGCAAACAGTGTTGTTATGCAATCAGATAAACAATTAGAATATGTAAAACATATAAAAATACATTTGTGGAGTGAACGAGGCCCTGGGGGTTTAACAAATTCTTCTTCACAGACCATCCTTTTTCCTCTTTTCTCCGTCTCTACTTACTTAAAGTTTATTTTGTAAATGAATATTCCAAGCACTGGCCCTAAATACACAGCCATTTGTCAAAGTTAGTTTACAGAAACTCTCCCTCTCTTTCTCTCTCATCACCTTCCCCTGAGCTCTGCCTAATAATCATTAATGCAATTATCAGGACACACACTATTCATTACTGTCTTTCCATCTTTTTTCCACTTTTTTTTTTTTCTCTCTCTCCGTCTGTCTATGTCTGGTCCTCTCTCACCCCTCATAGATGGGGCCTGGGAGAAATCGACATGTCGTTGTGTCTGTCTGACCAATGTTGCTTTTGCTGCCTTCAGGTTCTGTCGGGTTCTTTTCTGCCACTCTACTGAAATTTAATTAACTTCTAATATTGTGCCAGTCTGTGTGTCGTACAGGCTTTTCTCATTACCCAATAATACAGAATTAGACTCAATCTACAGCAGAGAAGACGGCGTTTGTATTCTTCAAACATGCAGTAAGACCTGCATGTGTTTGTGTGTGTGCTCAGAAGAAGAGCTCACCAGATGCATGCTATGTACTCAAGTAAACCTTAGGCGATGAAGCCCGTCAGCTTGAATCCGGGACAGCCGGGTGAGAGAGAGTGGAGGGAAAGAAGCCGGGTGTCTTCAATCAAAATAACAACGCTCTTTAATTCTGCTTTAATTAAATCTGCTTTTTCCCCAAGCGAGGCGCAGGATCAGACAGCAGCTAGAGACTGGCAGCCCCGCAAAAGTCTTTCCTCCGAATGGGTTTGTGTTTAATCATTGCGTCTTTACACTCTGTCAGAGAGCTTTTTATTCCAAACTAATGCTGGTTTACACAGCCGGCCTTCTGAACGAGAAAAGCTTAGAAAAGTGTACACTGAATTTACTGGATTTTGACATTATCAGCATGTGTGTGTGTGCATATAGATAGATAGATAGATAGATCTGTATGTAGCCTACACAATAACAATCTTTGCAATCCAAAAATGCAATCCTTTCATTTTTAATATTTGACATGTTTGTGTGCTGCTGCACGTCCCTGTGTGTGTGTAATACGCAGAGTGTACACGCGCTGTGGACTCGCCTATACTAACGCACTCTTTAAATAACAAAAAAACTACTGCGCCATTTACTTTAGACCAGGTTTTTGTTGGTCAATGGTACAATCTATTTCAGTTGCCTTAAAAAATAGCAACGCGCCAGCAATGCGCCTGAACACACCTCGTTTTCAGACCAGCACGCCCATGGGCGCACAAATGGGCACCAATGCATTTGCTTTTTAAACAACGTGGCGCAGGGCGTGAAAATGACAATGCGTCGGGCTGAAACTAGCAAAAAACACTTGCCTGGCGCCGCATTGCGCCGGGTGTATGATAGGGCTTAAAAAGATAGATAGATAGATTAAAAACTAACAGAAGGATAGGAATAGACAAACAGACATATTGACATATAGATATAGACAGACAGATTGAAAGACCGATGGATAGATATACACTGAACAAAATTATAAACGCAACACTCTTGTTTTTGCCCCCATTTTTCATGAGCTGAACTCAAAGATCTAAGACTTTTTCTATGTACACAAAAGGCCTATTTCTCTCTCTCATTGTTCACAAATCTGTCTAAATCTGTGTTAGTGAGCACTTCTCCTTTGCCGAGATAATCCATCAACCTCACAGGTGTGGCATATCAAGATGCTGATGTTACGGGGCTGAGAAGACGTGAGACGTGCGGATCCATATGCAAGCTTTATTAACATCAGAGGAGGTCAGTTCATTCTGCTCATTTTCTTCAGTCAACTCTGAAATAAAAGCAAAAACAGTTCCTTTTGTCAGTAACTCATAAAAAAGTGAAAAGACATAAAATTGAAACCTGATGTAACAGCAGAAAGTAGACAATTGCTATACAAAATTTTGATAATTTTGATGCAGTTTTATACACTGAACAAAATTATAAACGTAACACTTTTGTTTTTGCCCCCATTTTTCATGAGCTGAACTTAAAGATCTAAGACTTTTTCTATGTACACAAATGGCCTATTTCTCTCAAATATTGTTCACAAATCTGTCTAAATCTGTGTTAGTGAGCACTTCTCCTTTGCCGAGATAATCCATCCACCTCACAGGTGTGGCATATCAAGATGCTGATTAGACAGCATGATTATTGCACAGGTGTGCCTTAGGCTCACATTTTAGAGTGGCCTTTTATTGTGGGCAGCTTAAGGCACACCTGTGCAATAATCATGTTGTCTAATCAGCATCTTGATATGCCTCACCTGTGAGGTGGATGGATTATCTTGGCAAAGGAGAAGTGCTCACTAACACAGATTTAGACAGATTTGTGAACAATATTTGAGAGAAATAGGCCTTTTGTGTACATAGAAAAAGTCTTAGATCTTTGAGTTCAGCTCATGAAAAATGGGGGCAAAAACAAAAGTGTTGCGTTTATAATTTTGTTCAGTGTAGATAGACAGACAGACAGACAGACAGACAGACAGAGACCGACAAATAAATATTGACAGATGCATATAGATAGACCGATATAAAAAGGTACACAGACAGATGGATAGATATAGACAGATTGACTGATATACATAGGTATACACACACAGACAGATGGATAGATGTAGAGAGTTAAATAGAGATGAATAGATTGCTAGATCCAGACAGTCAGATAGACAGACAGACTTTGTTAATATATTAAACACACTGCAAGCTGTCTTTGTCTTTGCGGTTGTCTGTATGTGAGAATGAAAATATGAAAAGAGCAGCCCTGTCTCTCTATCATGACTAACCCTCGTCTGTCCCTCCGAAGTCGATTCGGCAGGAAAGACAAACGGCGTCCACTTTCCGCAGTGAAGTCTGCTTATTATTTTCCTGTCCTTTAACTAAAAAGTCCATTATGAGAAATGGCAGGCTGTGGCCTTTTCAGCACCGCTGGTGTCACACTGCAGCCCTGAGGACAATAGAGCCCCTGACACAGGCGTTAATTCAGGGCCACCTTAAACCGTCTGATCTTTAAATCTATTCGCTCTGTAATTATAATGGAGAAAGGAGGGGTGAGAGTCCACCTGTCAGAGCGCAGAACTGTGTCCAGAGCACCGCGATACGGTGAGATCGTGGCCAGCGAGCATCTGTCAAAATCTATCGTTTGTTTACAGCAGGAGATGGCCGCTGGGATAGCATATGGCAGCCGCTGATGGGTACGGTGTGGCAGTCGATCAGAGACAGAGATGCAGAGCAGATGCTGGGTGAAGGATTCGGGAATGGGGCGCTTTGTGGCACCCTAGAGGAAGATTTCATCACTTAAACGTTGCTCGGTTACTCATTTATGCATCATCCTAAAAATAGAGGAATAAAATATAAAACAGAGAAATTAAATAGAGAAATAGACACAAATGAGACAGTTGTGACATTCAGTTAGAGTACAGAGTGTAAAAGAGTCTAACAAGCAAGAAAAAATAAAAAAGATAATAGTGATAATAGAAATTAATCATCAATAAAGTAAAATTTACAGTCACAACTACAAAACCTAAAGCTGCAATTATGACAAAGTCGCATTTCAGTCTATGAGAAACAACCAAGTTATTAAAGAGATCTAATTAATGATTTTTCTTACCTTTGTGATGCTGGAGAAATAAAAATAGACACAATAGAATACAAGTAATTGTAGTCACAACTACAAGATGTAAAGTTGCAGTTGTGACACATTTCAGTCTATAAGAAACAACTAAGATATTAAAGAGATTTCATTTGTGATCTTTCTTTCCTCTGGGACGCTGACTTGAGAACAGTATTGCATGAGTTCAGAGGATTGATGAATCATGGCAAATTTGCTGTGACTCCACATTGCTGACAGTGGTACAGTTATTGAAGCGATGCTTCTTGTTACTACCACACTGCAAAATGAGCCACTTATTGTAATGATGAAAGGAAACACTCTTCCCCTCTCTGTCTCCCACTTTCTCCTCTGCATTTCCTGTTTCCTCTCTCGGTCCCCTGGGGTGCGCATCGCTCTAATAGAAATGGCTTTTCATTCTCTTCCACTAAGCGGACGGATGAAGGCAAAAAGTGTGAGTTGTTTATTCCAAAATAGATGGCTGAAATAGATTTGATTTGTGGTAAGCAGCTTCCGAGAGGCCAGAGTGACACAGCCGACACGACGGCGGGCGATGATCAACAGCATATAGTTTGCGTGGTCGTACGTATGGGTATGTAATGCCAGGAACATGTGCTGGCCAAGTTGCAGCCACTCTCAAAGTCAATTTACCATTTAATCTCTGGCTCACCTAACACTACTACAAATCAAATCCTTTTATACACTATCACGGTGCCTAGAGACAAGATACGACACTGTCGCTCGCCTTTCCCTAGCCCGTCTGCCTGATTAGCATTGGCTGCTTGATAAAAAAACTTCTGTCTCTAGGCCTTTCAGACGAAGCAAGTCGACAAACTAGTGTTTGGAATGAGTAAAAGCATCAAACCTTGCAGTCAAACAGATGTGAGATCACATACACACCTGTAAGACAGGCAAGTGACATGTAGTACAGAGCGATACTCCCTCTTCGCTATTGAGCTGATTATCAGTAACGCACATTTCAAAAACACGCCCACGCGTGCGAACACTGATCCGCTGCAGACGTGCGGCGTAGCGCCCACTCGCTGTCGTGAAGCTGTCCGTCACAATTAGCAACAGACAATCTTGAAGCGAGCAGACTCAGAATGGGAACACGCGAAACAACTGGCAGAGTAGCCGAGGTTAGCGCAGAGTGTCAGGGATGGCACACAGCTCTGATTTATCCTTCATCTTTAGACAAACTCGTATCCGCACACTTGTGGATGAGTCAAAAAGCGTACAATCTCAGCTAATCATAGCTTCTACTACAGCTACACAGGAAATACATAACTTTTGTGGGTGTACACAGCCACTACGCAAGGATGTGAATGCTAATGATAGCTAGGCAAGCCTGCTTTTTCTGATAATGTCATGTCTTGAAATGTGTCAAAGAAATGAATGACACAACAAATTTAGTTGCTTTCGCATAAACATTTGCTTCTATGCTAAGCAAGCTTGATTTAGCTATATCAGCACTTGTTGGGTAATGGACTTTAGCATTACCAGACTGCTTCTTTACACTAACTTGATTTAGCTACGACAGCAATTCATAACACAACAAAGTTGCATCTATTTGGTATTATGGGCTTCAGCATTAACTGTCTGCTTCTATGCTAAGCAAGCTTGATTTAGTCACACAGTAGCTTGATTTAGCTCCGTCATAGTAATTCATAACACAGCAAAGTAGCATTCTTAGCGGTCTTTAGTGTTAACTGTCTACATTTATGCTAAGCAAAATTGATATAGCTATGTCAATTCATAACACAACAAAGTAGCATTCTTAGCGGTCTTTAGTGTTAACTGTCTACATTTATGCTAAGCAAAATTGATATAGCTATGTCAATTCATAACACAACAAAGTTGCATTATTGATAGTTATAGGCTTTAGCATAAACTGTATGTTTATGCTAGCAACACAAGATTGATTTAGCTACGTAAGTTAGCTTTCATGCTTGCATACCTAAAAATGTGTCATAGGATTTCATAATAAAGTTGTATTTTTCGTGGTTTAACAGGCATTAGCATAAATTTCTGCTTCTATGGTTAGTTTTTTTTTTCTACAAAAGAGAATGTCAGCGTAAGCTAAACTATAAAAATGTATACCTTGTAACCTGAATAATACAATTGGGTTTAAGTTCACTGCATTACCCTTTTGAGCATTGAGGTTTATTAGTGCAACAGCAATACCATGGTTTTACTACAAATAAAACCCAAAAATATGAATACTATAGTTAAACCATGATAACCACAAATTAAACATGGTTTTGCTACAATAGCCACCATGGTATTTGTAGTAAAAGATCATTATGGGCTTCAGCATTAACTGTCTGCTTCTATGCTAAGCAAGCTTGATTTAGTCACACAGTAGCTTGATTTAGCTTCGTCATAGTAATTCATAACACAACAAAGTAGCATTCTTAGCGGTCTTTAGTGTTAACTGTCTACATTTATGCTAAGCAAAATTGATATAGCTATGTCAATTCATAACACAACAAAGTTGCATCTATTTGGTATTATGGGCTTCAGCATTAACTGTCTGCTTCTATGCTAAGCAAGCTTGATTTAGTCACACAGTAGCTTGATTTAGCTCCGTCATAGTAATTCATAACACAACAAAGTAGCATTCTTAGCGGTCTTTAGTGTTAACTGTCTACATTTATGCTAAGCAAAATTGATATAGCTATGTCAATTCATAACACAACAAAGTTGCATTATTGATAGTTATAGGCTTTAGCATAAACTGTATGTTTATGCTAGCAACACAAGATTGATTTAGCTACGTAAGTTAGCTTTCATGCTTGCATACCTAAAAATGTGTCATAGGGATCATTATGGGCTTCAGCATTAACTGTCTGCTTCTATGCTAAGCAAGCTTGATTTAGTCACACAGTAGCTTGATTTAGCTTCGTCATAGTAATTCATAACACAACAAAGTAGCATTCTTAGCGGTCTTTAGTGTTAACTGTCTACATTTATGCTAAGCAAAATTGATATAGCTATGTCAATTCATAACACAACAAAGTTGCATTATTGATAGTTATAGGCTTTAGCATAAACTGTCTGTTTATGCTAGCAACACAAGATTGATTTAGCTACGTAAGTTAGCTTTCATGCTTACATACCTAAAAATGTGTCATAGGATTTCATAATAAAGTTGTATTTTTCGTGGTTTAACAGGCATTAGCATAAATTTCTGCTTCTATGGTTAGTTTTTTTTTTCTACAAAAGAGAATGTCAGCGTAAGCTAAACTATAAAAATGTATACCTTGTAACCTGAATAATACAATTGGGTTTAAGTTCACTGCATTACCCTTTTGAGCATTGAGGTTTATTAGTGCAACAGCAATACCATGGTTTTACTACAAATAAAACCCAAAAATATGAATACTATAGTTAAACCATGATAACCACAAATTAAACATGGTTTTGCTACAATAGCCACCATGGTATTTGTAGTAAAACTGTGGTTATACTAATGGTAATGAATACGCCAAAGAAACATGGTTACTACACTTTTACTATAATAAAACCGTGGTTAATTTTTGTAAGGGTACAAGAATGCTTAAAGGGATAGTTCACCCAAAAATGAAAATTCTGTCATTAATTACTCACCCTCATGTCGTTCTAAACCCGTAACTGTGCGTTCACACCGCCGCCGTCGAGAGCGTCAAAAATCGCTCTGGCCGCCCTGCCAACAACGCTGTAGAAAGATTCGTGGACGGTGGACTTCTACGTTCCGATTGGTTGCCGCCAGATGCCGCCGAACCGCGTCATAGCTCATTACCATAAAGTTGACCTGATTTCAACTCTCCTCGATGCCCTCAACGTCCAAGTCGCGCCGCGTCGCTGCTCGACGCCGGCTCACATTGAAAATTAATGACTTCCGGCCCCTTTGACGCTCTCGACGGCGGCGGTGTGAACGCACGGTAAGTCCTCCGTTTATCTTCGGAACACAAATTAAGATATTTTCCTCCGTGTCACCCTGGTGCGATTTTGGAGAGTATCCACTGAACGCAAACAGCGTATGCTATTCTGTGTCGCCTGACGCAGCTGACACAGAACAACATACGCTGTTTGCATTCAGTGGATACTCTCCAAAATGGCACCAGGGTG